>NC_048288.1:23054342-23363508 GCF_009762535.1 Notolabrus celidotus
TAGGGTTAGGGGGGTTAGGGTTAGGGTTAGGAGTTGGGGTTAGGGACCGGGTTAGGGTTAGGGTTAGGGGTGGGGTTAGGGTTAGGGTTCGGGTTAGGGGTTAGGGGTTAGGGTAAGGGTTAGGGTTAGGAAAGGTTAGGGTTAGGGTTAGGGTTAGGGGTGGGGTTAGGGTTAGGGTTAGGGGTTAGGGTTAGGGGTGGGGTTAGGGTTAGGGTTAGGGTTAGAATTAGGGTTAGGGTTAGGATAGGGTTAGGGTTAGGGTTAGGGTTAGGGTTATGATTAGGGTTAGGGTTAGGGTTAGAATTAGGGTTAGGGTTAGGGTTATGATTAGGGTTAGGATTAGGATTAGGGTTAGGGTTAGGGCTAGGATTAGGGTTAGGGTTAGGATTAGGGTTAGGGTTAGGGTTAGGGTTATGATTAGGGTTATGATTAGGGTTAGGGTTATGATTAGGGTTATGATTAGGGTTATGATTAGGGTTAGGGTTATGATTAGGGTTAGGGCTAGGATTAGGGTAAGGGTTAGGGTTATGATTAGGGTTAGGGTTAGGGTTATGATTAGGGTTATGATTAGGGTTAGGGTTAGGATTAGGGTTATGATTAGGGTTATGATTAGGGTTAGGGTTAGGATTAGGGTTGTGATTAGGGTTAGTGTTAGGGTTAGGGTTGTGATTAGGGTTAGGGTTAGGATTAGGGTTAGGGTTAGGGTTAGGATTAGGTTTGGGGTTAGGGTTAGGGTTAGGGTTAGGGTTGTGATTAGGGTTAGGGTTAGGATTAGGGTTGGGGATGTGATTAGGGTTAGGGTTGTGATTAGGGTTAGGTGTTAGGATTAGGGTTAGGGTTTTGATAAGGGTTAGGGTTATGAATAGGGTTAGGGTTAGGATTAGGGTTAGTGATGTGATTAGGGTTAGGGTTAGGGTTGTGATAAGGGTTAGGGTTAGGATTAGGGTTAGGGTTTTGATAAGGGTTAGGGTTATGAATAGGGTTAGGGTTAGTATTAGGGTTAGGGTTTTGATAAGGGTTAGGGTTATGAATGGGGTTAGGGTTAGGGTTAGGATTAGGGTTAGGGATGTGATTAGGGTTAGGGTTAGGATTAGGGTTAGGATTAGGGGTGGGGTTAGGGTTAGGGTTCGGGTTAGGGTTATGAATAGGGTTAGGGTTAGGGTTGTGATTTGGGTTAGGGTTATGAATAGGGTAAGGGTTAGGGTTGTGTGCTGTGTCTATGTTGTGTTTTTGTCTTCCTGAGAAAGGCAGTACTGGACAATTTACCTGCCTGTCGCTGTCGATCGGCGTCAGTGTGGAATCATTCATTAATCAATGCTTTAGATTGGTTAGGATTAGGGTTGTGATTAGGATTAGGGTTAGGGTTGTGCTTAGGGTTAGGATTAGGGTTAGGGTTAGGGTCGTGATTAGGGTAAGGGTTAGGGTTGTGTGCTGTGTCTATGTTGTGTTTTTGTCTTCCTGAGAAAGACAGTACTGGACAATTTACCTGCCTGTCACTGTCGATCGGCGTCGGTGTGGAATCATTCATTGCTCAATGCTGTAGATTGCTGTGTGCTGTCCTCGGTGCTGCTGACAAGCAACCTGTTGACTTTTTTGGGCTGTCTTGTATCAATAAGTGAGAATTTGTGTTTTTTATTGATAAGTAGGGGAGAAAGTATCTTAGCTGTTTTACAGTTGTGAATATGACTATCAGAAGGGCCCCTTGAGGATGCTCCGCCCTGTTTGCGATGAGAGTCTAGCTCCGCCCCTTCCTCTAAGGCTTACTTATTACTTCTTCAATCAGTGAACTGGTACAAAGACTTAAGTGTTAAAATAATAATTATAATCACACTTCTTGCTGGTTCTGTGACTCACTATTTCTTACGTTCATTTTGGGCAAATGGTCCCAGCTACAAAAAAAGTTATGGAACTACAAGCAGTTTTTGCACTGACTGAAGCAGACTAAATGCAAGATGTAAGTTTCAGAGGTTTTGGTGGACTTTATAATCTTACTTTCCTCCATTTAAAATTGTTAATGTGAAGCTAACAGGTGAACCTAAGTGCATGTATGACAACTTTGGACCACCTGTCATTCATTGGTAAAATGTTGAGAGAAGCCACTTAACTCTGCAAAAATTGTACGGACAGATATTATGATAAATGAAAAAAACTACAACACAGTAAGCAATGTAACACAAGCCAGCTAGACGATTATCAAGCCATCATGTTTTAATGCAGATCTGGACAAAATTAACAAGCATATTTTCAAATTATTTAGCAATAAGCTCATATCACAGAAAAAAAGCAGCTTGTCTCTTTCTATTAGCCAAGCTGTAAGATCATTTTTTAAATGTATTGTATCTTGTCTGTCTGTCTTGCAGTTGAGCAATATGCATATTGATTCAAATGAATAATGAAAGCAAACCTTAGCAATAAAGCTCCTCTTGCTCAACCAGAGGACAATATGAGCTTAGACATAAAACCAGACGAGGTAAGTTGTAGAAAACAAGAGTTCTCCTTTTAATTTCTCCAGCCACAACATACTGTGCATTTACAGTACACACTCCCAATTTTCATCTGATTATGAACACATCACAGTTTAAAGTTTCCAAATCAAAAAAATACAACACAACTATGAAAAAAGCACGTATGCACAAATTAAAACCTATAAAAAATATAAAAACAGTACTCTTAAATCTCATTTTGACAGGTACCATTTCAATAACAAAACGTCATAATGCACAATAGAGCAGACAAATTAAACTGAACCATTAGTTTTTTAAATAGAAGGAAAAGACATCATTTTCATCATGCAGAGGATGTAATATTAAATAACGAATCAAACAAAAATAATATATACTTCTCTATATATCTCTCTTTTAAATTTTCAAGTCAAAGCACTCCCGTCCCTTCCACAGGGAAAAACAAGACATGTTTAAAAACACCACAATGCTTTCATTAGCTGCCATCGTGTCATGGCCTTATATCGAAAACATTACATCTCAGCAACATCTTTTTGGCACAGAAAAAGACGTTCATAATGGCAGTAGCATTTTGCATTATAAAAGAGGGCGGAGCAGTAGCTCTATTTCCATTATAAAATAGAAAAAAGAAAAAAAAAACATTCTGTGCACCGACATCAGTCAGGAGAGTGGCGTCTCCTCGCAGCAGGGTGTGAGGCAGCAGGTGTAGCAGCAGCTCCGTCTACTGCAGCATGCTCTTGATAGTCTTGTTGGTTGATTCATCATTCAGATGCTTGGTTGTGTACCTGCAGTCGGGGAAAGTAATCAGATCCTTAACTTTAGCAAAGTAACAACACACCAATGTCAAAAGTAGGGTCACATCAGAAAATCAGTACAAGTTCATCTAAGGTACATCACCTAGAAACTTCTAACAGATAACTTAAATTAAGAACAGTGTTTGGGTGCAGTGTTAATTTTGGCAGCTATTTTAGATTTAGTCTTAGTCTTAGTCTTTGGATGAAAATGCCTGTTAGTTTTAGTCACATTTTAGTCTTTTCAGCCCTTTGTAGTTTTAGTCTAGTTTTCGTCGACGAAAACTCAAAACATTTCAGTTTTTGATTTTTGCCGAAACATCTTCACTCTTTAAATAATTCATGTAGTCGATCAGATGTCGGTATCAGGGTTAGTATTAAAATCGTCAACATTTCACTCCTTTAACACTTTTGCTTGTGTAATATCTTAAGTTAAATAATTCAGCCTGTCCCTGCTAAAAAGTCAAAAGAAAACATTCTTGATGTGACCACTGTGACTGTATTTTGAAGTGCCATGAAAGGGCTGTATTGCACATTTACAACGGTCCTTGAATGCACCTGCAGTGACAGGCGCACTGGACAGACAGTCAGTTCACGGCACTCTGAAATGCATCTGCATTTTTCAACAAGGAGTTGATCCAAACTTACTAAATGTGTCTGATGTATCACCAAACTGGATTAAATCAAGCTCTAGATGCAGAGCTTTTTACGCTAACAGCTGCAACAACGCAAAAATTAAACAGACGTCCCCCGGTTGTGTCTTTGTTACTAACTCACACCGGGGGTAAAAATCATCAATGAAGATGAGACAGATGCATGGAGGTGAGGAGAGCTGGTTCATGAAGCACACCTGCTGCAGGTAGAGACCAAGCTAACACTGAGTCCCTCAGATAATAACTCAGCCTGTAACAGGAATGCATCACTTTTATCTTTAAATTATAATATTAGACGCACAGCGGGGGACAACGTGGATTCTGAATGTCCTACGGTCGGCCATTAATGTTTTCGTCTCGTCAACGAAATCAAAACATATGTTCATCAGAGTTTTTATTGTCAGGGAAGCACTTTAGCTCATCATAGTCTCGTTTTCGTCTTGAAAAAATGAGTTGTTGCCTAACATTTATCGTCATAATTTCGTTGTTGAAATTAACACTGTTTGGGTGTAAGTTGTTGCTTCCCACCACTGTATCCATCTACAGTATTTCGTCACCATCTGTCAGATCACAGATGTGACCACTGACAAAAAAATCTAGCACTTTTCCATGTGAGTGACCTCACGTGACCGGGTCGGCCTCAGCGTGCCCCGGGCCCCCTCTCTGCACAGACACATACAGATGTGAGGTCACCACAGAAACGGTGCTGTCAGCCTGAGCAGCTGTGCGGGTGAAATTTGGGAGACTGTGAGAGGGTGGGGATTGAGGTGTCAGATGTGATCTGCATGTCTTGAGAGGCTTTGACACCCAACCTGAAATTGAGTGCAGAAGGCTCTCCCGGCTGACCGGACCCCCGCTGGACTGGAGCAGAGGAGCCGTCACAGTGAAATAAACCGAGAATCTACTGCTCATGAACAGGCTCCGAATATCATTCAGCTCACAGCTTGAGCAGCCGGGTCCTTTTCAATGAGAGTGTGCATGCTGCCAGACTGCAGCTCTAATCACATTACATGCTGGGCTGCAGGGGGAAGAACACAATTTAGTGTGGACACGAGCTTACCTGAGAGCGTTTAGAAGGCCTTCTACGCTGTTCGGAGGCTGATCTTTGAGGACTTTGATGCAGCCTTTCATCTGGGGACAAGAAACACGACTGTTAGCTTTAAATAGAAAGCTGTAAGGCAAGATGGAGGAGGAAACTGTACTCACGTCGATTTTGGACGACTTGGCAAAGGCTCCTACAGGATGGACGTAGTCGTACAGGATGATTACTCCCACCATGACCCGGAGGCAGAACGACACCGTCTCCTCGCTGCTGAATCGACTGCGGTACTCCCTGAAAGGAACACGGAGCAGATGGATTACATGCAGAAATGTCGGGGGGGGGGGGGGGCGACGTGAAGCAGCTCTGAAAGTGCAGAAAGTCACTCACGGTGTCTCCAACATGACTTTACACACGCTCGCCATCGTGCTCAGGCAGTCTGTTGTGTTCTCGATGGGCAGGTTCTTGTTCTTTTGAAACACAGAAACATGACACAGGATGAGAGGATGCTTTCACACATGTGCTCAAAGGGTTCTTTTACTTTCTTCACTCTGTCTCACCTCTGATACGAACTTTGTTGTGCCGTCACTTAATGTTTTCAGCATGGGCGTGGCATCGGCGTAGAACAGAGATATCCGATTGGCCAGTTCATTGTTGACTTCATTCTCTCCTTCTGCCTGAAAATCACCAAATGAACGACAGATCTGTGTTATTATCTTTTCATTGCTGCATTTATTGAAGTCAAAAGTCTGAGTCGGTTACAGAGCGGAGACCCCGGAGGACTCGAGGACACTAAGTAAGTGATATATGATACCCTTAATATATATCCTTAATTCAGCGGACAATATACCTCTACAGGAGCATTGTTTCTCATGTTATGAATCCTATATTATTTCCCCTGTGTGCTCAAGCTTTATATTAATGTTGTGAAACTAAAAAGCTCAACGTGTTAGTGGAGCCTCACTCTTTCTTTGAAAATACAGCTCTTAATATATTCAGAAACATCAATGTTTCTTAAAGTCTAGACAGAGCTCCACAACTGGACTCAACTGAGAATGAATCCAGATCAGATAAGGGTTACACCTGTTCCACTGCGCTGGGGCAGAAGAAAGAAAGACGTGGAATCCTGATCTAACCTTGTGTGTTCACTACAGCTGGATCAGAGTCTCTATTGGGACAGTTAGACCTTTAATTATAACCTTTATTTAACCAGGAAATGCTCATTGAGATTAAAAATCTCCTTTCCAAGACAGTCCTAGCCAAGATAGGCAGCAGCACAGTTACAGAGTTACAATTTTACAATAGACAGAAATACAAATAGTAGACGCATACAACAGCTACACAACAGGTACCTCCAGAAAAACAGCATGTCACATTTAAACAAAACATCTATAGACAAATGCTTCAGTCTCCAAGTCGTTTAAGGACTGCTTAAATGTCAGACAGTTTTAGATCCTTTTGTAAAGCATTCCAGGTCAAGGGAGAAACAAACCTGAAGGTCTTTTTCCGAAGTTCAGTCTTGACCCTCGGAACAGATAGTAATAAAAGATCCTGAGATCCAAGGTTATGACTTCCTGAGTTCCTTTGTGCAATATATGCGAGGACGTAAGAAGGAAGTAGTCCTAGGATGCATTTCTAAATAAAAAGATGCCAATGTTTTTTTGTGCACATTATGAAACAGCTGATTGAGTTTGATTTGAACAATCGTGTTGGTTTAATTTATTTGAAACTCTGCAAAGATGCAGAAATCCTAAAAAATGCCTGGATCTACTCAAAGTTTAGTCTGGTATCACACTCGTCATTGTCATGCAGCTCAGACAGACTGTGAAAGTGCACATAAAAACACTGAATAATGTCACAGCTGAAAAAAAACACTGACTTAAAGACAACACTGAACCCTCCTGGTTTCCCAGCTGACTAACCCATCCTGCTGCTTTATAGTTTCAGACTGAAGCAGACAGTGAAAACACCTGGTGGGGAACAAAGAACAAGGTGTCTCTTGAACAGACTGTTCTAAATTTGTCTGCATATTTAAGCAACAAAAACTCTTTCTCCTATTATTTATTTATTTATTAACAGACCACTGACAGAATATGAATAATCCTCCCAAAAATTCAGACCAATTCATGCTCAAACAGATGATGACATGCAAGCTCAAAGAGCTTTTTTTTTCACTGCAGGGACGGATGTGTTTCATCTCAGATGTCTGACTGATTCCGTTGTCTGAGCGCTGACTAAATTTGTGCCGCTGTGAGATGCAGCTACAAGGGAGGACGGCAGCCCGAGCAGCTTTCAGCGGTGACAGGTCCTAACGACAACTTGTCTGGGCCCATTTGTCTAATGGCTCGTTCTGGTTTGGAAGATAAAATCCTCCTGTTAGACGGTCAAAACTATGAGCAGTTTCCATTCGTTCTGCTCACGCGGGAACAATTAAATCTCACCGCTTCCTACACCAGAGCATCTTTTAGATGTCCTTGAAGCATCTGAATAAAGATGTACATCTTTTGAAGTTGGTATAAGAGGAGTGAATGGCTCCTTGAAATCTAATATCTCAAAAGATACTGTCTGCAAATCTATACAGGAACAGAACTCAGGGAAGAAGCATTAAACTGACTTTGACTTCAGGTGGCTTACACATCTGTTCGTTTGTTTATGTGATCATGATTGGATAGTTTTAAAAACATTACTCTACACGAAGATGGTATAAAAAGATGGATGATATGTCGGTTCCCCAAAGGTGAAGCCATAACATTTGGAGCTCCCCCTCATGAAGGCCACCACCTCCATATCAACAGATGGTACGTGAGTCAAAGTATTGATTCTTAAAATAGACATCTCTTAAACATATTTTGACATTTTAACAAGCTCTTATATTGTCTAAACTTTCATTTTCAGATCAGTTTCAATTCATCATATTGTTTAGGCTACATAACAGTTTTAAAGCTCTGTTAATAAATGAATCTCTGTCACAAAAGTATCAAACACGAACACAAGAGTCTTTCCATAACTGTGAGAGTGAGCTTCAGAGAGACTCAAGAATCTGTTCTGCTGTTGAATTTATCGACGAGGGATAAGATTAAAGCTCCTGTGAGGAGTTTTTGGCTGTTTATGAAACAGACTTAAAATCAATATTGATGCCTGTTTATGACCTAATAACGCAAACAAGACCATCAACATAAAGACTGAGTATTTATATATGGTTCATTTTGACATCTAAAACAGCAGGCAGGGGGTAGGTTTCATTCAAAGTGATAAACTACATGCTGCTGCAAAAAAAGGCTCCTTTGTTTTACATTTCCACTGATTACATATTCGAGCATTAAAATATGGAAGGGTGAATTTTTTTAAATAAAAAAACAAAGAAACACTTATTCCACACTTATACACACGTTTCACAGAGAGATATCGCTGGTCTTTTCTTCCTGCAGTGGTCAGACTATATAACCAATAATATATATATATATATGTTGTAAGATATGCTTATTTTTTACCTCTTTGATTTTAATTTTAATTGCTAATAACTTTTTAATAATTGATATTTTATAGGCTCTTGTTTGCTTTATATTTTTTTGCACTTTCTACTTTGCTACTGTGACACTTGAATTTCCCTGTTGTGGGACGAGTACAGGACTATCTTATCTTATCTTATCTTATCTTATCTTATATGGGCCAAAATCAACAGAGATATAAGAGGCTGCTTTCCTCGGACGTGGTTCCAAAAACTACACAACTCAAAGTTCCTCACAGGAGCTTTAAATGTTTGTTTTGGTAAGCAAAAAAAGGTGGGGCATCAAAAACCGCGGCACATACTCATAATATTAAAGAGGAGTAGGATGAAACACAGAAACAACACACTGTTTTTATCCCATCAATGATCGTATTGCAACTTGGGGGCAGCTCAAAGAAGCTGTAAACACAACAGTGCCATCTCGTCTTGTAGCCACTATTTCCACATCTAGCAAAGCAGTAGCATTATTAGGAGTCTTGTTTCTGTTCAAGTGGCAATGCAAGATCAACATTGACTCGCTTTTTGCTAGTTTTTTGGTCTCTACCTCCAATAGAATTTGTTTGGATCCTTAGCTAAATGTTCTGCTGTTTTTTCGCTTAACAGCAGACTTTGTACTGTGTGGAATTTCTCAACACACAGCTGGACTGTAGATGATACAAGTGGTGAGAGTAAACCAGTTAAAACAAAACAAGGAGCTGAAAGGTGCTAAAATGCAGAACAGTGTCATTACGTCTCTTGGTGGGTCCATGGATTGTTTTAGTAGAATCTGAGATTGTTAGCTGCTTTTGAAATGTCAGTTAAAATGTTCTCACCGGTACATTGTTGATCCGCATTCGGCTCAGGGTTCTCCTATAGTAGCTGAAGTCATTCTGGATGGCAGGATTTGTCATCTGCAAAAAAACAACACAATTACATCTTAATTCAGGGGGGGGAGAGAGAGAGACAGTGAAGGAGGGAGGGAGGGGGAGTGTTTTTCTTCATGTCTGTAGGTGGCACAGCCTGCAGCGGGACACTCAGCTCTGGATCAAACATGCAATCATCATGACAGAATGTTTTAGCCAACAAGGCAGAAATGTAGCTTTAGGGGGAGATGACATAAAAAGAACACAGATACAATTACAAGTTTATTTGTTGAACTGGATTTGAATCCTCTGACACTCATCCTGCTTTACATCCACGTCCCTGCTCACCCCGTCAGGAGGAATTTGGTTGTTTTGCCGTTACAGTCTGGCTGTGGATTTGTACAACTTGTGACAAGAGGGCTAACAATTATACAGCTGACAGAAAGGTATAAAGGGTCTCATTAGAGAGAGCAGAGGACGAATGGTAGCTTACTGTCTGGTATCACTTGAACTTCAGATAAATCCAAAGGAGTCTGTTAACTTTTAACAAAATATGCATCACTGTGAAGCTGAACTGACCCCTTAAACAGAAGCCGAACAACCAGCAGGCTTCTTTCAAACGTCACCACCAGTGAGAGCTCATCATGTGGCTAATTATCCCCATCCCGCGCTGGCAGCATGCTAATCCTGCTACAATAGGCTGGTACTCAGTCTGCGTCCACTGGGTGCACCGGGAGAGAGACAGGCTGCTTCTGCAGGGAGGGGCTGCACGCCGCACACACTCTTTAACTAGGTCAGAAGCCCGTGCATGGGTGTGAAAGATTGATGAATAGGCCTGGCATGCCACCTTGCACCCCCTACCTTCGTGTTTCTCTCTTGCCAGCCTAGATAGTGGGCACTAATTGGGACGTTGCAGCAACTTGCCTGGGGGTGTCAGGGTGTAAAGTTTTTGTATCTCAGGAGCGAGGATGTTAAGGGGAACCAGTTCACCCCCTGTCTAACCAGATGAGTGCCCACACAATTATGTTTTTGACAATGGGCACTGGACCGACACTCACGCTTCACTCCTGGTGTGTTTCTGGGTTGCACTGAAGCAATTTGTGTCTGAATTCAAGCCAAATGCATTCTTGAAATTTGCTCTTTCAATCGTTTATTCCGCATTATGCAGAACTCCGCTCAGGACCACAACAATTTGCAGAGCTCTCTCCCAGCTACGACCCTTATTAGCCATTCCACTGACATCCACTGTATTATAAACAGCAGAGCAGTATCAGGATTCTAATTAAATGCTAATCATGCGCTCACTGGCTGCAGTCGAAAATTGCACAGAGCTCCAAAATCAATTCGAGGGCATCAGCACTTTGCTGGTCTGTGAAGAGGTCCGGACTGTATCACAGGAGGTAAGTGTGGAGTTTAAATCAACATGTAAAGAGGTGAGTTTGGGCTTTAAAAGCAGAAACACACTCTTGGGATATGCTAGAGGAATAAACAAACGTACTTTCAGCTCGTCAAAGCGCAGTGTGAAGTGAAGGATCTCTGCAAACTGCCGGGCCAGCGCCTGCTCCCGCTCCAGGTGCTGAGTGGGGTCGTCATAAGTCTCGCTGGTCAGAGCTCCCAGGAGGCTGTGCAGCGCCGCCTCTGTGATAGAACATAATACATGTCTGTGTTAGAGATGCAGCATGAAGACTCCATCTGTGAGGACCCAGAGACACGTGCTGATGTGTGTTCTATGTCCGCAGTGAGGGTAGCTGAGTAAAGTTTAAAATTCTGAAGTTAAATACTGACAGGAAATAGATAAGTGATGAATGATTAGTAACAATTCAGATTAACTAGTTAGTTTAGTTAGTTGCTAGTTATTCATAACATCAAATGACAGGAATGCAAATAGCAATTTTGGTTTCCTTTGACTAATTTTCCCTTTATTATTTAAAAAAATTGTTTAGAACTCCCCTTAAGAATGTAAAATATATAACACTAAAGAGATCAACATAAATAATACTTTATTTATATAGCACTTCTCAATACAAGTAACTAAGTGCTTCACAGTGGGCAATATAAACAAGAAGAAGTGCAAAGCAAAATGAGGCGATTAAAAATGTAATTAAATAAAAGCTTAAAAACATACAAACTTATAAAACAGACCCTTAAAATCAGAGCTAAAATTAAATAAAATCACACATTAAAAGCTTTCCTGTAAAAATGTGTCTTGAGTAGTGACATAAAACACAGGACTGACTCTTCAGATCTGATATCCTCTGGCAGGCTGTTCCAGAGAGTACGAGCCCTGACTGAAAAAGCCTTGTCCCCTTTAGTTTTCAGTCGGGCCCTTGGAACAGCTAACAGAGCACTGCCAGAGGATCTCAGACTGCGACCAGGTTTGAAGGGGGATAAAAGTTCAGAGATGTATAGAGGAGCAAGTCCATGTTGTGCTTTAAAAGTCAATAAAAGGATCTTAAAATCAATCCTAAAATCAACAGGCAGCCAGTGTAGATGAACTAAAATGGGGGTGATGTGAGCACATTTTTTAGTTACTGTTAAAGTATCCCTGTGTCCTGTCTCAGCAGAAGTCCAAAACTGAAAATGTTGGTGCATCTTCTTTCTCAAGGGGAGCTACAACAAAATCCAAAGTACATATATTAAAGTTATAATGTAAAACAGCAGGTGTTACAACAGTGTATGTAGTTCAATTAAAAGTACTGTGACTTAATCCATGGGGTGTATCTCTCTGCCGCCACCTGTTGGGTGGTGGTGTACAATGCATTTGGGGTGAATTTTTCCTGCACCCCAAAAAGCTTGTATCTTTTGTAATGAAGAGGAGCGAGAGTGCATGTTCAACTTATGACAAGTGAAAGGAGGCTTTGTGTGCAATAATTTTGCGCCAACCGATCAGAAGCTCTTGACAAGGAGGGCATTTTAAATCTACCTCCTTATTGCAGGTTATACATTTTACTCACTAACTTTATCGCATTTACTTTGCTTTTTTAAACTTTCTGAAATATATTTCAAGTTTGCTTTTAAAATTCTTATTCTGTGAGGGTCTGTAGACCACCCTATGTTGTGTGGTTCCCTCTGATGACCAGCTGCTAGTGATTTTTTTGATTAGCAAAGTATGTGAAATGAATAATCCATCATTAAAATAGCTGGTGATACATTTTGAGTTGACCTCAAACTGGTCAATTGTATCATTATCATCATTTGTTTGTCAACATTTCCGACGTGTGATTTGGTGTGTCCTGTTTTGAATCTTTGAAAATAGAATACTTGTAGGTTTTGTACTACTGCTTGGAAAAAAAGTAATTATAAGACTTTTTAAATAAACCCTGGGATATTTTTGGGAGACATTTTTATTCTACAGCCCAAAAAAACTAACTGCTCTTCTACTGCTTTCCTCTGTTTCATAATATTAGACTTCAGACTTAGTTAAACTAAACAAGCACCTGGATGCATCTATTCAATGTTTTGGAAACTAAACCAGCTTTTTGGCTTTTATTAGATGGGACAGAAAATATGGGGAGTGAGGGAAAGACATGTAGTAAAGAGTTGAGGCTGGAAGTCAAACCAGCAACTGCTGTGACAAGGACTGTATCCTCTGTTCATGGGTTGCGTGCTCCAATCACTAATGCAAACTGGCGCCCCTAAAACAGGTTTATTGAGCAAGTAATCTACAAATTGAACCATAATGAAAAAATCATTATTTGGAGCCCCAATGCATGAAAATGAGACAGAAAACATCTGTCAATGTTAGAGTCAGTGTATTGGTCTTTAGATTCATCCCAAAACAAGCCGCAGCAGAAGCATCCTAACGGCTAAAACTGCCGTTAATGCAGCTCTGCTCTGTGTGGAATCAATAATGTTTATATTGCTCTAAATCACAACTTTGCCCCAAAGGGATTTGGAGTTCCTCAGTGTTTGACACCGTCTGTGCCCCAACCATCGATTCAGGTATAGGAAAACTGTCCCAGCAAAGAGTCAAAAGTAGAAAAAGAGAAGAACCAAGGGGAGATCGTTCAGACAACAAACACCTCTTAAAGCGATCATAACCGCAGACAGATATGTGAGCGGTGTGTCAGCCAGCAGAAACATCCTGATTAGGACAGATATTGGGGCAGCAGTGGTGTCCAAACTCCCCGGGGCCCAGTGCCAGTTTGGGGAGGGAGGGGGGGTCAGAGGGATGGTCTGGGGGCAGAGAGACTTCCCCGCTCAGATGCAGATGAGACATGGGACTAATTATCTCACTGGCATGAAATGGGGAGGGGGGAGTAAGCTAGGGAAAAGGATTTCATTCAAGCAGGATTACACTCATTGTTTTGACAGTCAGTAAATACAAAGCCTGTGCCATGGCTTGACATAGCATACCCACAGACCCAGAATTATGCATGCATGAGGAGCACCGGCAGGGAAATGAGGAAAAGATTAAGTGAAATGTGGCAAATAAGTTCTGAGCAGAAAGATGATTTAACAAACATGTCTTGTTCAAACACACAGGTTTGAAAAGAGAAAAAATAAAAAAGCCTTAAAGCCCAGGGGGAGTTTTTATTTATAGATGCAGACAGTGTTTAGAATTCAGTCTAGACGCTGGAGAGAGCCTTCAATAATGACATAACCCAGACGAGCTCCACGTCTGATGCAACAAGGCTGCGCGCTACTAAATGAGCGCTTTCTATGAATTTATTCAAAGTGTACTTTACAATTCTTTTTGATTACATATGACGATGAGCATGTCAACATAAGCCAGCAGCAGCAGACTTGGAGCGCACAGCACTTAAGATAATGTTAAGGGGACAGTCAGAAGACGGACACAGCGCTGGCGGTGCAGTGCAGTAAATTGAGCATGTTTGCCATTCAGTAATGACTCCCATCTGCTTGGGCAGCGTTTGCAGCGAAGCAGCTGATTAAAAATGGCCTTAGTGGTGCAGTTTTTTTCCCCCTCCCCTCGACGTCCCAGTCAAAACAGAGGTTAAGACAGAGCTGCTCGCAGGCCCTCAGAAATGAGCCACTCTACTATGCCGGGAAGTCGGGCAGGGCGGGGCGGCGGGGGGATGTCTGATCGCATCAGGTCACGGCAGAGCAGGCGAGCAGAATGCGTGCACGTAGGCGCTTTACTCGCAGAGAGGGGAGGGTCAGAGGATGGCGGGACTTCAGACAGGACAAGATCCTGCAAAGACTGTACTGATTAGATCTGTTCCGTTTTTTAACAACAAAGAAGACTTCAATTTTTATCAGCATAATGATGTTAATAAGCTGTTAAGCTAGAAAACGGGTATATTTTGGCCTAATTTCAGTGTGAATGCAATGTAAAGACATCAGTTTGCAACATAAATAATGTTACAAATTCACTTTTAATTATTCAACTGGCTCAAATGTCAAGTTTTAGCCAATATCAGGTTCTTAAATTGAAGAATGTAGCTGTGATTCTCAGTTTTATTCTGCTGGCAAACTAACATTTAAAGGTTTTGACTGGAGTTATTTCCAAGAAATCACACCTTGGATTCTAGGCATGCCTTGGGCAGGAAGACGTGTATATTTCTAACAGTGTTGTTAAACGGGAGTTAAATTTGGGTACTACAACTGGAGCTTCAAGTCCTTTCATGCTAGGTTTGACCTAGCTTCTCAGGTTTATCATATTTAAACACCCACATGAAGAATCAAGTAATGATGAGTTCCAGCTCTTCAGATGTGACACTTTAGTATTTGTTTACTGTTTCATAATTCTGTAAAATGATCACTTTAGGGTTCGAGTCTGATGGATGCAGCAAAATAAGCACCATGAAGATATCACTGTGGATTCTCGTGGTTTTGTAGCTTCAAAAAAATGTACTCTTCTGTCAGCCGTGTTAAATCTAAGTCAAATTTTGGTGTCAATGCACAAATCAGCAGTAGGAGCGGAATAAATCTGTCCCTTCAATTCAAATGCAAAGCTAGTTGCATAATCTTCTCTCCATAATATCATCCTTGGTAGTCGTGCTCTGCAGATCTCTCCACCAGCGTGCAGTAAGAGACTTTCAGCTTCATGCATATCAGGCGGGACGGCAGCCTGCGAGGCCATCACGGCCCCTGAAGCCTTAAAGTCAAGACAGAGAAGTGGAGCAGCAGCCGAGGATGGGAGGTGGCCTACTTTATTACATAACATCCATCGCTGGGCTGCCTCCTCCCACAGCTCCCACTTACTACCTTCTCTGGGCTGCTGGGATTACGGGGTTGAGGGCATCAAGGCGTGGTGGGCTCCACCCCCTCAGCCTGAGGGTCATAAGAAGATCAGGGTGCAGTAAGCCTCCAACTCCTGCCCCCCTGTATTCATGCTAATTAAACAACCTATAGCCCCATCCCGAGCAGAGGTCAGCATAAGCAACGCAAGCAGAGTGTGGAGTGATGCACGACTGAGGGGGGTTTAAGTCTGAGGTGCACGTCTATGTGTGTGTGTGTGTGTGTGTGTGTGTGTGTCCCATATCTGTTGACTTTTGCAGCTCAGCAGTCAATAACTCAGATGCACATGCAAATAATTAAGGTCACATATGGAGGTTGTATCTATGGAGCATTGCCTTTAAAGAACATAAAGGTGTCTGCTTTCATCCATTAAGGTTTTGGATAAGTAGAGCTTTAAAAAAAAAAAAAGGAACAGCGGAAATTCTTGCACATTGGGATTTTGCAGCTCTCGTGTCGCACATAACGATGGTTGCACTTGATCAGAATCTCACAGGATACCTGAGCACCTCAGTCTGAGAGTGGCTCCTGATATTTTTCTGGCCTACATTTAGAATGTTCGTGCAGACTGATCGTACCTAATCTCTGGGAGAACTGGTAAAACTTCTTCAGCTTCCCCACCAAGGGGACCACAGCCGCCCACGCCTGCTCCTGTAACGCTTCGTCATTTGGGTTCTGGATCGCCTGGAAACGGAAACATAAAAAAGTATAAATTTTACAGCAGATCAAGTGAATGTTTGGGGGTTTAATCACAGTTACAGAGAACACTAAGTCAGCCATAACTGTGTGAAGTGACCCACATCAACCCCAATGATTTTCCTCATTAAAGTCTGTGAGTCTGAAGGAAGTGCTGCTTCAAGACAGCTGCAAAACACCTCTTTCATAGCTCGTAAAGACACGGTTAGATCTGAAAAAACTGCCTCAAGTGATGTCACTTGAGTCAGCATCTGTTTATAAATGACAATATTTGGGGGTGTGGCTTCAAGACCAAAAGTATTATGGGACTTCAACTTCTCTTGAGGCAAGCAACTTCAGCAACAGTACTACTAAAATTCACCCCAATCTGTTTGCAGTCAATTTGCATTGTGGGTAATGGAGGCACAGGTTTTTGATAGAGTCAGCATCTGTTTAAAAATGACAAAATTTGGGGGTGCGGCTTCAAGACCAAAATAATTATAGGACTTCAACTTTTCTTGAGGCAAGCGACTTAAGCAAATTCAGCAAATTCAGCAACTTCAGCAACAGTACTACCAAAATTCACCCCCATCTATCTGCAGTTAATTTGCATTGTGGGTAATGTAGGCCTAGGTTTTTGATAGAGATGAAAAATGACAATAACTGTGGTGCTGCAGTATTGGTTTTTCTGTATTTTCGAATCGTTTATAAACTTTCTTTCAAGAGTCAGACATTGCTGCAGGAGAACTCTAACAAGAAGAACATCCTCGACTTTTAGATAAAAGGGATGGAAACAGATTTCCAGTCTGTGCCCCTGAGTGAACTATAAAAGTTTAATAATCTGCTGGTTCCTAAGGCTACAGAAGGCATCCGACTGCACCCTGTTGTTCATTAAACGGCTGATGTTCGCTTTTGGTGTGTGTGAAACCATGATTGGGCCGCTAACACAAGGTAAGTTTCTCTAGTTTTAGGCTTCATTTGCAGGCCAGGGCTTACAAAAAAGTGAGATGTCAGAATTTATTGCAGCATGTCATTTTGTTTTGACCCTTTTTTAAACCAGGGGTCTGAGTTGATGTTCCTATATGAGGATTAAAAACACTAACAGGAGAATGAATTAATATAAAATATCATAGGAACATCAGATCATGCTGCTCCTAATCGCCTCATGTGGTCATAAACTCTAAATAACCTGGGTTAAATTTGCCTCATGCACTAACGTAGCTTCCCCTCATGGTGTTTCTGCACACTCAGTCTGTCCTGTCCTGTCCTACTGCTGCTCTGTGTTTGGATCAGGTGTACCTCTCTGATCTCCTGCCCCGCTCCCTTGTACGCCTGCAGCTCGTCCAGGATCCCCTTCGCGTCCTTCAGCACCACGTCCACCTGCTCCCACACTTCCCGCTCTGCATCTGTGGGCTGGGCATCTGCAGGGGGACAACAACAACAAAAACAACAAGGTCAAGGGGGGGCGGCAAATCAGATTGGTAATCTAATCCGTATGGAAACCGGCTTAACCTACGATGACAGAACTCTAGGAATGCAATAAAACCCTTCCATGTGAGCTCAAATTCAGTAAGAAACTTTCAATCATGTAAATGAAATATTCAGTGAAATAATCTTATCTTTACGGCCCTTTCAGTTTAGATTTGACACCACCCACTTTCCTGGCTGAGAGGAGGAAAATGGAGCATGATAAGAGGAGACAAATGAGACGGGTGATGCCCCCCCTTTGCAGATCTGTAACAACTCTTGGCTTAAAAATGCTTCCGTTTTAGAGCGGGTTTCATTATTTTGGTTTGAGAGAAGCAACAGTGAACCTTTCCCAACACCTGAAGCGAGAACACCTTGCCAAGTGTGATGACTGTAAACTCAAGCACCTTTAAAAAAAAATCTAAAGCACAGCTCACAGTCAGCTTCATTAATTACATTTGATGCAAGCTGATTATTATTCTAATTTTGAAAAACCATGTATTTTTGAGCCTCCCAGAGGTCTGTAATCAGGGTGAAGCAGCATTTCCCAATGCTGTATTTAGAGAGAACTTAATAAGCTGTGTTGCATAAAAGGGTTTTTTGTTGGATATATAATTGTGATCTTTTTTTCATAGAACAAAAATCACCTAGAAACAGTGTGTGCTGTATGCGGCTTTGTTTCCTCTGAAGGTATGACTGAGTCTCTGGGTTTGCCAAGTGTGAGAACACCACAGTGCAGGATCAAGCTGAGTTGAGGGGCCTTAGGCTACACAGCAGCTGAACTTCAGTGCTTTATATCTGAAGAGGAGGGGAGGGGGGACTCTGCTGCAACTCTGCCCTGATTGATATTCTGCGCACATTCCAGCGTGCATGAGGCAGGTTGATGGAGAGAGCAGAAGCTCTTTTTTGGTAAGATTTGGTTCTTTTGCCGCTGGGAAGAGCGTAGTGTAAGAGATAAGTAGGATAGGTGAGGAGACTGAAGAGTTCCAGAGTTGATAATGTTATGGTAAGATATTCATGTGATCGATATCAGGAGAGGGGAGCAAGAAAGTAAAAAAAGAACTCACTTTCAAAATCGAGGAAAAAATTGGGCTCCTGTTCCAGATCTGTGCAAGTCAAAACTTTCAGTAGGTTCCCCATGTTACGATACCTGCGGAGAGAAAAGGAAACAAGAAATCGATAAATGAGGAGAACACAGCAGCAAAAAAGAGCAGGTGGTGAGACTCTACTGTATCCATGACATCGACACCCTGCCCCTGCTCTGCTTCGCTGCCCCACTGCCCCAGATGTTGCCCACTGCTCGGAGACACCAGCGCTCCCCTTGGACCTCGGTGTGTGTGTTTCCTGCACCCGGGCGCTCAACCAGCCAGATGTCAAACCAAGAAGTCTCCAAAAATAACATTCAGTTGTGTTTTTTTTTGTCTTTTGAGTTTCTTCCCAGAAATCACAAGCGGTTACAGACAGTCGTTTGCAAAGTTATCTACAACAGAAGCCTCCACAGAGAATCTAATATAATCTATGTCCTCGTCTACACATGAAGAAAGAAGATGTTTCAATTATAGACCTTTTACAAAGATTGTTTCAAGGAATTACAGCTTCTATTTGAGGCTTTTAAATTCATTTTATCATGTCTGCAGAAAGTGTAATGCAGCGTCTTGTTTATAGGAGCTGACACATAACATCAATATTTAACATGCCCTAAGCACAGCCGGCACATGTAGTACAATAACAGAATGTAACATCTACTGCTGCAGCACAGTGTGTACAGACTAAACACTGTATCATTCTCTTTTTAGTAACATAATGAACATAGTGTGTCATGTCAGACAATATTTAACTCTGGGGGAATTAAAATAAAACAACAAAAAATCACTGATCATAAAGTTGAAATGTGAAATGATTACTCAGCAGTTTTTCTGATTATTGATTTACAATGATGATTTAATTTAAAAGCAGAAAGCAGAACCTTTCTGGGTTCTGTTTCCCAAATATGAGAGTGTATTGCTTTTCTTGTTACAGAAACATGAGGTCTTACACTGATGGTCTGCTGAAGAGAGAAATATTTAAGATCTTAAATTTTTCTTTCTGTAACATTTTGTATAAAAATCTTGAGGGAGTGAAGCAGAGGGAGCTCCAGCTAATACGGACGTGCTGGACTCCAGCAGCAACAGCCTCTACTATCGTCTCATCACTATCATCTCTCTCTCTTATTCTCCTCTATCCCTCTTTCAAGACCCAACTCGGTCGAGGCAGATGTCTGTCTAACATGAGTCTGGTTCTGCCTGAGGTTTCTGCCTGTTAAAAGGAAGTTTTCCCTCGCCACTGTAACTAGCTAAATACTGCGATGTGCAATGCTCATGTTGGATTAAGGTGGGGTCAGACTGAGTCTTACCCTGTCTTGGTGTTGACATAGAGTGGTCTAGACCTCCTATGTTTGTAAAAGCGTCTTGAGATAACGTTTGTTGTGATTTTGTGCTATACAAATAAAGGTTGATTGATTGTTTGATGATTGATTAATAATGACATTGTTTTTTTTATTAATAGATCTACTTAAAGCTCCTGTAAAGAGTTTTTAACTGGTTATGAAAGAGACTGAAATTAAGATTGATGCCTCTTTGTGACATTAGAAAACATCATTACCAAAAAGCAATTTTGACACAGTAATTTTAGGTTCCTGTGACTGTTTCGAGGGGGAAGGTGTCAGACGAGATGACTCACTGCCTTTTACACCGTGTTCCAAATTATTATGGAAGTTTGTGAATATTTAAAAAACTATGTCAACAGTCATTTTCAAATTAGTCAAGAGGTCAGATGGTGAATATATTTCTTCAACTGTGTGGTCAAAATGATGCTTTTCAAAGTACATTGGCTGTATTTTTAAATAAATGCAGAATCTGCAGAAATGAGCGTGCCGAATTATTATGCAAGTTGGTGATAAGAGCATATAACTTGTGAAAATTAAAAACTATTTTAAACGTTCTATTGATTGAAAATAATATTTACTACAACTGTATTCAAATTATAAAAAAAACACTTTTTTTTCAGATTTGTACACCAAATAAAACTGTTAAAGTCTTTAAAACAAATCTTAAGTGTTTCTCAAATGTCCAATATAACCTCCTTTTCTTTCAGTGAGGGTCAGAGGTCACTGTTAAACTGATTTAGTGATGTTTCTGATGACTTCTCTGCTGACACTGTGTGCTGTACCTTATATGGCTTTCCAAAGATGCTCTTTTGAGCTGTACTTCTTGCCATGACTGTAAATGATCTTCTTTATTATTGACCACAAGTTCTGAGTCGGGTTGAGATCGGGTAAGCAGGCAGGCCAGTTCACCTGCATTTATTTAAAAATACAGTTGAAAAGCATCATTTTAACCACACAGTTGAAGAAATATATTCACTATCTGACTTCCTAATAAATTTGAAAACAACTGTTAACATAGTTTTTAAAATATTCACAAAAATGCAACTTGCATAATAATTTGGATCATGGTGTAATTTATTTTCTACAGCAAATGTGGTAAGTGGTTCGTTAGACTTTTAAAAGCCAGGAGGATATGATTTTTTGTCAGAACACATAACTTACAGGGCAAGTACAGTAAAGAGAAAATGAGTATCAATATGTCCACAGGGGGCGCCAAATTCAACACAAACAGACATTTCTAGAGCTATTATAAAAGTAACAAATGAGAGAAAACATCACTGATTTTTAAGACCAAGGGGAATTTTTCAAATGTTATAAGTAGGGCTGTCAGCTTTAATAAATCAATAGTGATTTAAATCAAAATTAACTTTTTTTTTCATAACATGCTTTTTGCTCATTGTAATTAAGCCACTGCAGCGTCTTCCTGTTCCGGTTGTAATGGAACAAGGCGACACCACTGCACTTTTGAATGACATATTTCACTTTAAAAAACACTCCCAGGCAGCTCAGGTTGACAAGTCAAAAATAATGTGCACTTTGTATCCAAAAGAATTAAAGTATCACTGAGTTACTACTACCAATCACGAGCTAAGTTTACAGATGCAGCGAATCAGACTGATGTTAGTGGGCAACCCCATCAGACGAGCCAACAAAGCACTAATTTGGAATCCACACAGACCTGTGGATCAAACTAAAACAAAGAAGTTCAAAGTTGTGACCAGTCATTAGTTTTACTCTCATAAAGAGAAATACTTTCACGCATACAGGACATGTATGAAAGAGAAAGCAACAGAAACTGGAACTCCTTAAAAGTGCAAATGCTGTTGCATTAACAAGGGACCACTGGATGTCAGTGAGTAATCAAGATGTTCTTAGAGTAACTACACACTGGTTAATTAATACGGACCCGTAAATGTTTTTACATGTAATAATAATGTAATTCCAAACATGTGATTAAAAATGTGACAAATAACCATTAGCAACTGAAATTCTGTGATTAATCACAAGTAAACATTTTCAAAAAATCATTTGACAACCCTATTAAAAGGTTATAACTCCTGTTTTTTAATAACTTATAACCAGGAGTGCAGAAATATTGTAAAGCGCATTATTTCTAACGACCAGCAGGGGGCGCGTGCATTTATTCCAAAAGGATATTAAATAGTTTTGACATCAGGGAAATATTAACTAAAATGACTTCTTATGATTTGTTACCTCAGTAAACAAAACAAGTAGTCTTTTATCGACAAGCACAACGATTTTTTTTTTTTATTTTGGCCCATTTTTCATAAATGACATGATAAAGCCGGGGATAATGGGGTGTGGTTCCCTCATGATTGACATGTTGCTACCTAGGGAACTTGAATAATGTAGTATTCAGTACTTTCTTAAACTGAGTGAGACTCCTTTATATCAAAGTAAAAATGAAATGCAAAAGCACCTTTAAACCAAGACTTTGCAAGCGTTAGTTAGCATTTCTAACCTCTATTTAGCTCCACCCTCTCATCCGAATATGGTCACCTCAACACACACACATTTACTCCACACCCATCATCAACGTTCACCTCGGGTGTGATTTGTGCAATGAGCAGCGACAGCTCTGCACAGCTCTATGCTCCTCTCACTCCTAGATGGGGACGATTTTTTTTTTCCAGCTGCAAAGGTCACCAGACATATGACAAGATGTAGATCTGTGACAGTTTGTAGGGAGAGGCTCTGGTGTGTGTGGAGACTAATGTAAGCCTTGGTGACACAGGGAAAAGAACAGGTTGTTCTGTGGGTGGACGCAGAGCAATGACAAAGTTGCACTTGGGCAGGCAGATGTCATGAGAGATGAGTGACAGATGAAAGGCTACAGTGACAGAGTGGTGACAGGAGAAATCATGGCAGTGCAGGTAACACTGGGAGACAGGGAGACGCTGCGAACAGGCAAAGTACACACTCAGCAGTCAGCAGCAGAGGGCTGGATGGAGCGGTTTTAAAATGCAAGAGATGCAACACAGTGGGGTGCGGTCAGCGGGGTGAGGCTGAGAGACATGCATTCTTGCATCTTGAAAGTGCAGCAGTGGGTCATGTCCTCACTTTAAAAGAGAAAGCAGAAGTGATGAATAGGCATATTTTACATGGCTGTTACCAGGTACTCTACAGACACAGACTATTTATAGACTACCTGAGAGTTAGAGAGGCAATGTCTTTGACATGTTAATGCTTCCTCAGGTTTGCTCACCTCGCACCGCACTGAAGAATAAAACTCTGACAGAAGAAACATTTACACAATAAAGATGGAACACCCTGTTTTCAACTCTTTAAACAAGAATATCTGCTGCTTCTCCTGTACTTCTAAAACAGTTAACTGATTACTTATGGTTTGAGATTGTTGAGATGAAACAAAAAATGAAAAGATTTCACATTTGACATTTTAATTCATGAATATCTGCTCTAAACAAGCCACGACCTTCAGAGTTGAAATGTAAAGCCAATGCAGGATGGCATAAACTGCAGTTCCCCAAGTGTCCACTTGAGGCAGACTCCTAAAGCCAAGGAAACCCAATAACACCAATTTTAAAGTGACAATTTTAAAGCTCAATTCAACATGCTTACAACCATGTAAAAAAAAAAGGGTTCTAGTCCATACCTTACCTATTTTTCCTCAAAATCTGTACAGGGTGTAACATTATCCATAACTCACTGGCTTTTAATACCAAAGCTAAGAGTAATAAAAAATAGGGGTGTGGCTGGTTAGACTTTCATGCTTCCATGTGAAAATAGTTACGTACAATTACTAGCATATAAAACCGTCACTCCCCTCATACTCCAACATGTCCTTTACGTTTGAATGCACGTTCAACAAAGTGTCCTCTACAGAGGACAACATACAATCACAAGTTACACCAGAGAATGAAAGGAATGAGAGGCAGCACTATGGACGGCCATGGTCTCAATAAATCACAATATGTGGCAGATAGAGAGGGATAGAGAAAAACTGATGACAGGCAAAGTGTTCTTCTTTGTTGTGTTTTGCTAGTCTGGCTTGAACTTTTGGCTTCGCTGCTCAATACTGCCCCCATGGTTACAGATGGTACTGCAGTGTTTGTCTGGACGCTTACAGATAAGGATCAACGTGCTGAAATAAAGAAGAAAAGAAGGTACCAGCGGCAGGCTTTCTCTGCATGCAAATCAGACATTAGGCATAAATTAAGCTTCATGCAACTTACTCCTATTTATCCATCACCAGTTTGCAACCAGACAGAAATAAATATAATAATTTACAAAATAATAATAATAATAAGTGTGCTAAAACTGAGCAGATAATGATAGTTTGTGTCTCCTGCACACCAAAAAAATCAACTGCAACATATTCTAAAAAGACTGAGTGACCATGAAGTTAGAAAAATAACTTCTCCATCAGAGAAAGTGACGTGTAAGAAAAAAACGAAAAGGTATGTTCCTTGAAAACATCAGTGGACTGTTACTGCCTTTGTGAAATGTTTTGATATATCAGATGATGGAGAGGAGGAATGATAAACTGCAATGGAAAATTTGTAACACTTAGAGTATGAGCTCAACTTTGAAGAGACAATGAACCGCTCTTTATTTTTCCTGCTTTTTGGATTTTAATCTGTACAAAATAAGGCTTTGTGTCTGAGAAGTAGTTTGTTTTCACGTGTATTTTTGTCAGAGAAGGTGCATTAGTTTAGTTGGACCATATATTTGTTGTTTTAAAATGACAACAAACCCTAACCCTAACCCCAACCTTAACCCTAACCCATGTAAGACTCAATATATATTTACTTGATGATTGGTGAAACCCCTTTACAGGCTGTCCTTCACTGGATCCAGTGACCACCTGCAAAGACCCACCTGCCCTGTCCGGCCTCGTCTCCCTCCCCTCCTCTAATGTGACCTGAATGTCTGACTGTGCCAGTGCCGGCACCTCGCTGGCTGTCAGAAAGCACCACCTGATCCAGCCTCAGAAGGGATGGGAGCTGTCACCGCCCTCACCCTGCTGGATGATGCAGGCACTGCCCGTCACCGGCTGGCCTCCTCCGGTCCTCTGCTGCCACCTCTCAGCCGCTCACAGACTGAGAGCGGCTGGCAGAGCTGCAGGGGCACGCGGGGCGCTGCAAAACGCGGGCGCTGGCAGCCTCGTAGGCCCCACTGCCACTCCCCTTGGGCTGCTTGAAATGAGGTCATTTTAAGGACGGGGATTTGTGTGGCTGCATTTCAAAGTCCAGCTGAGCATCTTCAAGTGTTCCAGAAAAGAGCTGATTAAAGTTGTATAATTTACAGCTCCTAAAATCAATTTAATCCAAAGAATCACTCTTAGATTACATAAAAATCAATTAATAAATCAGCTTTAACTTTGCAGCTTCTGTGTACTTAAAGCTTCCTTTAAAGATGAAACAATGTGTGTAACTGAGAGTAACTGGCTGCTTCATGATAGCAGAGTCAGAGTGAGAGGATGCAGCGCTGGCTGAGAGCACACAGATACTGTATCAGACAGAGATTGAGGAGCTGAACGCCCCCCTCCCTCAGTGGCTGTAGCAGCACCCAGTGGTTCTGGCATGTCCCAAGCAGCACAGAGAGCCCGACGACAGCCTTGTTGTTGTTTTGAACCCCCCCACTGAGCCATCGCGTGCTCGCAGCCAGGGAGGGAGGGCTGCTTCTAAGGCCAGGGGCAGAATCTGACAAGCAGGAGCCCGCGCAGCTCTCCCATTGGCTGAGCCGATCTACCCAACAGCTCCCTGTATCCATGGAGGCAAAAAAAATTTGGTGCCATTGAAAACATTGCAGCAGCCAATCGGAGGCGAGCTCAATGTGAGGAGCGAGTACAGTAGTAGTAGGACTTGAAAGCACATGAATATATTAATACAGATGAGGTAATGCGCCAAAAACAGCGGATTAGCCGAGGAGTGAAGTCAACTGTAGATGAGGAGAAGTATTTAATTCCACTACCGAGCACTTAGTGATTTAATGTGATTACAGTTTTGTGTAGATCAGCAAATTCCCATTATTATTATGATCATTTTTTTACATTAAAAAAGGAGGCTAAATAGTTCATATACTAATGAAATAAACCTTACATTGCATTTTAATTACAGCTGAATTTGCTCATGTATTAAGTCACTTTGCTATAAATAGAAATGCATGAAGAAAATGCCAAAACACTGGATTTAAACCACTTAAATTCAACATCTAAATTATTTGCAGATTGCAGATGGTGCAGAGAGCTTGAAGCTTATTTTGGTAACGACACCAAAACAGTGCCACGCCCATGCAGCAGCCTGACCTCTCCATGGCACTGCCTTTTACCATCTCCCTGCTTTCATCCTCTCCTTTTAATAAAAAAAAAGCGCCCAGAGAAGCAGGGCACAGCTGAAACCGAGCACTGCGGCATCATCCCACAAAAAACAGCTCGGGGGCCCTGATGGCTGGCTAATGTACGGGAGGGATAGTGCTGACATTCCACTACTCTGGCTGCAGCGTGAGGAGCCACGTGCCCCTGCTGCTTTACTATGGAAGAAAAACAACGCCCTCCCTTCTCCTCCCCTCCCGTAAATGGGGGGGCGCAACGTCACGTGGGCTCTGCCGTGGAGAGGCTGAGAGCTCGCCTGGGGTGTGGAGGATGGGGGTTGGGGAGGGGTGGCGGTGTATGTGTGTGTTTATGTCTGAGAATACGGCAGAGTCTGGAGAGTGAAAAATGCATATTACTTTTGATATTCTGTGATTTTTAAATAAAAACCACAGTGATGTAAAGGAGGATGCGTGCTGCTGATATTGCGTGTGTGGAAGGGGAGGGATTGTGGAGCGTCACACTGCAGCAGAGGCGGGCAGTGCTCGGCAGCTTTAAACTTGACCTAGATTTCCCGGGTGACACGCCACATCGCATTAGCCCACTCGGCCAGACCTGGACCCGGCGGAGCTCGCTGACACTGGCCCGATTCGACAGGCAGAAAATGGGGGAGCACTTCCCAAATGGGGCTGGCATGTGCCCCTCCCCTCCTCCTCCACCCCGTCCTCCCCCCACTGGACTTCTCCTCACCCCTGAAACACGTCCTGCCAACCCTGCCCAGCTGACTAAATATGGCTTACAGGGCACATGGCGGTGAGGTAGAAAAAAAAATAGAGGGGTGGGGGTGCTGTTGTTTGTTTATAGGGGGTGAACTCGATTACCTCGTGGCCACGCCTCTGTATTGTTGCGCCCGTGTAAACATCAGATAATGCCCCCCTCACCCAGATTCTAGCAAATCAAAACAAACCTTGCAGGAAGACGGAGTTACTACAACTGAGGGTGATCCTCAGGGTGACATCCAGCATCAGCTGTCACATCTCACTCCTGCAACCTCACATACAGATAAAAATATTCCCTCCCTATTAACAACTCCTGCATCCAATCACCCGATGAACCCAGTCGACATGAATGGAGATGAACATGAAACCGGCAGTTTGTCCGGGGGAGCAGATCAGAGGAGGATGAAAGCGGGAGAGCCTCATCCTCGGCTAAGCCCCCTCTTTGGACGGCACCTGATGAAAGTTGGAAACCATGGCAACAGGCGCGTACACAAGAGTCAGCTAAAACACTGGCTTCAGTTGAAATGGAACTGTGTGAAGAGGCTCTCGGCGCTGCTCTTCAGTCACACCAGTATGACACTTTAGAGCATCAAAAACACACAGAGGGATGCTGACAGCCTGGAATCATGGTGCATCACATCAATCTGTATCAGCAGACGTCTACAGGAGCCTGTGAGATCATTTCTAGGAAAGAGGCTGCGAGATATTCAGAAAAAGCTGCAGATATATATATTTTTTTATCAGATTTGTCTTAAGAGTCCTTAAAGCTGTAAAAAAAAACAGTTCACTGTGTTTCTACAAACTCTTTGATTCTCTGCTCCACCCGCTGAACATCTGCCTCAGCATGAAGGAGGCCCACCCCACCCTGCCCTTGAGAGTCCTCTGACTTCTTCCTTGGATGTGTTAGGAAATCATTAAGGGGGGCATATTGACTCACTGTCATCAGTCTAAGCAAGCAGCTCCTTCCTGAGGGGGCAGCTGTCTCCTAAACCCCATGAGAAGTAAAGATCTTCCATTCTTCTGCCAGAAAAACAGCCCCAAACCATCCCTTCCTCAGCTGACCTTCTGACTGTGACTCACCGGCGTCACTCGCTGCACCCTCAAATCTCACTCTGTCTGCACTCTGGAACATTTAGGAACACAAAATCTTACAAAAGAGTGTGTTGATGCAAAGAAAAAGCTTGATTTCAGTCAAAATCACACTGAAGCTTCACTTTTATTCATTTTCCCTGCACAGTATAACCCTAGCAGGATTTTGGGTGGGGCACAGAGGAGGTTTTGGAAGGATGATGAGCATCAGATTGAAGAGCACCAGTTGGGGATTTTATTCAGCGAGAAAGGAGTGCCATCTGGAGGATGTTTTGCACACAAGGAGTGAACAGTGGAGGGAAGACCACTCCCAAAGCTTTCCCTATTTAGAGTTGCTTACATTTACAAATGCAAATATCAAACGAGAGCTTTTACACCTACAATCCTCCAAGCACATGATCACTTGGGGAAGAATTTTGCAGATAAATTGCAGAAAAGACGAGAGACTTCCAACTCCGGTCTCCTCAGACGAGCTGCACAGCTGATGCATGATGTTTGAGCGCCACCCTGTGTTCACAAGCAGCCACTTCACACTACAAGCTCATTTGTGCAAAAACATAATTACAATGACATTTCTGCAGACTTCACATAAACGCCACTTTTCATACCAATCTGTCAGACAGCGAAGCTCTCTAACGTCTGCAGAGGAATGACAGCAGCCGGACGGCGCCTCCCCGAGGGAACCTGGGCAGGAAGTAACACAGTGTCAGCCCCTCCAGCAGCATCAATAATAGATGAAGGAGGAGAAGCTGGGAGCTTTTAGCTGACATAACAAGCCACTCTACATATTACACCCACTCAGACGTATCATCTCTGATGACCTGCTCCGTGGGTGGGGTCGGAGCGTCTTCCATCTGCTGAGTCAAGAACGGAGCAACTGACACTCAAGAGTACATTAAACACTTGTGAGTTTTTTTAAATGCTTTCTTTAAAGTAAAGTGATGAACCGAGGAATACTTTTTGAGAATGTCATAGCTGAACACTTTTTCCCAACCAAAAACATCAGAAACATGAAGAGGGAACTCAAAATTCTGCAGCTCTAAATCCTTAGATCTATTTTCTGTGCATCATCTCAACAAGCAAGCACTTCCTGGTTTCACCAGCTGAGGGCAGTGTTGGTCCAAACATGCTCATGGCAACAGAGGAGCCAAGAAAAGCTTCACCTCAGGCTACTGTAGCACACCTCCCCCGTGGCTCAGCGAGGCTAATCCATCCTGAATATATTCACACAAAACTCTGCCCGCTGCATCAACTCCTCGTCTTTATACATTTATAATGCAACACGTCTACCGCTCCTCCCTGCACCGCCACAGGCTTGTGTACTGCATGCTAGCTGAAATATCATGCCATTCAGTCAGGGCTATTTCAGTGAATGGATTTGTGTCTTACTAGGGCAATCACAGCAGCTTGACATTAGCCTACACACACACACACACACACGCCTACACACACACACACACACACACACACACACGAACTGCAGGTCTCTCGCAGGGATACACTGACTTAGTGATCCTATATCTGAACCACCTGAGGCTTAGCTGTCAAAACGGCGCAGCATTCCAGCGCCAGTGCTCAGCCAATCGGATGATGGCTGTGTGTCATGGTAACAATCTCCAAGGAGACATGGAGGAAAATACAACAGGGATGGGCAGACGTGCAAGTGGAGGGGAAATGATGGGAGGTGTAGTAGTAGGGAGAGGCGAAGAAAGGCAACCTGGGAGAGAAAAAAATAGTTCCTTGTTGCAGTGAAGGAAGCAGGAAGTGAGTAAGAACCTGCACTGAAAGCACACTTTGCTAAAATACACTGCTCTTGAAATTTAGCAGAACCACAAACGATGCGTTTGAGTAACCAACAAAACAAAAGCTTGATGAAGAAGTGATGAGACTCATGTCAAAGTTGCCAGTTGGTCATGTGAGCAGCAGACGCCGGGTTGACCCTGCACCCTGCGGTTACATAAACACTCCAGCCTTGAAGCGAGACGGGGGCAGGAAGCTTGGAGCACCTGCATTACTCAACTGCTTTTTATGGCCCACAATGCACTTCATTTCCTTAGCCAGCATTACACATACACCCACAGCACGGCACGTTAAGTCTATTATAGCCAAAGGTGCACCGCAGGCGGTCTTGCATAATGACATGTCTGCTGTATCAGTGCACCCTCTCTCTAGTGCCGCTGTAAAACCGGATCTTTGATCATTTCGAGATGAAGTAAGCCGAGCTGATGGATGCAAATAAAGTTTATTTCAGAGAGTTTGATCTTCTTACATCCATCAATCTAGAAGCTGGATAGTGCAGCAAGAGTTTAGAGTGTCAATAAATCTGGTGCTTATGTTTTTATGTCAGTGGATGCACCAGTGCCCCTTCATTATACCTCTGTTATTAGATTCAGAGTGTGAGGGGCACAGGAGGGACAGTTCTAGCACAGTTTGATTCAGCACCGGCTGAGGCAAAACATCCACAGAGAGCGACGTATAAGTACATTCAACTTAAGCCAAAAGTGTCCCAGATACATATTTTTCTCTTGAGAAAAATGTGACGTGTCTATTTTTTAAGACTGGAAATAGAGGGAGCTGCATTCTGAGCGAAAATACAAATGATATGTGTCTCTTTAAGTGTAAAAATAGCATATTGTCAAGTCCTGTATGATGCTTCCTCCTACCTATTCTGAGCCCACATTGACATGGAAATTACCCAGAGTGGAAAGAAAGCAAGGTAACTGACTCAACTGCCATTTAGAGGAATGCCTCTTTTCATTCAAAGCCCTTCAGCATGCAGCGTGACCCAAATTGCTTTGAAACAATGGGAGAAATCCAGGCGCACAAACAAGCTTTGACGTAGAGTACTTTGCCTCGTTATTCTCAACAGCCTGTGATTCAAGCACTGCGGTCCCTCCAAATGAGGATCAGATATGAGTTTAGTCCTTGAACAGATATAAATAGACGTATAAACAAATAGCAGCAGATACGCAGATGGTTATCTGGAGAGGAGGATGAAAGAGGGGAAAAAGCTCAGACTGATAATCTTTGCATTGATGATTTTCTCAAGACGATCACTCAGAATCGAGAATAATAAGATAGGTTCATGTTTAAAGACTGTCCTCATAGTGACATGACATTAAAGGAGTTTTTAGATGTGGTTATCCCTCCCCGTCACATTGAAAAGATCATCATTTACATGGATCCAACATAAGAGATAAAGAATCAAATCTGTATTGACAAAAAAAATGACTAAATTAAAATTTCTACAGTTTCTCCTCTGGAGAGCACAACTCTCTGAACCAAATGTCATGTAAATCCAATACTTGTTGACATGTTTTACTCAGAATCTCATCTGTCAGCCTGGTGAATTCTGAGTAAAAAGTGACAGGTGACCAGTAGGTTTCATCCTCTGAGGACCATGAATGATTCCATTAAGTTGAACACTGATCTGTTTCTGTTAATATAACACAAGTTAAGACTTCATAAGTGTAACTTAAAGTAAAATGAAGCTCCAGCACTTTGAGTTCACCATATTTAGTGTGAGTTATAGTTTTTTGCAGTTCATCCTCTGGAGAGCGTGAATCTCTGAACCAAATGTCATGCAAATCCAATACTTGTTTACATGTTCTGCTCAGAATCATGTATCAGCCTGGTGGAGTTAAAGTAAAAGCTAACAGATCACCCACCAGTGACAGTAGGATTCATCCTCCGAGGAGCATGAGTGCTTACATCAAATTTTACATTGATCTGATTACTGTTAATATAACCTTAGGTAAGACTTCACCAGTTAATAACTGAAGCGAAAATGAGGCTCCAGCTGTTTGAGCTAACCTTATTTAGCTTTAGGAATTATACTTTTTTTTGCAGTTCATCCTATGGAGAGCATGAATCTCTGAACCAAATGCAAATCAAAAAGATGTTGCCATTTTTCACTCGGAAAAGCTTGCTAGTGGTGCTAAAGTAAAGTAAATGCATCAATTAAGTCAGTGGGATTTATCCTCTGGGACCATGAAGAATATTTGCACCAGTTTCACACAGTCTTAACCAAAGTTAAAGACTTAACAAGTTGAACTTGAAAGCGATTCAAGATTCAAGGAACCAAGGATTCAAAGTTTTTGATTGTCATACCAACACAAGCTGTCGCATGATATGGAATGAAATTTTGATTCTTTGGTCCTGTATAAAGCCACAATCAGCACACAATTAAAAAAGGAAGACAACAGTAATAAATATAAAAATATAAATATAAATATAAATATTATGCATGGACTGATTGAGTAACAGTTTGAATAAGCCATAATAAGTGTAATTTAAACATCTTTTAAGTGATAAAAATCAAATGTATCCCCTCATTTCACTCTTAATAAAATATTTTTAAGAAACTGTCTCACTTTAAAAGATTCAATCACACAACTGATATAAGCCTTAGCTGAGCTCTTCAATGTCAGGAGGAGGAAAAAGTCATACAGACCAATGACACACTATGGATAATTATAAAGATGTGTGTTATGGGCATCGACTGTATAAATAAAGGACGTAGTATGCATGACGTCACCCATCTGTTCCTGAGCGCTGCTTTGAAGCCAGCGGCGGCAGCCATATTGGAAATGTTGGACTCAACTAGGCAGAGTGTGACGTAAAGAGGCGGAGTTTGAGCCTCCTAGCCAACAGCTACGTGTTCCCGTCCGGGAGTCAAGTCAGTCATGTCCTTATTTGGGCAAAAACTCGTAATCTTAATATCTTCTGAACCGTCGCTTTAGAAAAGAATTCACCCCCCGTACAGTGTGTGCCGATAGAGAGATTAGCTACGTAGGGCAAGCTGATTTTGAACCAGGCTGTAAACATGTTTATTTATGCTGCAAAGATCATCTTTTTGAATTGCTGTCTATATGGTTTCCGGTGTTTCTGCAGCCAGTCTCAAGCGGATTCTCGATGAATTGTAGTTTATAACACTTCTGCATTGGCTTCATAGTTTGAGACCAGAGGTTGCTGCTTGGTTAAAACCCTCTTGAATCAATGGTCAGTTGAGATGATTAGTGTTCTTACAACAGCAGTCCCAGTGAGCAGATCTTTTTTAAGTAACTTAATAGAACAAACAAGCCAAACATTGTGTTGTTTTAGCTTCTCGTAAGGACTCACTGTTTCTATTTTTTCACCTTTGAAGTTTTGGACTGTAACTGAAATAATACAATCAAAACAATTAATCCGCTGGCTAAGGAAACTTTTGAAGATTACTCAATAGTTAATAAGAATCTGCTGCAGTCTTACACAAATCCTTCAAAAACAACAGTTCTCCTTCTGGGACCTACCAGCAGAAGTGGAGTTGGTGTGACTGTCAGGAGCAGGGAGGCCCGGCCTGGCAGGTGGCCCCGGGTCACAGTCCTCCAGTAGAGGTCAGTCTCTGAAACACAGGAGAAACAAACATCACACGTGAGGCTTGATAAATGGAAAATATTCTTAAGGCCTTTTTCAAAGATTTCAGGGTTTATTATAAACATTAAAAGTTTGAAATTGCACAAAATGAAGCCATGTACAGTTGTAATACAAGTTGTGGTACAAATGACTGAAACACATGGTGCACACTTAAACAGGCAGTATGAAACAATACTGAAGCCGTCTTACTTTGGGTTTCCTTTAAACTCAGGGACTTAAATGACAAAAAGGGAACATTAGCAGAGAGGTTACAGAAAGCTTGAGGTAATGCAACAGAAAGGTTGCCTCCATGTTTAACAGTCCTTGTGAAATGTGAGCTAATTGCAAAGTTTTTTATAAAAACATGGAACAAATAGACGCACACAAAAAACACACACCACTTCCTATTGTGCAACACTTCCTCTGATTCACTTCAGGTTTCTACAAGGCTCCCTGCTTCCTCCCGTAAGAGCTCTGCAGCACAGCACACTTTACTCAGTGCAGACTTCAGATCTTGAGGGAAAAGGCAATCAAAAGTTATTGATTAGAGAGAAGAACAAATCTATATTTTGAGGAAAACAGCAGTCATTTCTGTCTGAATAAGATAAGCTGCTAAGTTTCAGGATTTGACTCAGGCTTTTGAAAGCCACAAGTTTGTTTCACAAGCCCTGGCTGTAAGTACGAGCTCAGTAGACTGCGAGACCATTAGGACCAAGGCACTCCTCTCTTTGCCAGCCTGCATACAAATGCACGGAAATAGTGGCTGCGTTGGTCATGCATGAATGTGATCAGACTTCAAACCCTGAAACTTCAAAACCCACAAAGCAGGTCAGAGCTGAAGGAGAAAGACAGTACGGGTTGCAAACAAGATGAAATAAGATGCTGTGGAAAAAAAGAAAACTAGAAAATATAAATGAATAGATGCTGAGGGAAAAAAAAAGAAGGCTTAACACAACGTCTTTCTTCATCCCTTGTTGTAACAGAAACCACGGCTTGCTTGTAATTCAATCAAGCTGACAAGTCACAGGGGACACTGTGGGAGACATCTGTGGCAGCACATCATGGGAGTCAGCTGTGCATCATGCCTACAGCTGGGGGCCGTACCATACGGTCAAATCATCCCCTGAATGAGCACATGAGGTTAAAGGGGTCACAGTCAGACTGACAGAATGTGAAGCAGAACACGAGTCAAGAAAGAAGGAGACTCTGGAGCCTGAATGCTTCGATGAATGTACCCTAATGTACTTAGCGGACAAGATTTATGTCTTGTTCTTGCTCATTTTATTTAGCTGCAAAATTATAGCAGCAATTTCATTTATAGGTACTAAAGGAACAAAAAGATCCCATTAAGTGTTGCCTCAGTGAAAACAATGAAAAAATACTTATTCAAACAAGAAGAAAGATCTACAGCCATATGTTACTGTCCCAATGATATTGCCAACATACACATTTCAGCAAGACTAATGTATAATGTGTTCGCCATTTTAGTGAAGCTTAGAAAAGTATAGATGAAGCTGTATTAAGTTAATTTGGACAAAGGTTATTATAGTTCATCCTCTGGGGAAGGTGGGGTCGACCGATATTGGCTCTCCAGGGCTGACACCGATACTGAGAGACTCATGAGGCCCATAACTGAGAGTTGGAGCTGATATGTATTTACAGTAAAAATAAGAACACTTACTGTCAAAATGTAGGATTTTGGATATTACAAACTCCAATAAAACATTGTTAAGGCGGGTACACACTACAGGATAATCGGGCTGATTTTTGTCCCGATCTCCCCCTTATGATCAAAGCCAGCAAAGGACCGATTGTCTGATGTTTACAAACGCCATCGTGTCTGATTTTCCTGTGGTGTGGGGTGTGTTAAGAGTGATTTTGTCCGGTTGGAGCCGCTCTGACGGCCTCAGAAGGAGAATCGTAAATAATGAACATGTTTAATATTTGCAACTAGAAATCTTGTAGTGTGTGGGATGCTCAGAGAGGAGCCGAGCACGCACAGTGTGTATTGTCACGTGTACCGGAGCAAAAGCCAATCAAGACGCGAGCTGACTCAGCTGACTGACGTAAGAGGAAGTAAAGACAAATACATGGTGCTGCCGAAAACTCACCGCTGTAATGAATACAATGATGAAAAAATCATCATTGCTTCTTCCTCCAAAGCTTGATCCGAAAAGCAACTGGACTGGTGGAAATTCTTGAAGACATTTCACCTCTCCCAAGAATTTCCACCAGTTGCCTTACTGATCAAGCTTTGGATTACCATGACCTGGATGACTGAGAACCTTCACAGACATTGCTTCTTCCTGTTCGTAAACCATGTTTGTTTACACCGAAGTCACGTTTTACTCCCTGAGATTTGGAATATTGAGAGTGAAGAACCTGATACTCTGCTGAAGAATCGGTTAGTGTGTGGTGTGCTCCATAGTGAACACCACACACAATAAGATCAGAAGAGAGATCTTGTGCAATCTGTCTTTTGTTATCATCAAGTGTGTGGTCTCTAAAGGTGTGAAGATTGTGTGCCAGGCATTACTTTCACCAACGTACACATGAGTTAACGGTTTACCAGTTACAGTACAGTTATGTCAAACAGTCCTATGACGTCTGATCAGATAGTGCTGTGGGCGGGACAGTAAGAGTGGTGAGTGAAAACAGACCCAGAGGGAAAGACACACTGGCATCAGAGATAAAGTATCATCATTTTTTATTTATTAATGTAACAGGGGATCGGTGAAATGAAAGGCTGATACAGATAATCAGCCAAACGTCCGATATCAGCCCCCGATAATCGGACAAGGCTGATAATCAGTTGACCCATACTCTGGAGACCATGAATTACTGCACCAAGTGTATCGCCAATCTATGCGTTCGTTGTCAGCCTACTACTAGTGCAAGAAGAAAAAAAAAGGGACTTCTAAAGTCAACAGGATTCATCCTTAAAAAACAGAAGTTTGAATAATTGTGAAACAAAACTCACTGATTATCTAATATTTTTAACTTTTTGCCCTCACACATTTAAAAGTTAAGATTCTAGCCCGGTCAAATTCCAAATCCCACTGAAAAGGTTGATTTATTGTGATTCCCCTCGAGTGCCTGGATTTCAACATATCTTTCTCTCAGTCCCTGAACTGGGCTCAGATTATTTGTATTGACCTTGTTTATCAAATATGATTCACTGATAAGAATATGTATATTCAAATAAGAAGATAAAGATGCAGAGACACTTTTCAATGTCAAGATCTACAGTTAAAACATTGCAAACCACAATAGCCAGTTACAGTACAGTTATGTCACACAGTCCTATGACATCTGATCAGCCTGCTAGTAGAGCTAGATGAAAAAATAAGGGACTTTATACCCTGGGGAGTATGAATGTGCACCAAATTTAACACAAATACATTCAATAGTTGAGATTTTTCAGTCTAGCTGCTGCTACTAGCTTGCTCAAAATGCTCAAAAGGCTACATTACTTGTGACCTACCACAGGGGTTCCTAAACTCTTCAGCCCCTGACCCCCAAAATATAGGTGTCAAAGACTCGCGACCCCCACTGTCCCTCAAAGGGATTTAATGTGGCTTCATTTAGCTGGTCTGCAAAAATGAGCCTACCTACATGAGCATGTGGCTGTGTTTCCTGTGCTGTTATAAATGAACCTACTGCTACTGATGCTTTTGATAGCTAGTATTTTTTAACTATAACGGGTAAAATGTACTGTTTTTAATTATTTATTTTTTTAAATATTCTGGAAGGCATCTCACGACCTCCCATGTGTCTTGCGACCCCCCAGGGGGTCCCGACCCACACTTTGGGAAACCCTGACCTAACAGATTTAAACTGCATTGGCTTTATGATGTTGGTGTAATACAACAGTGTGGATGCTTCCAGTTCAGATGTAACAGTGTTAATTATCAACAAGACTACAGCAAATGACAACACCACTACTGTTCTAGTTTGTTGCTCACCCTGGATGAAAGGATAAAGTCATTCACCTCAGTGCCACTGTGGGAAAAGACCCACATGATGAGATCATTCAGAAAGGCACTCTGTGTCTGTGTGGATTGCCTTCCAGCAACCATTAAATCAATTGGAAAACTACAGCCCACTTAACCAGTGTCACTGTGGGGGTTTAGTGTTTTTATTGGCTCTGTATTCTCGCAGAACTTGAAGGAAGTAATTTGAAAAGGGGGTCACATCATGAGAGGGGTTGAGTAATCGCAGCGTGTTCAGTTTTGAGTCGTCTGAAAATCACCATGCCTTGAATAAACTGAACTGTATGATTGTGTTTGACAACATGACTGCTCTAATTTTGCTCTCTCCCCACGTATTCACAGAGGCAATAAAACAAACGCTGCTCGGTCACTTCCTGCAGTCTCAAACACTTATTTCCTTTGTTTTGATTTGTTACTTCCAGGAAAAATGAACAGTAGCATAACAGAACAAGATTTGCGCGCATTAAGTGTTACACAAGGCTGTGACATTTCAATAATTTTACAACTAACAGAGCGAAAACACTTCACAGAGGCAAGGACACACTCATATGTTCTCACATCCTCAGTTTGTAGAAGCACATATTTGTTTTATGTTTGTTTAAATTGACTCCACCACATGAAGAGTTCAATTAATGTGGGTCAACATGTGTAGGCCAGATGTAAACTGTGTGTGTGTGCATAGCATACCACTGAGGGTGACAGTGGAGCGAGCCACTGAGCTAATCGATGGGATTTAAAAGGGAAGCATGTCCACTTGTCACGCACATACATCATTTATGTATCATTTCCAGTTGAGTACAGTACATGTGTCACTCAAATGAAAGCCTATATGATCGATGACTGGACATTTTAACCTTAATGAAGGTGGTGGTCATTCCCAAACTGTTGTGTTGGGCTGCTTTAGTGTTCGCTGGCTGTTTTTAACCCTAGAACAAGAGCGCAGGGTGATTTTCACCCGAGCAAACACAGTTACATGATTTTCATTATGTTGTGTTTGTCTAAGTGTCATGGGTCCCTGGGTAGCTTCAGCATCGTCTTTGACGTCTTTGAAGGCGTGGGTGTTTCCCTACTCCAAAACCCACATTTTCCTACAGGCACGTGTTCGGGGGATTTCACCCTTTGTTGTTTCTCTCTCCTGCAGCTGTTTGTGTGTCAAGGAGACTGTGCCTTCACCAGGGAAGTCTCAAATGTCCCAGGAATGGGTGGACCGATCTCCGAGTTTTCAGTCCAAATTTTTTCGGTCCAAATCCAAATTTTTAGTAATTTTGGACCATTTTTTTAGGGTCCCCCCATGATACATTTATTTCATTTTGTTAGACATGGCACAGTTTAAAATAAAAGAACACTACTCTAATTTGTCATGTATTTTCATATTTTGATGACAAGTACTTTTTATTGGGTATATTATATCAGGTAAAGAAACACCCAGCGTTTGTGATGTTACTAATTTTAGCTATAGTGTTCTAGGGTTAATAATAACTGGGAAATTAGTGTGGAACTGAGTACACAATCAGGGATGTACAACACAGATAAAAAATATAACAAATGCACTGTTAAATTACCAAAGAAGCAAAAGTAAAATACTGTAATCTGGAGCCTGAATCGACTGTGAATGGCTGTTAAAAAGCAACAACAAAACTGATTCTAGAGAGGCAAATAAATATAATTTCTACTGTAGAGAGCAGTGAGTTGCTATGTTTTGTGAACAGAATTTATTCCAATATTACCAATAGCTTTTTCGCAAAAAAGCGAAAAAAATAAACATAAAAAAAAAGAGAGTATTGTAATCTATTGTGTTCCAGCATGCTTTGCTGGAGATACTGCTAGGTTTGGTCATAATGTCTTTATCATTTTTGTCTCTGTCATATATTCTGTCAAAACAAACAAACAAAAGAGTCCATATCCCCACATCTCAGAAACTATGTATTCCAATACCAAAATTGTGATGGGCTGATCCTGTAATAATATCATCAAGGTGATTTATTGATTGTGCTTAATGTATCCAAATTAGTTCAATCGTCTCTGTTTCTCATATCGATCACGTTAAAACAAAAATGTTCTGCTTAAAATGTTCTGTAGAATTTTGAACTAAGTATATTTCAGTTTCATGTCAAATAACTTTTTTTGTGACACCTAGAGACTTGACATTTCAGCAGCAGTGTGACTGAACAGTGGTGCTCATTTAAAGCAATGATGGATCAACATGTAGACAGCTCATAATCTGAAGCTACAGCCCTGCTGGTGAGAAGTGAATTCAAGCAACAAACACCCACTTACTGCAAATCACTCCTTGCTGTTTTTCAGCACCATCGAGTAAAACTTCGATTTACACCAGAGTTGCCATGCCAACTTGTATTCCCCTGTCCCCTCTAGTTGAGCTGAAGACTGGTGATGAGGGGTATTGATTGTGATCCTGAATCCCACGGAGCACAGTGTAGAGAATCTTTCATTGAGGAAAAACTCACAGATTGTTTACATGGGGTGAACTGAAATGTCAAACAGGGAGCTTGTTGAGGACTCATTCATCTCGGCTGGATTCAAAAAGGTTGGACAGCAGACAAGTGATCATGATCAAGTTTAGTCTTTATTATTACTACTGTCTTTAACATCCTGTCAGAGCTTTATGTTAGTGGTAGCTGTTAACGATTAAACACTGTCAGCCTTGCTAGTTAGCTCCAGAGAACTAGAAGCTGGTTAAATATAAAATAATTATATTCTAGTAGGCCTGAAATGGCAGTCATATGTGGTGTCTAAGCTGTAGCGCAACCACCCCCCACTGGCTGGGGCTGTAGCTCCAGTTCATGGCTACTATCATGCTGCTAGGATGCTACATACTACCCAGATGTAAACAAGCTCAGATGATAGATGGCATCTTATAATGTGGCTTAGCAGTATTTTGATCTAGAAGATGGAGATGAAGTTGAATGTAATGGGGACCAAGGTTAGGTGGTGTTAGCACTGATAACTTGCCCCTGTCAAGAATTTGTCACTGTGGTTCCATGTTTAGCCTTGTGAAATAAACTCTGCTCAATTTTGATTGTCTCCCAAGTGTTATAGATTTAGACAAGCTGGTTAGTCAGGAAATAACATTTCTATTCAAAGGACTGGGAATTTAGTTGCTTTGGAGCATCCCTAATGCTAATGTCTAATCATTAGTTTTAATAAAAACACAGTTAAGTTGATAGTAATGTTAATAATTAGTCACAAACCAGGAAACAGCTGAGACTTGATAATGATACTGATCAACATGCTTTCTAAGGTTTCAGTGACTCATCCAGGGAATGACATTTTGTAGAAATCTGTATGTTAATTAAAGCTGCTGTTGGTAGTCACAGAGTAAACATCTGTTCAGAGAGAGGGACTTTGAATGTCAACACTATCCCTCCCAACCAGATTTCCTCTTAGCCCCCCAACACAGATCGGTGTGTGCAGTCATGATAGTGCCGGACTCATAACCAATCGGAGGATGTACTAGCAAGGGCCGCCCCTTAATCAATCAGGACAGAGGATTGGAGATTAGCTCTGATTGATCCGTCATAACGGGAACGAGGGGAATAATAAAATTGCTTGATACAAAGGCATTGGAAAACACAGAGATTTTGCAATAGTCTCAAATTACTCCACTTACCGATGAGTACCGATGGGTATTATGACCTTTTCTCCAAACCCAGCAGAAAAAAAGTAACTTTTTTTACACCATTCCTACCAACAGCAGCTTTAAGTCAACAGCACTACATTTTAAGCAAACATTTAAAGTCAAGGGATCAACAAAGTCTTCAGAATTCATCATCTGGTGACCATGAGAATCTATACCAGTAATGGATGAGATCATTTTTAGAGGACCAAAGTCCAATAAACTAATTACTTATGTGTCTAAAAAGGATGACATCAGATATTTGAGAGTGATATCTTTCTCTGCATGATAAAAATGCAAATGAGCTGCGAGTTATGTGGCCTACATTTTTCCCATTTTTAGATTCTAAGCATGCTTTAATGAATGCAGAGGCAGTATATGGCATAAAGTAGGGCGGTATATTTAACAGGTTTAACATTATAGAGGCAGAAGGATCTGCACGGGGGCAGCTCAGCAACAGTTCCATGCAAAAAACTGAATTTCTTGCATGCTGTTCAGCCATCTGTGGTGATTCCCCCTGCTCCATGTGTCCACTGACATGTCGGCACACACATGAGGATCTCATGCCTGACTTCACATACTGTAGTGAATTCATCTCTGCCACCACCAACAGGCTGGATGGATGATCTAACCAGTATTATTTGTGATACAGGAAGACTGCTTCTTTTAAAATGAGAGAATCCCACACGGATCCTGATCTGTGTCCTCTTTACATTTTCTCAAATCTGAGCCTGGAGGGTTTTTTCTGTGCATGTATAGAAGGTGTGGGGGCAGGGGCATGCAAATTGACAGCTTTCTTTCCCTTTTGAACTAGCCACATTATTTATAACCTTGTGCTGAAAGATTCTATGCAAAGTCCACTTCGCTTTTTTCTGCATCAATTCAGAAGATGCAGCAGCATACAGGGTGCAATACATGAAAGCACCAGTCTGAACGCCTTTTCTTGGAGTGAATAAAAAAAAAGAGATGTGCATTTGTACTCTTCTTATTAAGTGCATGCTCAGGGCTTCAGTTAAGTCGACATCACAGGACAGATGTGAGAAAGTTGAGAGGAATGCTGGAGTCTACCAGCCCAGCCTGAGCTGCGGATCAGAAGCTGGCACATGTTCTGACTCACACACATCAGAGACACATCAAAAGTACATTACCAGCTGCCCCCAAAGGCTGAAAACACAAATCAGCACAGTGAGGGAGACCTCTACAAACAGTCAGCATGTGTTCATCAATAAACTATTCGAAAAAATCTGTGTACAAGGCCGCAGCATGCTTCCAAGCCCTACAAATTTACCTCAATGTAAATGAGCACACAAAACAATGACACAGTTGCGATGTCTTCTCTCTTATAGTTCTGCTGTGGCAGATTCAGAAGGGAGGCACAGTCAGTCTTTCCTGCTAAATGACTCAAGTATGTCATCACTATAACCATGATCTGCTTATGGACAAGAGCAGACATGCAACAGTGCTTGTACTCTGCATGCAAACGAGATTAGCACAGAGAAGTCCACGCAAACTCCTATTCCTGATCAATAGCCAAATAGTAACGTCTCCACAACACTAGATAAAGCCAGAGTGATTGTAAGTGCAGAGTCTATTAAACTATAATCTTCACAACAACAGGAGAAAGTGTTGAAGAGATTAAATGATGCTGAAGTCCCCAGCTCTGCAGGATTAAGCTGTATCATGATAATGGAGTTAGAGCAGAATGCTGAGCAGGCTGCATCACTTCGAGGAAGTTAATCCAAATATCTGAACAAACAGCAATATGCTGTGGAGAGGGATCGATACAGCTCTGCTCTGCATTAAGCCAAGACAGCAGCACCTGACCTGGTCTGCTGCCTGCAGTATGAATAATAAATAAATAAATAATAATATCAATATTACTGCATTCAAGTGTTTGTATCTTGGGAAGTTGATCTTCTCACTGTGGTGTGTTCAAATTTGTCATGAAGAAACAACAGATGTGTTGTATATCATGGCACAGAACTACTATTAAAGTAACTCAGACATCAACTTAAAGCTGCTGTTGGTAGGTATGGTGTAAAAAAAGTTACTTATTTTCTGCTGGGTTTGGAGAAAAGGTCATAATACCCATCGGTACTCATCAGTAAGTGAAGTAATTTGAGACTATTAAGAAATCTCTGCGTTTTCCAATGCCTTTGTATCAAGCAATGTTATTATTCCCCTCGTTCCCGTTATGACGGACCAATCATAGCTAATCTCCAATCCTCTGTCCTGATTGGTTAAGGGGCGGCCCCTACTACGTCCTCCGATTGGTTATGAGTCCGGCACTATCATGACTGCACACGCCAATCTGTGTTAGGGGGCTAAGAGGAAATCTGGTTGGGTTATATGCCATGTTTAACCAGAAAGAGCCTCCACACAATGTTATCTCCATTGTCTACACCAAAATACTACCCAACTGAGCCAGTCTATCATCTGTCATCTGTGCTTGTTTACATCTCGGTAGTAGAGCATTGTAGCATTGTGTTCTATAGCATTAACTGGAGCTACAAACCCAGCAAGTGGCGGATGTTAGTGCTTCAGCTAAGACCAAGCGGCAAACTCCGGTCTCAAACGATGAAGCCAATGCGGAAGTGATATAAACTGCAATACATTGAAAATCCGCTTGAGGCTGGCTGCAGAAACAACGGAAACCACATAGATATGAATGGGAAAAAGACGATCTTTGCAGCATTAATAAACATGTTTACAGCCTGGTTCAAAAAACGGCTTGGCCCTACAACGCTAATCTCTCTAATGGCATACACTGTACGGGGGGTGAATTTTTTTCTAACGTGACGGTTAAGAAGATATTAAGATTATGAGTTTTGCCCAAATAAGGACATGACTGACGTGACTCCCGGTCGGGAACACACAGCCATTGGATAAGAGACTCACACTACGTCACACTCTGCCTAGTTGAGTTCCGCATTACCAATATGGCTGCTGCCATCGATTTGCTTCAAAACAGCTCTCAGGAACAGATGGGTGACGTCACGGATACTACGTCCATATTTTATACAGTCTATGGCTAAGACACAACATATGACCGGCATTCAGGCCTACAGTAACACATTAAATCATTTGTTTTGCTGACGACTAAAGGCACAGATCCAAGAGATCATAGGAGTTACAACCTTGAAACATATAAGAAGGTACATGACAGCAAAATATATCTACCTTGCTTGAGTTGATTAAGTCTTGCAATGAATACAGTATCTATTTTTGTGAGCAATACTTAGTATGACGTCATGTTATGCAATCAATTACCAAATAAAAAACAATATCATAGTTATCACAATATGAGCATTTGCAATAAGGACATCGCAAAAATGTGAATTTGTCACAATAAATCAGATAAATTATTTGAATTGTTCATTTATGACTATTGTATGGAGGCCTCGTATGGCCATGCTGTCACTATCAATACAGTCAGATAAAGTCTGAATCTAAATGTCTGCCTGTCACAGCCTGAGGGACGCACCATCCCATAATATTTGATTTTAGGTGAAGGTTTTATGAGCATACCGCATCAAGTGAGGACATTGAGATATGCTGTACGGATGACACCATCGTTCATTAATGTGTATAAAATATATAATATATATAATGTATAATGAATATATGTAATGTATATAATATGTAAAGAACATAATATGTTATGAATATATATGTAATGTGTATAATATGTTATGAATATATATGTAATGTATATAATATGTAATGAATATATATGTAATGTATGTATATGAATCTTATGTGCTTTGGGAACAACATGTCTTCGTTCATGCCGATAAAGTAAATTGAATTGAATTGAATTAAAGCTAAAGCTAGCTGTCAGATACCCTCAGATTAATTGGGGCCAATTATTGGCAAAAAAAATGCTTTTCAGACCAGGAAGTCGTGTATTCACTTGTTCTAATACAACATGAATACAGAGAACAAATCGAACAGCACCGGTAAGAAACTGTAAGCTTTGGTTAAGTTGTGAAGAAGACTCAGTTTTGGAGAGGTGTTGGTTGCTGTTATCTCTAAAGCGTCTTTTGGGTTGCATTTCATACCACAAGAGCTCACACAACTTATTGTGTCCACCTACCACCTACCAACCACAGAAGCAACTGACATGAGAGCAACATAAAGCCACAATAACTTAAAGCAAAGTGCTGAAATGGGTCAATCATGTTCTAATACTTTCTGTTTCAAGTAAAGGAAACATGCAGCTGATGGTAAAAAGTCTTTGTGGGATTGTGATATGTCTTAATCACAACCCCACAAAATGCTACTTTACAAAAAGAAAAAAAAATGGCGGCCGAGATGATTGGTATGACTGGATTGCTTTAGTGAACCCTCATACCGAGAATAACTGAAGTAACCCAACCTGAGACCAGCCGCTCACTGACACTGGGTGTGTTTAAGGGAGTGGGTTGCACAGAGGCGTCGGGACCCCTTGGTGACTTTAAGACATACCAGACAAGTCTACTATCAAAAGAAACCTTCCTGTGAAGATAGTAGCCAATTAAAGAAACACTGATCTCTGTTTATGCCCCTTACAGTTTTTATTCATTCATCCAAGAACTATTTTTGAAAAACAAACAATCTATCTTTCATAGAGTCAAATGTAGCTCTGTCTGTGAGCCTGTGACATGGGAAACATTGATGCAGCTCTGCCCTAAAGGTCCTCGAAGGACTCCTGGAAAAACGATGAATAATTAAAATAACTACCACTACACTCACTCAACACTCCTCCATCACCCGAGCTGCAGTTTCTACAGTTGTCCAAACCAGACAGTACATTTGGTGGAAGAAAGTATGTGGAGAACCTTCTCACATGGGCTTTTTTTTTTCCTGAGGTTAACAGGTTCAGTTTCCTCAAATGAGTCAAAATGACAGAGAAGATTGGAATAAAAGAGACCTTTTTTGATCACATACTTAACATCCTTTTCCCTGTTATTCAAGGAACATAATGCAAACACTCATGTCAATGCATAGCCAATACTGCTATCGTATTTCACCACTCCTTGGATAGAAAGAGCCTGCATCCATATGACTGTAAAAAGAATCCTTTACCAATCTTGAAGCCTCCAATGTTTTCTTTTTATAAAAGTGATGCCAAAGCAACAAATGTATGATTCTTTTCAAGGACAGGTCATGCCAAAATGCACCTGCTTGCCTCTACCTGCAATGGACTTGAATTTACGAGAAAACAAACCCTGCCAAATCAACAATATTCTCATTTCACTGTCGTTTCACAAGCCAAGGAGGTGAGAAAAAACTGATCTGTTACTTTCAACAACCACATATTTGTCTTTTTCCTCCCCCCCTATTGTAATCTTCACAACTTTCACAAGCAGCACTAATCAAAATAAAGCAAAATGATTTAAATTCCTTTGAAAAGGTATTCAATCAACAGTTTTTATCCCATCCCTCCACACCAGAGAGTGAGGCATGGCACGACAAGTTGCACCACGTCTCACAGTCCTACAGCCGTGGCTAAAGTCAGGTATTTCTCATCGGTTTTCCAGCCCATAGTTCTGCACCTCTACTCTACAGCAGACAGTGAGAGCAGACGTGTGGATCCATCTATCACAGAAAATGTCTTTACATTGAGTGAAAGGTGATACTTCCTTCTTTCAGAATGCACAGAGGCAGATATGAGGAAGACAAATTGCAAAGAGGATAAGTCAAGTAACCTGCAGGGCAGGCGTGTTATTTCACACTGCAGAGCTGGGTTTGCCTTGAAGGACTGGGACTATTTTTCTACTAGTTTGTAGTAAATCCATGTTAACTGACACAAAGAAGTGCAGCACGCCTTTCAGAGGAGAGCTGAAAGTCCCAGTGTGTAGACTCTTACTGACAGGCAATAAAATAACACTTCTGCCATTTTCAAATAAAACATAAAGACTTTGCTTTACACCTTAACATGCTCCTTGTAATGGATCATATGATGGATTTCATAAAGTGCCTGACTAGACTCAGTCCAGCAGAACTTGTGAAATCTGCACAAGCACAGAGCGTGAGACTTTTGAGATGAATTTAGAGTAGACGTTTCATCACAACCACAACAGAGCTGCACATGCCATCAAATCCAGCTTTCTGGATGTTTCACTTCCACTTTCACTCAGACCCGTGCAGAAAACTGGGCAGAGAGGAAATCACATGGACATGCTATGGTTGAGTTTGGTTATGAAGACCGCGAATGAGGAGAGAAATCTTTAAGATTTCCATGCAGTGTGATGTAATGTAACTCTACATTTACTTGAATATAATAATGAAGTACATTTTCTAGAGTATTTGAATGTCATGCACAACATTACATGACAACGATAGTTGGCAGATGGATGAACTATGGTAACAGGGGACATGTCCAGAAAGATGGAATTTCCTTTGAGTCCTCAAAGAATCAAGCTAAGAAGATTAAGGGCCTGTGTCCACCAGAAGTTGTCCCGTGGCACTTCAGCTTTCCTTAGTAGTGACTATTCAGTTTGTTTTAAATTGTAATGTATGTTTCACATTTGCTCTAGAAATCCTGCGCAGCATTAGCATTTACTCTACAACTGGAAATTAAACCCTCAAACAATGAGTGTGGTTAGTTTCTTCTCCATATGCTCCTCCACCATTGTTTTTGACAAGTTGATATCAGAAGTCCAGCCACTTTTTAACTTTGCTAGCATTGATAGTGTCCCAACATTTTCAACACTGACAATGCTAAAAAAAACAACACTGAAGTGCATTGTTTTTTATTTAAGAAAATGGTGCTGCCGCTGCAAAAAGGTCTCGATGCCGCTTATTTATGGTCTCAGCCTCATCTCGGAATCAAAAGCATTTTTTCTCGGTCTTGGACTGGGCGGACTACGTATTTTATATCAAGACCTGTCGAGACCACCACTGAGGCACTCTGTGTCCCTGTCATTACTGTAATAAGAGAAAAAAATAATCTTAAGGATTCAAAAGAAAGGCAACAAAGACAAAACCAAACCTTGTTTGTTGTTGTCAATTGTATTCAAAGCAAACTTAAAGAAAATAAACAGAAGTCTTTTATTTTGTTAACTCTCATAATGATTTTTCATTGATATATGGTGTTGGTCTTGTCTGGGTCTTGCCCTGCCTTGGTCTTGGTCTTGCCTCGGTCCCGATCCCTAAATGTCTTGGTCATGTCTTGGTCTTGGTTAATGTGGCCTTGACTACAACACTAAAAAATAGCAAAGCAAAGGCAGCTAGTGGACACAGGCCCTCATATGATGACCCTCTTTGGTGTTATTTTGTAAAATAAAGAAGTTATAAACAGGAGAATATCCTCTGTCTTTTTTTTGTTTACTCTCATGGTGATTTTTCATTGATATATATGGTCTTGGTCTTGCCCTGCCTTGCTCTTGGTCTTGACTTAGTCTCAATCCCTAAATGTCCTGGTCTTGTCTTGGCCTCGGACATGTCTTGGTCTCGATTAATGTGGTCTTGACTACAACACTTAAAAAAAGCAAAGCAAACACAGCTAGTGGACACAGACCCTCATATGATGACACTCTTTGGTGTTACTTTGTAAAATAAACAAGTTATACACTGGAGGATAACATCTGTCTTTTATTTTGTTAACTCTCATTATGATTTTTCATTAACATATATATGGTCTGGGTCTTGCCCTGCCTTGCTCTTGGTCTTGACTTAGTCTCGATCCCTTAATGTCCTGGTCTTGTCTTGGTCTCGGTTAATGTGGTCTTGACTGAACACAGCTAGTGGACACAGACCCTCATATGATATCACTCGTTGGTGTTACTTTGCAAAATAAATAAGTTATACACTGGAGGATAACATCTGTCTTTTATTTGCTGTTAAAGTAGATATGATAAGGCAGGCAGGGTAAATAAATACGAGTCATCCATGTGTGATTGCGCACACCTACTTTTGCCACCCCTGTATAAGTCAGTGCAATGGTTGAACCACCCCATTGGAAAAAGTCTGGACACGCCCCTGCATGTAAAGACTGGAGCATTTTTATACACTGAGTTGACTTCTCCAATATTAAAAAAAGTAGAATATAAAAGAGAACATGACCAGCAATGACTATATAATGCTGCTTGGCTCATATCAGTATGAACAGACTGAGTCATAGAGTATTTTTATATTAATATATTCCAACTTTTAAAAGAAAAACTATCTGATTGCTCTTTCCACAACTACTATGACCACAGTTTTAAAAAAAACTCAGAAGAAATCTCTTCTTCATGGTTTGTTTCCAATGAAAAACAGCCAAGACTCAGTCAGCTCTTAAGCATGCTCCAGCTGCCAGTGTGTGCATTTCCTATAATGCAGCTTTAATGATGCATCATTTACTGCCTCCGAGCAAGCAAGCACTCCTAATCCCAGCCATACGGTTAGTTTAAAACTGCATGGATCACCTGGATATATATACAGTTTATCCAGGGCTGAACACACCTGATAAGTTGGCTCTGTGGATATATGGGTCAAGCGTGTAACATTAAATGCCCCTGGCCAAATAAAGGAAGAAATCTCTCTCTTGGTGGAGCCACCTTTGGAAACCTTGTGAAAAAGGGGAAGTTGGACGCTCACGTCGAGGTTTAAAAAGCTGTAAAACTTCAACAATCATTCTCAGTATTTGTATTTTACAGAAACTTCACCATGCATTGGTTTGAATCCGCCTAACACGTTTATGATTCATCATTAATTTGCCTCCAAGGAAGAAGATTTAACACTCAAAGCATGCCAGGCTGAATGGCAACCAGTGGGCTGTTCAGCGTTTAGTTTGAGAGGAACTAAACAAAGCAACATAAAGTGATAGATTTCTCTCTTTTTACCTTGATGCTGGTGGAGAAACAGTGGAGCCGACGTCTGGATACCACGCTAGAAAGCCAGCCGTCCGGGCTGAGAGGAGAAGAAAAGCGATTTGCTGCTGCTGCAGTTTCCGGGTTGGTTGTTCGGCGTCACTGTGGCCGTCAACCGAGAGGGGAGCTCGGTTTGACCCACCTCTCAGCGCGGGGCGGGGAGTCCTGCACCTTCCTGTAGAGACTGTGAAGAGACCCGCCCGGTCAGCATGGACCCACTTCTATGTTCAAACACCTCCTTCCACCGGATTACAAACGGAGTCTATTAATATGCTTCACTGCGGCTTTAATTAGCTCTTTAAATGTTACTTTTCATGAAGGTGTGGGGTTGTTATCCACTGTTTGTTCCTCATACCGGAGTGTCCTTGAAACATATAGCCTGTAGTTCCCTGATTAAGCTCTAGGCGGCGCTATAGTGCTGTTTGACCCTCCATTATGACCCCAGAGTCACTTTAATGTACTTACACAGGAGACTAGTTAACTACTTACAGTGCCTACTTCTAGTTAGTGGTGGACAAAGTACACAGCCTCATCACTTAAAGGCCCTGTGAGGAGTTTTGAACTGGCTGAGAAACAGACTGAAAATGATACTGATGCCTCTTTATAACCTTCAATAGCAAACAAGTCCATCAGCAGCAACACTGACACCTCCTCTGTTGTAATTTTTAGTGCCTGAAACCGCCCTGGGCGGGTAGGTGCCAGACCAGATGATGGACATCTTGCTGCAGAAACAGCCTTTCTTTGACTGTTTTCATGGAAAATAATCACATTGCCTGATGAAGTTGACTGTTGAACACAACAGGATGAGGCTTTTGTTGAAAACACAACTTTTGCATGTATAGGACAAGAGAAAAGAGGTATCACTTTGTCCACAAGGGAGGGGCGCCAGAATTGATACAAAACAAAAGTTCCTCACAGCAGCTTTAAGTCAAAGTACAGATCCTCCGAGTCAAATTTAACTCCAATACAAGTGAAAGTTGTTTAGTCAAATTATTACTTGTGTTAAAGTACTGCTTTTAAAAATACTTCAGTATTCAAAGTACTTTTTAAAATATCTCAAAACTTAGTATTTTCACAAAGCATGAGTGCAGTCAAGAATACATAGGAGTACATTCTGTTACATCATGTTTATTTAGAAACCATTACTTGAAATCTCTAAAAACGATATGTAACAGATTTAAAATGCACTTTATGTTTGGGCTGGTTTATATTAATATTTGTGAATGTTATCAAAATGATTTACTTCCATTTACATTAAGTCTGCTTTTATTTAATTCTCGAGCATTAAGTTTGTACACTTTCGGCTTCTGTACCTCTTGGGTTTCCGTAGCTCCTCCTGTCTGCCCCTCACAGTGGTGTTATGCTTAGGGAGCAGAGGTGCAGAAAGTCCAGAAAAAGAAGGCAATTTGTGTGTTATTGTCTTCTACAGAGAATAAATGCTGGAAACCGGTTCTTGTGTCAGCTCCTGCCATGCCCCAATCACATCCGTTACATATAACATGGAATAAAAACAGCAACTAAGTTACTCCAAGCACAGACAACTTAGTTTGAAATGTTCATCTGGAATGAAACAAATGTTACGTAGCTCAACACGCTTTATCAGGTTGAACAGTGTATTTTTGTACATTTGGGCAGAGTGGGAAACAGGGAGAACATTTCAAGTGATAAGCATCATTCTTCATTTTAAAAACCTCTAACTTGGGCTGAAGATATGGACATGGGTGCTCAGGTGGAGAATTATAGCCATCATTACCACCTCTAAATGAACTGACTGATCAACCGTGGAGATGCACAATATACAGGTATGGCTTAATCACTGAGACAAAAAGAACTACACAAACACATTTTACTGTCTTAGGGATCAGATTTCAGAAAAGAGAAGGACATTCCTGAGCTGACTTCAAAGCAAAATTAGTGAGTAACTAGAGCATTGATAGAAATGTAGTGGAGTAAAAAGTACAATAATTGTCTTCTGAATGTAGTGGAGTAAAAGTAATAAGTTCCCCTAACAATGATACTCAAGTAAATTACAGATACTCAAACAATTAAGCACTGTACTCAAATAAATTTACTCTGCTACTGTCCACCACTGCTTCTAGTAAAAAACAAAGTTCAAATTCTACTACTTTGAAAATATTTTTGCCTTATATCACTTAATATGGCTGCTTTGGATCTGATGTAGGACGAATTAGATTAAATTTGATTTGATTTGATGTCTTTATTTCAAACATGTAAAGTAAAATAGAAAAAAGTAAACATACAAGTAAAAAGAAGAAATAGTTATACAAAAAAACCCTAAATCAATCAGTTCCATTAGCAAGCACTGATACATTTTACTTTACATGTGTGAAAAGGAGTAGGAAGAAGTTAAAACTTATCTAATCCTACCCCTTTATTCAATATTTTCTAGCACAATATGAATGCATTCCCACAAATCTTCATCTCCTATCTTCATACTTACACCTACAATCAAAAGCAAACCCCTCATGATTCTCAACACTCGTCCTCCTCTTTGTACCTCATGAAAAGGACTTCTTTATACCTCTTCTTGAACTAGATTATGTTCTGACATTGCTGTAGCTCCATGTTGGGTCTGTTCCACAGTTTTACTCCACAGATTGAAATACCTGGATTGTTGAACCTGGTAAAACACTCACTGTGCTTTGACAAGAGCTGTGTAAATAAGTTTATCATTAATGGCAAAATCTCCAGATGAAATGTAATTTGCTCTGTTGCATCATCCAATGACCTTTACATCATCTGCAACAAGAACATGACTTTTAACATTACAATCAGTAGTCCCTTTAGAGTTACTATGTGTACATTTATTTCCTGACATGCTTTGTTGTGAATCATAACCTCTTTGATATGGGATGGAGGTTAACTTTCGGTTGTTGAAGACAGCTGTCTGCAAATGCCACGCCTGGTTGTAATATGAGATCATTATCTGAAGCAGCAGGACAACTGACTGAAACTACCTGTTGCTGCTAAATTACAAAATATCAAGTTTCTCTTTCACTTAAAAATTATCCCCATTGCTTTTTACGCCAGAGATCATTTGAGAGGAACTCTCTGAGCATAATTTTCTTTGTGTCTAAGCTCTGTTGCTGTCTAATTGTGTCAAACATTGAGCAAAGTTCACAAACGGACATGGAGCAAACAATTAAGCCTAATCAAGCTGCACACCCGTCTTTGATTACAAGGCCAGGTTGAGCTTATAAAGAGACTCTGTGCCAGCTGGTCAGATCCATGTGAGAGAAAAATTTAGGAGCAAGAACACAGTTATTTCATCCAAGAAGTGCACAATTAACTTAATAGGTTAGCAACCCAACCTTAAACCATGGGAAAGGAGAAGACTCATGTGAATGTGGTGATTATCGGCCATGTGGACAGTGGAAAGTCTACCACCACCGGCCACCTCGTCTACAAATGTGGAGGCATCGACCAGAGGAGGCTCGAGAAGTTTGAGAAAGCCGCAGCGCAGGTGAAGAAGGAACTAAATGATTTACTTCACACTGTTAGAAACCTGACTGATCCTCATTTTGTTTGTTTGTTCTCTTTGTTCTCTTTTTCAGATGGGGAAGAGCTCCTTCAAGTTCGCCTGGGTGTTGGACAAGCTGAAGGCTGAGCGTGAACGAGGAATCACCATCGACATCTCACTGCTGAAATTTAGCACTCAAAAATACACCATGACAATAATTGACGCCCCTGGACACCGTGACTTCATCAAAAACATGATAACTGGGACCTCACAGGTAAGCAGCTCTACAGTGTATTTTATGTAAGCTTAATTAGAGTTTCTGATCCATAATGTTGTTTCAGGCTGACGTCGCCCTCCTGGTGGTCTCGGCAGCTAAAGGGGAGTTCGAGGCTGGTGTGTCCAGGACTGGTCAGACCAGAGAGCACGCCTTACTTGCCTACACTCTGGGTGTGAAGCAGATCATAGTCTGTGTGAACAAAATGGACCTGACTGAACCAGCTTACAGTCAGAAACGCTTTGATGAAGTGGTGCGAGGCGTGAGCAGCTTCCTCAAGAAGATTGGCTACGACCCTGCGACCGTGCCTTTCGTTCCCATCTCTGGCTGGACTGGAGAGAACATGATCACTGCAACTCAGAGGGTAATGGTTTTGGATTTACATGTTGTGTAGGGTGTGCAGAAACTGGAATTAATGTGATTTCTCTCTGCAGATGCCTTGGTTCCAAGGCTGGAAGGCAAGACGAAGGGAAGGAAATGCAAGCGGCAGAACTCTACTAGAAGTCCTGGACTCTATTCAGCCACCGATTCGCACCATAAACAAACCTTTGCGATTACCTCTGCAGGATGTCTACAAGATTGGAGGTTAGAAATGAAGCTCCAAGTAAATTTTAATCATGCAAATTAAAGTCTCAGTTCAGTCTTGTGAACTGTTATTTAGCTCCAATCAAGAAAATGAGGCCCAGCAGGTGAACAGCCAAATTACACTTCTCTTCAGCTCTAAATGGGCCTTTTTTAAAAGTGTGTTTTGCAGCAGAAGTTTGGTTTAAATGTCTCCTGTTCATTCTTTTAAGGAGTTGGGACCGTCCCAGTTGGCAAGATTGAAACTGGAGTCCTCAAACCTGGCATGACCCTGATGTTCTCCCCTGCAAAGCTCACAGCAGAAGTGAAGTCAATTGAGATGCACCACCAGGGCCTGCAGGCCGCTCTGCCTGGGCACAATGTGGGCTTCAACATCAAGAACGTGGCTGTGAAGAACCTGCGGCGTGGGGATGTAGCTGGTAATGCCCAGCAGGATCCTCCATCAGATGTCAGCAGCTTTGAGGCACAGGTTAGTTCACATGGGGTAAGAAATCTAAAAATAAACTTGTACCCTTTCCTGTGCTCATGAGGCTTTCCTGCTTCTAGGTGATCATCCTGAACCATCCAGGGAAGTTAAAAGCAGGATACTCCCCGGTCCTGGACTGCCACACGGCCCACGTCACCTGTCGCTTTGCTGAGCTAACAGAGAAGATCGACCGCCGCACAGGAAAGAAGCTGGAGGACAATCCACAGATCCTGATGTCCGGAGACGCTGCCACAGTCAAACTGGTTCCCGTCAAGCCCATGTGTGTGGAAAGCTTCTTCACATACCCACCTTTAGGTACAACCATGAGTCTTAAGCTCTTTTAAGTGACAAGAAATCTCAAAAATGTGTGGCTTTGCAGTGTTTTATGGTGGTTTTATTTTTGTGCCTTCAGGTCGCTTTGCAGCCAGAGATCTGAAGCAGACAGTTGCGGTCGGCGTCATCAAGTCAGTGGAGAAGGACCAGAGCTCAAAACACAAACCCCAAGTGTGTAAATAAGTTTATTTACCAGTATTCTGGTATGACTGCTGAGAAGTTTTTTTATTTTGTTGTTTTTTGTGTTTTGACACAAAGTATTTATGTTGTCTTTAAAGGTAATTATTCCTGTGTTATTAAAATCCAAAGAAGCTGTGTAATATGATGATAAACTTTGGTTTAAATGAGAATTGAGACACAAAATAAAGCTTTATTTGTGATTAACTTTCTTGAAAGTGTCTGGACTATTTTTAGTAAATATGCTTGAAAGTGCTTTTAAAATCTGTTTAGGTGACTTCACAAAGAAGTGTAGAATTTCCTGGTCATGTTGAGCTGAGATGCTGTTATGAGAATTGAGGTAGAGCTGGGAAACATTCATTAGCCTTCTTAAAATGCAGTGAATTAATTCAGTGTTTTTAAATGTTTCAATGTCCTTTTGGACCCAGGTTGGGCACCTTTACAGGAACAGTTGGAAATTGTTATAAATTCAACACCTAGTTATTAATTAATAAACTACAATAAACATCCTTGTGTCTGAGCCTTATCTAACATTTTCTATCAAACAGTTTGTAGCTTTTATGGCTCTGTGCAGACCCAAAGCAACCTGCTATGTATCCCAGAAGTTGCTCTGCACACAGCTACCTTAAACCTAGAACTGTTTATTTTAACTTCAGGGATTTGTATGGATTATGCATTAATTGTAATGTCAACATCATGGCCTTTGTGTAGGTACTATAGCGGATTGTGAAGCAGGTGGGCAGTGCAAGTTTTTTGTTTGGTGTCTGTGCAAAGCTGCTTAGTAAGAGATATGCAGTGATGAAGGATGTATGAAATGACTTCACCACCTTAAAAAGAACAGATGTACTATACAAGTGCTGAAGTTACACGGACAATTGGCCACTGAAACATTGAAGGAGTTGATACTTTTGATTTGAGCTCCCATGAGAAAGTATAGTGTATTTTTTTGACAAACTTTATACCTTATCTTTGAAGTAGCTTCATACATTAACAGTCTTAAACTACAATTTTCTTCAGTGTTGCCATTCGAGCGTTTGCTTAGGAGTAATAAAAAACACGAGTTAAGCCGGTGACATTTTTAAATCTACAGTTTTTTTGTATTTTGTAACAGTTGGACAGCGCTTGGCTAATTTTCCCTGTTTCTAGTGTTGATACTAAACCGCTAACTGAGTCACTAGCTAGCTGTTAAGGAAAAATGTTCTGGGGGGGACCATGAAATGAATTGGCCCAGAGTAGGACTAATGTACTCTAGGACAAGGGTTCACAAACCTTTTAAGCCTATAACCCCCAAAATATAGCTGCCAAAGACTTGCAACCCCCACTGTCACTCAAAGTGATTTAATGTGGCTTCATTTAGCTGGTCTGGAGAAAATTAGCCTACCTACATGAGCATGTGGCTGTGTTTCCTGTGCTGTTATGAATTAACCTACTACTACTGATGCTTTTCATAATTAACTGTTCACTAACCCTAAACTTAGGAGTCATCTGGAAACAAAGAAAGGCTGAAAACTCATTACATTTTCTAATTTTAAGGTTTTATTTCAAGTTTAGCTACTATTTTTGTCGATATTGTTCCACTATATTGGGTAAAATGTACTATTTTTAGATAACTTACAAAAAATAAACCTTCTGGAAGACATCTCACAACCCCCCATTTGTGTCTGGCAACCCCCCTGGGGGTCCCGACCCACACTTTGGGAACCCCTGCTCTAGGAGAACTACAACAAGTTGAGGTGCTGCAATTTATCAGGACAAAGAGTAACTGGTTTGTATTAACACTCAAGCCTACATAATGGACTCTACAACTAACTGTGTGCAATGGCCCCCGTCGGCATTATGTTCTTTGCAGATATATGAATAAGTTGAGGTAGAATGAGCTGTCACTACTTTTAACAAATTCATACTTTTATGTACTTTTTAAATTCATATTTGACACACGTGATATTGCTCCCCTGTAAGAGTGTGAAAGAGTCCTGTCCTGAAACATCTATACCCTTATCTTGAGCAACAGCTCTTTCAGTAAGCTGCTTAGAAATACACGTTCCCCTCTCATGCATACCAGAGATTTTGAAATTCCAAGGGGAGGCACACATAGATCCTAAAACCACATGGCACGATCGCTATACAACAAAAGAGCAGGCTTGGAGTTTAAGTACAGCACTTTTAATGATACAATGGGTTGATGGGTTTGTTCCTTAACATGGGAGAGAGCTGCAAGTCAGTGAGGATTGGGGTGAAAATACATCGGCTCTCCAGCCTTATATAAAGTCCACTTTAAAAAGACATCTCTGGTTCACAGGCAAACCTGGAAATGTTCTGGATCCAGTAACATGGAATGATATCAACATGACTTCAACTCAAAAAATTTCAAGCTCATGAGGTTTTACAAGACACTGAACTGTGAACACAGGTTAAAGTGGAACTTGTAGCCTGTCAGAAAATCAAGTTATTGCTAGGATGTCCTCTTGAGTTTCCTGTACGTGTCATTAATAGTGGCTTTAACAACAGGATTCTTTATGTGTAGTCCTGCTTGTTTAATAATAGTGGCTCTTCAAACCCTGAGGTGAGCGTCTTTGAATGCAGCACTCCACTCAATTCCAGTCATTGTTACACCATGCACAGAGGAGGTCAAAGGACTGTGGAGATGGCGTCAAGTTCACACACAGAGCATACACACAGTGAACAGTGTAACAAGGAGTAAATTAGTGACCTACAGTGAACCACAGGCTTTGATATTCCACCACACAGTAGCAGCAGGTTTCTATACTGTAAAACAACCAGAATACGTGTACACACAAAGCAAGCAAGAACAAGGAGTACATTTAATGGAATTCTTTTCACCGCGGGAAGGTCAGTGGGAGACTCCTGCCTCTTCGGTCAACTCTGGTGGTAAACAGGGATGCAAGACACAAATAGTGACGTGACCTATTTCACATTCCTTTTCTTATTTGTCCTTTTCCAGAAATATAAGCTGATAATTACTCAAGGGCCGGTAAAATTAATACAGATAAAATTCAAACTCTACCGCCCTGATGCTTCGTCTGACAGGTAGAGAGAGAGAGAGAGAGAGAGCAATGGTACATGTTTTGTACAATAAAACATGTATATACACTCACACACAAATATATATATTTACATACATATATACACAGTAACAGCATAAACATAGACTTTAGGTAAGTGCTAGGGTTTTGAGAGTGGCTTGTTCACAGCCGTGCTATAGGGTTAAGATAATACTGGTAAAGGAAGAATACACACATTCTTTGTACAGCATGGATGAGGAATCCATGGCTAGATGAGCCTTCTTGGGTTTCTTCTTCTTCTTTGTTGTTTTTTTTTTCTTTCAGACACTTGTCATGTGACAAGGGGTGTTATTGTTGCTATTTACAGGACCTCCCAGTTAGGTTTTAGAGGCGTAGTGCAAGTCTATCTGTCAGTCACTCAGGATGTGCACAAAAGACATGGGGAACACCCCCTTTCTTTCAGGCTCTCCTTCAATGTGCCCGATCTGGAAAGAGGAAAGTTGAGGAGAGCATGTGAGAAAAAAAAAGCTAAACAGAGGGTTCAGTGTTTGGTGCATTTTGAAATGCAGTTTGATTTCTCTGTGTATAAACAGCAGAAAGACAGAGTAGCATGAAGCTGTACTCACCCACCACTCCTGGTCCTCTTCCCCAGTTACTATGATCACTTCTCCTTCCACAAAAGTCAGCTCGTCGTCATTATCCGCCTGGCAGTCGTAGATCGTCTTCACCCGGCGAGCTTTGCTCTTCCCCTGGACGCACAAACACACCACCAGTTAAAACAGTAAACAAACAGAACAACTCAAAAGCACACATTCCAAGAGACTTTTATGTGTCCTCACTTTCTGTGCCAGGAGAAATATATTGCTGAGGTGGATAGATCACAAACCTCCAACGATAGCCGGGTGGCACAAAGTTAGTTTTGATATCATACCTATGGAATATTTGACATACAGAACAAAGTGTATGATCAAAGTATTCTTTAATATATGGTCCCCTTTCTTAGATTATATAGGCCCTAGACTAGCAGTCATTAGGAATATCTGTTGTAGAGTGTAGGAACTTCAAGAAGTACCTTGGCATGAGTATTGATGGTGTACTGTGCAGGATTGCTATACTTGGATACTGTCTAGGATTTATTTATTTTCCAAAATTGCTTTAGTTGTAACTTTCTATTTTTGATGTGAGCTGTGCCCCCCCCCCCACACACACTTTGTTTTTTCCTTTCTTTTTTCTTGATCTTTTGTGTGTTTGGTTAGGTTGTCTTTGTATTGTTTGTATTGCTCCGTGTATTTTTATGTTTTCAATGCTGTCACTATAAGGAAGTGCAAAACGGACACTGTCCACTAGAGATATGATCTCTTTTATATGTGCATAAGCTTCCCTTTTGACAATTTCTGATTGTTTGCTTTATTGTGTCTGTATTGGAAAAGTTCAATAAAAACATGTTAAAAAAAAACAGTAAACAAACACTTCTCCCGTTATCATAATGTAGCTTGGAAACAAGGGTTTCAGAAATACATCCAGAGATGTTACAAAAATGCTAAAGCAAGCATCAAAATCTTTGACGAGGTAACTATTCCTGGTGTATTCAGAGTGATAAAAAATGCATGGAGTAGAGGACGAGCCCACAGATTAAATATAGCAACAAAAGTGCAATCTCTGAGTAAAAGAACTTTAAGTGGAGGGTTGAAAGATGGAGTTTAAGACTTGAGTGTGCTGGAGAGATGGCTGCCAGAATCCAAAGTGGTGCTTCAAACTGAATTTTAAACAGCTGGTCAGCAATCGAAATGTCTTAAATAGAATTATGCATTACATGTCTTAAAGGGTCGACTGATTTCCCTCAATACTAGCTTCTGTTTGTTGTACAGGAACTCGTAAAACAAACCTGCAGTGAGAACTATGTTTTGGTTTAAACAGGGTCTCAATCACAGTTTATCCTCTGCAGACATGTTCACATTTTAAACTGACAGGCTCTCGCTAAGTACATATATTGGTGCATGCAAATTAAAGCTTATGGAACTCAAGAATAGTTGTTTATGCTACAAGTGTAAGTTAAAAATATGTTGAAGTTTCAATACAAGTGTGAGTCATAAAAATCCAGTATTGGTCTGGGTAAAATTTGTATTTCCTTTTAAAGTAGTTCAAAAGAATTCCTCAAGAGAAAGAAAAATGAGCTTCTGAAACTATCAAGGGTTTGACCTTTAAAAAGAAAGCTGGCACTTTGTTGCCAAGTTAACTTAATCTCTGAAAAGCAGAACATGTCTGGATCGGAAGAACAACTTTGAAGAAATGTTTCAGTGACTAATAGAAGGCACTTTTGTACCGTGTTTATCTTCCTCGGGAGCGGCACAGGAGTCTCCGCAGTCCCTGTCGGGGTTCCATTGGTGTCCTCAGGAGCAGGTTGAGTGGGGGTCCCTATATTAGCCTGCTGATTGGGTGACGGTGAGTCTTGAGGCTGCGGTTGAGGCTGAATTTGAGGTGGAGGCGGAGGCTGCGTTTGAGGCCTCTGCACCGTCTCCCCGGGCGGCGGCCTCGGAGTGGACTCCACTGTTCCAGGTTTAGGGGGTATATCTGCAAGGTGAGGTTTAGGGGGCAGGTCTTTGAGCTGGGGTTTAGGGGGGAGATCTCCAAGTTGAGGTTTAGGAGGGAGGTCAGAGAGCTGGGGCTTTGGAGGAAGTTCTCCAGGTTTTGGGGGGAGGTCAGATGGCTGAGGTTTGGGGGGGAGGTCGCTTAGCTGAGGCCTTTCTGCCAGAGGAGCTTTCTGCGGGGTGTCAGTTGCAGGCGGAGACTTTTGGAAGATCTCTGGAGGAAGGCTTGGCTTATCCATAGACGGGTGGTGTATGGTGTCAATCTTCCGCAATGCCACTGGAGGGAGAAGCTCATGGTTACTTTATAAGTTATCAATTCAACTACTTACTTTAAAATACAAACCAGACTATGACTGTACCTTTCTGAGGTAGTTTGGGAAGAACCCTTGGACCAAGTGTAGACTTTGTGTTGCTTGAAGTAGTGCTTAGAAGAGATTTTCAAATGAGGTTTAGTCTGGTACGGTTTGCAAAACACATGAAAAAATATAAAACATGTAGAAACTTGGAAAAGCCAAACCCACAAGATACAGAGAAGGTGAAACCACTTTATCACGAACCACAAAAACAACTTAAATATTATTGTTATCACTCCACAGTGGGTTTTTTGTTCAGTACCTTTGCTGCTGAGGAATTCCTTCAAACTTGTTAGAAACCGGAGACATCTTGCTGACAGGAGGAGGGGTAGAATCGCTCCCTAAAATATTAACACCGATGACGACAAACAGATTAATCAACACCGTAACAGAGCGCCGAGCAGGGGATTAATTGAATATCAATGTGGAAATAACTGAACATGCTGTGATGGTTAAAAAAAACCAATGAGGGAGGCGTCATCTGGCTGAGCTTTCCATGAGCCTGTGTTATTTGGAAACTGAGGTTGTGCAATAAAGTGTCATCGTTTAATTAGTGGTTGGGTGACACAGAATGCACAAAACACCAGAGGACAAATGATAAAAGTGGAGTAACAGTTAAAACATCCCCATCATACACAGAGAGTGGGGGCGACAAGATTGCAGGTAAGATGACTGAGGTGTGTTTGACCTGTCTTCTTTTGTCTCTACATGATGGCTAAAAGATAACCTGTCATGTCTCTTTGTGCACTTTAAAAAGAAGTTGCCTGTGGCCAAATATTTTCTCCACCGTAGTAAAATGCATCCTTTATCATGGTGCGTTCATGATATATTTAAATGACGGTAATTATTAGCTCTGCTTTTAAATGTTGTTCAGGTTCGCTTTCCAATTTGCCCTGCATCATCATTCAAGCTTATCAAAACATCACTTTATTGATTTAATACACAGATCTTAAAACCTTAAATGGTTATATATGAGATTAAGTGGTGTGAGTTTATTTAATCTGTCCCATTTTAAGTATTTATCACAAATAACTTGGCTGATAACCAAGTTGCCCATTAACAAACCTGGTAGATACATGCAGCAATAACTTTCCTTTCATATCTGAAAGTCATCAGCACCACCACCATTGGCTGTGTTGTCTAAAATTATAAGAATTAAATTGATGATGTCAGTAACTATGCTTTTTTCTGGGGCAAAAATTTGTGATGCATGATATTTGATTGAATGTAGATATTTTCAGACTCAATTTGGCTGATACCAATACCGATACTGATATTGATCCAAGTGCATGTCAGCCTGCAGATCCTACATCCTCCAGCATACTGATTGGCTGGTTATCACAAGCATGACTTCAATGATTTCCTTGTTAAGCTCCTTCATCTTTGGGTGACAGTTTTTGAGATGCAGCATTAAACTGATAGAGTAGGAGGAGTGTTGTTTTGCTCCTCTTCCCATCACCTGTGCTTTACATGTAATGCAAATAGGTATTTTTGCTGTCCATCAAAATACCTCTGTGTTGGGACATATAACACTGCTGAGGATAATTAATGTGACCCGAGGATACTGGTAATTAACTTTTTAAGCTTTTTATCTGCCAATACCAATAATTTGCCAATAATGTTTAAAATGCAAACAGCTTACATATTATTTCCAAGTGTTTGTGGCTTTCCAAAATGTAATCTTGGAATTCATGACAACTATTAGGATGATTTGAAAACCAATTTCACATTTGGCTATTCTAAAATGATTGTACGTGGCAGCCAAACACATGTTTATTCGAAAAGTCAGGCTGAGATTACAATTTATGAATCTTTAAACTGCACAAAGAGTCATAGACTTCGTTTTTTTGAATCAACATATAATTAAAAACCAATAGTATTTAAAAGAAAATTCCTAACATCCTGTCAAGAAAATTCAATCAGAAGTTTGAGGATGTTGGATAAAAAAGTCTCAACTCCTCTTGCAAGCTTCTTCTAGACCTTCAAACCACATATTTCTGTCTTTGCCAGCAGAGGTTTGGTTTAGTAGCAGCCGTCTGGAGAAAGCCAGTAAGAGGAGTTTGAGTGAAGAGCATCTCGTCAAATCTGTTCAGATAACCCTGCATTTTGGACAAATAGAATATTTGAGCTTCAGGCTTGCGTCTCACCCCCAGTCAAGCCCCCTTTACTGTGTGGACTGTGAGAAAGCGGGCTGGGTGGGTCAGACAGGGTGCGTTTGTGTCCAGGAGGTGGGGGCGGAGGCCTCTTCTTGGACAGGGTGGAGCTGCCTCCTGGAGTGAGTGTAGAGGGAGGGCCAGATGGGGTAGGAGCTGGAGGAGCGATACATAAAACACATGAGGTGATGAGGACCCCCTTCAAAATATCATCCGATTAACCCCTTAAAACCCAGAGAAGGCAAAGGAGAGGAGAGGATGATGGTGAAGCATGGAGAAGAAAAGAGGTGCGGAAAATATGGGAAGAGTTTTCAAGAAGAAGGTTTTGAAGGATGAATTAGAACGAAAAGGTCTCGACAGGGATGCAAAATAATCTAAGGAGATGTTGCTATTGGGGGAGTGGGCATATTTTTGTGTCTAGATTGGGTGGATTTGTTCATAAATATGCCTGTTTCTGTTGATCAGGACTCCACTGATCACTAATTCAGATACAAGTCGTGACAAAAGCAGCTAATAGAGAGCTCAGCCAGAGAGGAATCAGCTGTGGTTAAGGGTTTACAGCTCAAGGATGGTGGGACGTGGTTCCAGAAATTTAAAAAAATCATGTAGGCAAGAATTAATTAACCGGAGATGCAGCTTGCCTACATGCTCCTATTATTTACTTAAAGAAAGACACCACCAGCCTGTGAATGTGAGCTGTAAAGGGAAGAACAACTGAGGGGTAACTTGTATGTGGGGCACACAGCCGAGTAAGGGGGAGAACGTAAAAACAGGATATTCACTGATGTATGGTCGAGTGCCAGCCAGTGTGGCGTAGTGCGAATGAGAGCCAAGGAATGCCAAGTGTGGAGCTGAAAGAATAGAGAAACAAAAAAGAGAAAGAAAAGAGAGCGAGATGAGGAGTGTGGGAGAGAATCTACAGTATGTCAGTTTTAAAAAAGAGCGACTCCCACACAATAAAATAACAAGATGAAGTCTTACCAGAGGCAAGCAAAGAAAAAAAGAGGAAAAATGGCGTAAAGCTGGCCCCGAGGGCGAGCTCTTCAGCACCATATGAGAGAGGTGCTTATCTGTAGCATCTGAAGAGCTAGCATGTTAATACATTAGTATGTATGTTTGTCATTTAGCCTCTTATTTAGGCTTTTAATCTTATTTTTGCATAAATCAACCTTGTTTCCAGTGCTGCCTCATCATTTACAGTCCATAGAACGGTTAAAGAGAAGTAAGGTTCTGAGGTTCTTCTTCACTCACTGAATGCTAAACACATTATATAGATATAAACTGTCCAACTGAAGCTTTGTGCAAGAGGCTGAAGTAACAATAGAAAGATAATGAATATGTATTTTTATGTAGGATTACTAAAAAATGATGCCCAAAATAAAAAATAGGCACAAATACATTTAGCACTGTGTTACTAACCTGCCTTGCAAATAGGGTTGCCAACTGTGCCGTATTAGCTGGGACATCCCGTAGATTGGCTTATTTGGCTTGTTTCATACAGGACCTCAATTGTTCTGTATATTGACTATTAACTCTTATAAATACAGCAGACTGCACTCTACAGATCCTAGATCAGATAAAACGGCAGATCATGTGCCAATCACACCGCCTGTCATCCAATCACAGGCCCCCTCACGCGCATCAATTGTATAAAGTGCAAATGGGCCAAGTCCTGCAAAAACTCTGGCTGTGCTAAAGTACTAAAGACTTCTTGAACCAGTAGAGAGCAGTATTTATTCAGCCATACTCGTCTTTTGCATTTAATTTTTCTTTTGCCTGTTTTTTTTATGTAAAGAGCCAAATTGTGGTTTCTTTCAGGTTTATTCATATGAGGTTACATCATGATACAGTAAGGATTAAAGGGAATATACACACTTTCTGCATTTCCAGTTGAATCAGAATATGACTATACGCTGAATTCACACATCATGCTCACACTACCATGGCACCGTGCACCTGTCCCTTATTTAGTAATGAGAAAGTTGGCAACCCTACTTGCAAACTAGCTTACATCATACAGTTGTGGCCTTAAGTAACATAATAAATTAATTAGCATATTATAAAGTTCACTACATGATTATTTTGCGATTAAAAAAAACCTATTTAAAGAACTGTAGCTTTAACTGTAAGAGCATAATTTGTAGCATGCTAGCATTATAGTAACCAGCTAACTGGCTTTGCTAATGTAGGCTGCACACATTATTTTACCCAGCTAGCTTAATACTTAAAGTCGTAACTTGGCATCACTTTAAGGTTAAAGAGGCTTATTATTGGCTTACTACTCGTTTTGTGTAGGTTAAAAGACACCTGTTCATTAATAAGATATCTTTATGTGAGGGGCAGAAATCTGCTGATGTCATCTCAGAGTTAGCGCTAGCATTGATGACTCTTCTCTGCTATGTTTGGTTTAGACATTCCTCAAAGCAAATATTGAATACATTTCATTGAAAATAAAAATATGAATAGTTTTAAAAATTGTATTTAGAAGCACCCAGTATGTGTTTATAAAAAACACGCTGTTATCAAAACAGTAAAGAGGAAAGCTCTTTGGGCTTTATTTTGGATTGCACTGGAAACAAGTGAAATTTCACACCTCTTGTTTTAAGAAAAATAAGATTTAAATGCTGAATAATGGATTTAAATGACTTGTTGAGATGGATGTTTTGCACTGTTAGCCAGAGCAATGTTTGTAACCATGAACTGAAGCTGTCCCTGCACAGAGGAGGAAATGTTATTTCTAATTTCTAATACTGCAGAGACAGCAGCACGCCCACGGTATATTATTTGTGTATGTTATGTCAAGGTTAATGATGAAGTGTGTATCCAGCTTCCCTTTCACACGCTGACAAACCAGTGCCTCCCTGCCCTCTCCTGCAGGCATGTTTTCCTGAAGGTTTACTGTGTAAGCAATCTTAGTGACACCTGCAACCCGCCCTCTGATCTGTGTGTTGACAAATTGCATTCCACTGCAGGGTGTGTAAACATGTGTGTGTGTATGTGTGTGTGTAGACTGACAGCGCAAAGGAGGAACTTTGCAGAAAAGTGATAACGGAGCATTTCCCTGCAGCTAATCCCTCCCTGGATATCATCAAACATTGACAGACATTATGTACAGTTTCAGGCTGGTTTTCCCCCTCGGTAATCAGACAGTGTGGTATAACCTTCAGACCATTTTCATTAAAGGACGGAACTTTTAGAAGAGAGATTAGCAGAACACTATCTCCTGAATTTTAAGACTTCAAGCGTTATAAGCTACAGATTAGTAAATGTCTGAAAATGGACGCAGCACTCGGAGACGGCATGTCTGACCTTTGCCCTGGTTCCTCGGTGGCAGCGGTGGTCCGTCGGCCACGGGGGAGGAGGTGAGGTCAGTGGAGGCGCTGTACATCTGGTTGGTGAAGGCGCTGTAGGAAAGACGCTGTTGCTTGTCCTTTTGGCTAATGAAGCCGGGCAGAGAGAGCTTGTCGTGGGGGGACAGGCTGGAGGAGTGGCAGAAGCTCTGAGGCCTCGGAGAGCGGTCCTTCTTGATGGGACTAGGCTGGAGAGGGATATGGGACGGTGGAGACAGAGCAGACATAAGAAGTCAAATAAGTTATGTGATTGTACAGAGCTGACATTATCACGAGTCAAACAGCTTCAAATTAACTTCATTTTAGAGAAGACAGCGAGAGAATAAATGTGCAACCAGAACAAGTAGTCTCTGCTGTTCTTGTGTTGCAACAAAAGAAATAAAAACCCTTTGTCTCGTACTCTAAATGTTCAGTTATTCTATAAAAAGTCTTACACACTTTCTTAAATGGTTGAAATCAGGCAGCTCAACTAGATCTGTGCAAATGTCAACCAGTAAAAACATTCCGTTTTGTAGTTGAGATAAAGTAAATGTAGAAGCTGCAATTTATTCCAGTGTAACCTTCAATAAAAAAAGCTTTAAGTGCTGAAGCTTAAACTGCTGGAAATGTATCTGCCATTAAACTGGAACAATGCTAAATTGTTCTTTTTTGCTTTCAAGAAAACAATTTACCAAAAAAAGGTGACAGAGAGAGAGACAGAGCAAGAAAGATAAAACTTAAGACAGAAAATCAAAGGCAGGAGCTGCCTCACAGTGAGACTACAGATAACAATGGTTGTTCTTGATTCGTTCAACACATACAACAACAAACAGCACATCAAAAAGTAGGTGTGTCTATAGCAGCTGTTTTCATCTAATTAATGAGCTCAACTGACTCTAAAGGTTTTCATATTTTCATGGTATCTGGTTTACTGAAGACCTGTTTGAATTCAATCTTAAGAAAAAAATGCAATGCCCTGTTCAGACAACAGATAGAATGATAAATTGGTCAGGCTGATTAATCGGGCAGATTGATGGCATTTTGAAATAATCACTGATTCAAATAAATGAAAAGTAATGTCTGCAGACACCGCAGGGCAGGCAGTCTCGTCAGTGTGGCTGCTGTGGACGTTACTGTCCCTTTAAATTATAACACATTTAACCTGAATAACAGTATGTCAAATTTAGAACAGTTGCTGGCTGGTGTTTAATCTACATTCTGTTGTGGTGTATTGAATAGTAAAGTTTAATATTGCTTATGACATTATTATAAGTCATGTTCATTAATTCAACCTAAAAATTTGACTATTGCATGTTACTGGCAAAGATAAACCTGTATGTCATAATGTAATGTGTATGGAATAATGAATGTGAATATATGATTGTTGTATTTTATCAAATGCAGAAGAAACAACACCAACAACAACAACATCAACAACAATGTGATTTCGGCATTACATATCGGCCATTGGCCAACCTGCTCTCTAATTATCAGCTCTGGCATCAGCCGGTGAAAAAACGAGATCGGTCGACCACCAGTCCAAACCTTGTCATCGAGGTCGTCATCGCTCTCGTCCATCTCCTCCAGTCGGAGGCTCCACTCGTACTCCACATGGATGTGAGGGTTGAACTTGCCCTCTGCAGCCTGCACAAGCTGACACACACACAAACACACATGAGGTCATAGATTATACACATGATAACAAACAATGGCTTCACAATACTAACTAGTATCAAACAAGGAAGATAAAAGCAACAATTGAACCAATTAGACACATAATAAACCCTTTAATTTTCTCAAAACAAGAGACAGGGGTTATACTTCAGTGGGTATGAGTGTGTTTAAGAATGGTTAACCCTGTACACAAAGCTTTCAAGCTTGTTTTATTTTCTATTGTATTTGTTGATTTGAGATTTTAGCCTGCATTTAGAGAAGCATTTTTTGTTTGCATGCTCATATTAGTGTTAATAATGAACATATATGAACAATTATTTCCACTCTGTTGGCACTGTGGCCTGCGGCTGGAGACAGACCTTTGACTGCCATCTAGTGTTCTTTCTAATCTGGTCAGAACCTGTTCAATCAACCACAATCTGAACACGACATGCTTTTGTTTCACTTCTCAGCTTGCTGCGAGTACATTTGGGTGTGTTTTCTTTTTAGACCATTAGAATCCATCATGGTGTCTAAAAATGAGCAGCTTGGCAGTGCTTTACTTACTGCCTCCTCACACTGAGTGTTCCTCAGTCGCCTGGCAACATCCAGCGCCGTCTCTCCGTTCTGATTGGCTGAGGGGAGCGGAGGGGATAATCAACAGTTAGAGCCTGATACGTGCGTACGGGTGACTCGAGCGAGAAGAGGATGTGACTCACTGATATCGGTGGCCGGCTTGCCCCTCAGGAGTAACTTGAGGCACTCAGGCTTCTCGTACATGGAGCAGTAATGCAGGGCAGTGTTCCCCCACTCCGTCTGCTTATCCAGGTTACCGCTGAGAAACACACACACACACATATACAGTGAGGACACAAGTCACATACCTTAGGGGTGTTTCCAGAATACTGCAGTTTCAGGTTGATGTGCTATTACCCAGGATTTTAGGAATTAGCACGAGTTAAACACAGAAACATCAAAAGGAAGCAGCTAAATCTGTCATAAAAGAGCACATTTGGTTCTGGTTTGTGTGATAAAAATAAAAACATAAGCTTTTTGAATGCATCTACACTTTTACAAGCAGGTAAATAATCCCCTTTACATGTCCTTAAGCCTTCAGGAAAATATCTCTAATAATAAGGACAGATTATGACGACATATAAGCACAGCTATTAATTAATGAAAAGGTCCCACTTGTTCTGCAGAGGCCATGTGCAATAGGAGCAGTGGTGGGTAAACAATTGAAAAGAGAGGAATAAATTAAGGCAGAGAACAAGTGCTTGACCCATTTCTGTTTGCCTTGTGGGAATCTGAGCTGAGCTGTGCAGCGCTAAGCTTTCCTCTGCTCCTGCACTGCCTCACGACTACAGAGCGAAGGAAAAAAAAAAAAACACAAGAAGAAGAAAGAGTCACAGCAGACAGACTGATCACATTCACCGCTGTTTGTTTCCACAAAGCTGCTGTTTACCGTTTAATTGTGCTCTAAACTGCTGCTGTTTTTTTTCGAGGGATTCTGACAGATGTTTGCCTCGCGGGAAAACCCCCAAAAGCCATCCCAAACACGCGTGTGTGATTCTACCTTAGCTTCCTGATACACATCACTCTCTTAAAAAAAAATGCACCTGTTCTGCACAAGGAAGTCCACCAGGTGCAGGGAGGTCTGGTCAGCAGTCCGTACAGAGTAGTGCAGTGCGGTCTCTCCAGTCTCCTGCAGGGGGCCATCAAACACAGCAAAGACAACAGTGAGACAATCTTGGGCAGCATCCATTCTGTAGTCTCTCCCTCTGTGTCTCTTTGAGCATTTAAACAAGCTGCAGTAAACAAAATGGCTCCTAAAAATAATATTTCAGGAGCCAAATTTCACTACATTTCAGTAGATTCATGTTGTCTCTTCATTCCTCTTTATGTAACAAAACTAGAGCTGGATGTAAAAGATTAAAGGTGGAATATAAGGACGTGGGTGCAGTATATGTGAAAGCATCTATAGGGTAAAGGAAAGGGTGCATTTAGACACATATTCCTGTCTGTGCCTGGTTTTTGTGGAGGAGTGGGATGTCACTGTGCTGTCTATAGCCGTTCAGATCTCCTGACAGCAGCAGATCAGATATCCTTGAGTCAGACAACAGCAGCAGCAGCAGCTCCCTCCATCAGCCATCAGCAGATATCCTCTTTTATCCTGTTGCTGCATTGTACACTTAATTTTTCATTAGGGAACTACTACATCTGTGTTAAAACCTTGACCCATTTATGTCAGATTAAGTCTGATCAGCCGTGTTGTTTACAGTGCGATATCTTCACCATCCACTGCCTGGTATTTAACTTTGATCTACGCTTAAAGCAGCGAGGAAACAAAGAGAAATCAGGCTGAGCTGCAGAACACAAAGCAGAGACATGCTTTAAGCTGCCATGAATGTCGTCATCTGAGCTCAAACGATGTGATGCCCTATGATGTGATGGAGGCTGCTGCTGGATATCACCACCTGCTGGTGAGGTTATCCAGATGACTCAAAGTGTTCTAACTGTTACACCCATTTCTGCCCGCCAAATAAGTCACCAACTGGCAGAAAAGTGTCAGCGTTGATTGTCCTGATGGGAGTGAAACCTCACATGAAGACGAACCAATATAGTGTAATGATGTGTAGAGCTCTCTGAGGGATATGTCTTGGCTTTATGGTCTAATGTGAGATCATGGTGAGTCATAGAAATGCACTGTAGCCATGTATTAGTAGGTAATGGGCGGATGTAGAAACTATTCAAAGCAACATACCTAAACTAAACCTGCAAGGTCAATTTTACATCATGTGCATCATAGTTTCATAGGCTGTCGAACCACAGACAAATTTAAAGGGCCAGTTCATTCAAAAACATAGATCACTTCAGATTCATGTACCCAATGTCCTTCTATGAAGCTGGACTTTCCAAATCTCTCTCAGTGTGGGTAAATAAATGTTATCAATGACTTCACAATTTAAAGCTCCTGTAAGTAACTTTCAGGTTATGTGGATTTTGGCGCCTCCTGTGGACAAACTGGGACAATTTAACTCTTTGCTGATCAACATGTGAAAGCATTATCTTATTTTATTTCAAATGACCAAATTATAATCAATCCTTTGAGTGGAACATTTAGGGCTACGTGCTTAAGACTTCCTAATTTGACACTTACCCCGTAGCACAGGGGACAGGCATAAAAAAATGCTATACATAAGAACCAATCCTCTCTCGAGTGGTCTCATTTGTTTTTGTAGGTCATATTGAGAGTATTAAAATCAGTCTGTTTCCTAATCAGTTAAAAACTCCTCACAGGAGCTTTAAACATTCAATCTGCATCTAATAACAAAGGCTGTAACTTTCCACCATTGTCTTTATCATCCATCTGCTGATTAATTTTATGAATGAACTAATAACTGGTTGGGTCTATAAGTTATAAGGACAATAAGGAAAAGTAGCCAGCACAGTTACCTAAAACACATATCAACATATTCAGACATAAAAACTGAAGCAGCGATTTTGGGCTGATAAATGTTGATTGAATAGTTTCAATAATATGCAGATGTCACTCTGCCGTATATATCAGCACTATTATTTTGGTGGAGAGAAGCTCTACATACATTAACTGACTACAGATGTAAATTAGCTACTAGCTAACAATGGTACAGCTAAATGGCTGTAATCTGTCCCTGTCAAAATAAACAAATAAATAAATAAAATTAATGAAAATAAACTTTTCCTCCTTCACAAAGGCCTAAAAGCCAGAACAATGAGGCTAAGGTGTAGCTTATTTCCAGAAGCTGTGAGACTTGTGAACTCTCTTTCTCTCTAGGTCTTTTCTCTGCACTTTACCGCTGTGACTGCAAATATTACTGCACTTTCTAGCTGGTTTTTAAACTATGTTTTAATATTTACTTACTGTAGGCTTTTAGGTTATGCATTTATTTATTTATTTATTTATTTATAGAGTCTATTTTTTAGCTTGTTATCTATTCTGTATGCTGCTCGACCTGAGTAATGTGTTTCGTTCCTTCTTGTGTTTTAATATGACTGAATAACAATAAAGTGAACCTTGAACCTTGAAATACCCAAATCTGTAGATCCAATAAGCTTTACAGAAGTTAAGAGAGACTGTCAGCCAGTTATTGTCCTGAACACTGCAATGTATCAGTGTTTCTGTTCAGTTTCAATGTTCCTACAGTGCTCTTTTAGGCTGGTGTATTTCTAAAAAAGCACAAAAAATTTATGATACACTATCAGCTTAGCACCAAACCCGAAATACAGCCTGAAACTAGCTGGTGAACTAAGTGGAGGATCGAATGAATGTCCAATGTGAAGCAAAACCAAAAAATGTGATTGTATGCATGACAAAAATTCAACTTGAGGGACATGAGATATGTCTGAGATATATGTCTGAGATATATTCATCGGACCATTTCATCTCTGAGCATGTGTCCATAAACTAAGAGGACTCACCTGCCCCGCCTCCGGGAGCGGCTCCATAAGCTCCACCCCCTCGGCGTAGACCTGAATGAGGGAGAGCAGATCCCTGGACTGAACGGCCTCAAACAGCTCGATCATCTTAGCTGCCGCAGACGTGCATGTCTTCCTCGCAAATTTGTGATCCACATATTTAGCGTTGATGAACTCCTTCCTCACCGTCCTTTGGAGGAAGGAAAATTCAAGTCAACTGTTTGGATAATAAAAATTTAAAAATCTACATGACAGGATGCTTTTACTCACATGTCACTGGATGGAGTGGGCTTTGGTGAAGGGGACGTGAGGTTTCCCTCCATGATCTCATTGAAACTACTGTTCCCTACGTTCTTGGCCAGCTGAGGGAAAGAAAGGACAACATCAGCTTTCATTCACAGTTACACTACCACTTCAATTATTTCCTTTATTAAACAAAGATGTTTCACTTAGTTTTATGTCTTTAACTCACCAAGAGTTCTGATGTTCCCAGCTTGTCAAGCTCCATGGACTGGATGCGGGAGATGTGGACGCCCATCTCTCGGTGGATCCCGGAGCACTCGATGCAGGTCAGGATCCCCAGGTTGGTGGAAAGCCATTTAGGATCTAAAAAGCAAAGTCAATATAAGATTACACCGCATGCTCTCAATAACTGAAACTTTAAAAAGTTGCCTGATGTGTCAGCACTTAGAGAGAAAACATGCAAACAACTGCTGGTTAAGTTCAACCCAAATGATACACATCATCTGTATTTCAGCGACAGTCAACCATCGACTCGAGGCAGAAAATACAAAAAAGTTGTGTAACTGAAATGAAAGGAAACCCCTTCTCTGCTGCAGGAGCATTAATCCTGCTTCTTATTGAAAATCTGTTTGTGTGGCCGCATTGTGCTCTGGATCTTAAGGCTGCCGTCTGCAGGGAAATTGGTTTTTCAGCATCTCTACAGCTGATTTATTCCTGAATGATTGTTGAACTTAAAGAGGAGAAAAATGACAAAACTTGACAGAGGACATTACTCCTTTGTGGGCCTAACACATAATAAAACACTGAAGCTGTTGTTTGAAAAAGTTTTCTTTGCATTGAAAGCTTTAAAGCAGTGTTGTGGTTGTTTTTATTTGTTTGTGGGGTGAGTAAGTGAAAGTTCATTAAACCCTAACCCAAGGATTATCCTATTAGCTTTGTGTATTTTCCAAGAGACACATTTTCTGAGTTCAAACTGAAATCTGTCACACTGGATAAAGTTTGGTGCTTCACTTTGGTAGAGACCCAAAATGCATCCTAACTGAAGCAAACACAAAGATCTTCAGTCTTCATGAGGGGGTTGTGGTATTACTTATCTCTGCTACACCACTATTGTGTCTCTATACATCATTGGTAAGAAAGAAACACTGAGGACATCGACTCAAAACTGCAACTTTTTGAAGCAGGCAACTTTTTTCCTAGTCAGATTTTCATCCAGACACAAATTGGATTAATCTTAAATTCTGATTTATCTATTAGATCTAAATATAATGTTATTTCTTCACATAGTAACCTGATAAAACTTGTATCTTACACACGAGTCCTTCATCTCAAGGATGCTTCAACTCCTGTATTCTGTATTTATTTATTCATGTTCCGGCAGCAGTTTAAGTTACAGAGCATTCAGACACAAATAGGCTGATTGTCTGTGCTGCCTTTGTGTTTCTGAAAGATTATTAGACCTAAATACAATTTGTGAGAGATACAGTGTGTACAAAAGAGTAAATAAACAAGTGAGAGAGACTAGAGAGAGAGAAAATAATACAAAATGTAGAAGATTTGTTAAACTACGGCAGAATCACTCACAAAATCTGCCCATAAGGGTCTCAGGGTGACGACTATATGTGTTTTTATTTGGTCGACTTCAAAACAAATCTCCCTCAGGACAAAGAAACAGATCTTGAAGCTTCTTGATTTTTTAAAAGTTAGTTTTGGGGGCATATTTTTGTCTTTATTAGATAGGAGATGTGAAGAGGGAAGATATGCAGCAAAGGGTCGAGGCAAGGAGTCGCGGGAGTGATCACTGTGACGAGGACCATAGCCTCTGTTCATGGTGTTTGCATTGTAACAGCTAAGCCACGCCTTTTTTTTAAATAAGTGAAATTAAAAATGACAAACATAATCTGATCATTGCACCTTGCCTTAAAATCTACACTACAGATGAATGTGGTACATGCATGCTTGCTTAGCCAGAAGTGTCTTATCACTGGACAATCTCAGAGAATATGAAAGTGACTCTAATATGTTTATTATTCTTTTATGTTAGACTCTACAAAAGACATGTCAGACCCCTAGAAGACTGTTAAAGGTACAGAACATTAAGCAGAGTCACTTCAGACATAGTCCACTGCAATCCCTGCTGTTCTGAATTCAGCACCAGTACAATGTGATGTAGCAGAGCTGTGTGACAGCTTCACGTAGCTCAGAGATTGACCTGCATTACTGCAGATGTACTGATGCAATCCTGGAGATTTAAGGGAGCTTTAAACGTGAAGCTGACTGTGTTGGTTGTGAGTTTAGGGATGCTGCGAGGCAAAGATGCTGCTCTGTCAGGATCTGACAAGTGAACACCAGACAGTGGGAGAGGCAAAGGCACAGGCAGAGCCACCCCCCCCCCCCTCCCTTAAAAAGTGAGTCATACACAGGAACGCAGGCACACTCACATTTATGCCATACTACATGAATGTGAGCTGGTGACAGGTCACATGGTTCACGTTAAGCATGATGAGTTGACGCACGTTGACCTCTATAGCTGCTTAATGCTAAAGCTGCAAAGCTTCGTCTTATAAAAGAGATCCTGGGAGAATATCAAATGAGATGGAGCCGTCCTCGTTCAACTCTGAGCTGAGGGAACAAAGAGGTGACCTTTCAGAGTCATTACAGCGACCTTTCAAACGTGATGTGAATTTCATGTTTTCAGGAAAGAGAGCAGAGTCAGAGCGATCCTGAAGATCTATGACGATCTGATAAAGAGAAGGAACAGGAATCAAAGAGGAAACAGGGCTTAAGTCCACATCTGGAACTTGTATTACCGCTGAGACCATGTACGCGAGCGGACGCAGAGAACTAAAGAAGAGTCATGACAAAATACCCCCCCCCCCACTCTGCAGATTGCAGGGGTCGACAGAGCGTGTGTGACTTATGTAACAACATGATGTAATGATGTTGTTTCTAAAAGCAGATTTTTTTTTTTCCCCCTAAAGCATAAAGTCCTCCCGTCGGTCGCTTGGTCGGCTGGTTGTAGTGCTGCTGCGAGTGTGTTTTTGTTGACAGAGGAGATTGTGTGTGTGTGTGTGTGTGTGTGTGTGTGTGTGTGTGTGTGTGTGTGTGTGTGTGTATGTGTGTGTGCGTGTGTGTGTGTTTGCATGTTTGAATGTGTGTGCGTTAAGTGTCAGAGGGCCTGAGTGTCTACGCCACTCCTGAGTGCTGAGTCTTTGCTACTCAATGCGGGGGAGGATCAGGATCAGGTTGTGTCCTGAATGCTAATAACACTCGTACACACACACACACACACACACACACACACACACACACACACACACACACACACACACACACACACACACACACACACACACGTGCTTGTTGGTTGAAGGCTGCCGGAGGATTTGCAGTGCAGCTTGTTCAGTTACCGTCTAACTGGAGGACACGAAGTTCAAGGCAACCGTGACATTGCAGCGAAATAAAGATTGGTGTGTGGCTTTAAATAAAACATTTGCCCCGAGTGAAATCAGAAAATGCTGAGGTGAAGGTGTGTGTCATCTCCTGTATCAAGGTGAAGGTTGACTAAGCATAAAACAGGGCGAGGATCTATATTTACAGCAGCGGTACACACCTGAAGCTCCGCAGTCACAGCACAACTCGTTCCCCGGCATGCGCAGCACGTCTTCTATGATGGCTTTAGTCAGGTCCTCTAAACCGTCCTCACCGCCGCTGCTCTGCTCGCCTCGAAACGCCATGTTCAATGCCTCCTCCTTACTGTTGGTCAGCACCGAGATCCAGCTGTGAGAGGAAACATATCATTATAGGTGCTATAAATAATAATACACTTGATGGTGTACAGCCTTTCTACCACCAGTATCACCAAAATGTCATATATGCACCTTTTTGTAACCTTACAAAATAAAACAAAGCAGCACAAATCTTTAAATCTTTATTCTTTAAATTTCTCAAAGTCACAATTTAAAGTTGTATTTTTGGGCATTTTTCGCCTTTATTGATAGTACAGCTGGAGATAGACAGATAATGTGGGGAGCAGAGAGTGGGGGAAGACATGCAGCAAATGGTCTAGGCCAGAGGTTCCCAAACTTTTCAGCCTGGGACCCCCAAAATATAGGGGCCAAAGACTCGCGACCCTCACTGTCCCTCAAAGTGATTTAATGTGGCTTCATTTAGCTGGTCTGCAGAAAATTAGCCTACCTATATGAGCATGTGTCTGTGTTTCCTGTGCCATCATGAATAACCTGCTGCTACTGATGCTTTTGATAATGTACTGTTAACTAACCCTAAACTTAGGAGTCATCTGGCAACAAAGAAAGGCAGAAAACTCATTACATTTTCTATTTTCAAGATTTTAGTTCAAGTTGAACTACTATTTTTGACATCTCACGACCCCCCTTTTGTGTCTTGCGACCTCCCAGGGGGTCCCGATCCACACTTTGGCAACACCTGGTCTAGGCCAAGGGTGGAATCAACGACCACTGTGACGAGGATTACAGCCTCTGTACATGAGGCGCACGCTCAAACCGCTAGGCTAATGTGCATCATTTAAATACAAGGGAAGCTACTAGCAGCCTGTTGTAACCACAGGTTGTTATAAACAGGGATGTAGGTTCAGTAACATCACCCATTGGTTTCTGAAGCAGAGTTTTGAAGCCTAGTTTGCTTAAATAAATAAGATGATCTCATACACATAACACATGATACTACTATAGAGCAGTAGAAGCTGTATATAGAGAGATCTTTTTTCTTTACCACACCTAGGATGCTTTAATAAACCATTAAATTAAACTTCATTAAAAATATATGGAAATGTATTTCTTTAACCACTGACATAATAACAAAAGTATTTCTTCAGTGTTTCAAATCTCTGGGGTTTGTACCAAAAAGATCTCATTTAGATTTCATTTTCCTCAGCTTGCCTGCAAATGTATTCACTGTGAAAAGGTAAAACCCACACACATGTGCACCCACACACACGCACACACACGCACACACACACTGTGGTCATTAAAAATCTCACAGACAGGAAACAGTGTAGCTGCCTTTCAAACATGGCCTCCTGCAGTTCACCACACAGCACAATCTGCTCCTGCTCTCCACCCACTAAACTGGCCCTCAAACACAAAACTTGACACACACACACACACACACACACACACACACACACACACACACACACACACACACACACAAACACACACACACACACACACACACACACATCGACACACATCGACACACACATCGACACACACTGAGCTTTATGGTCCTGACGTCAGCACTTCCTCTGTCATTGTCACTCAGGCTGTCTGCAGAGGCTGAGGCCAGACAGGGAGTGGGCTCATAAACCGATGTGTTGGACTGTCTGTTTATCTGCCTGTGTGAAATAACACCAGATATTTGAATGCACACATAGGTAGGTGCACAGATGCAGAGCCAAAGCCTTGTTGTGTTTACTTTAAATTATGTATTATAATATGCTCCCAGCCTAATTGAAGGGGAGCGCGATTGCACAAAGCAGGAGCCCTATGGAATACTAAATATTTCATGGAGAAATCCCAGGAAGACTCTGCTGCTGCTGCTGCTGCTGCTGCTGCTGCAGTTTAAAGTGCGTGACAGAAGCGGCAGGGAGGAGCAGAAAGCTGGATCCCAAAGGACAACATGTACATACAGAGTTTTGAGGCAGCACTGAACCAAGAGGCACAACTACAATGAGGCATCAGAGGAAGAATATGCAAGAAAAGTACTAAAGTGCTTGAAAGTGCCACAAGTGTTTCGTGAGTGCTTTTATCTGGAAACAACAAGAAGATTCGGTTTATTTTGGTTTGATTCAGTTACTTTCTGAGCTCTTCAATAAGAAAGTAAAGAATAAAACAAGGCCGGGGCTGTACAGCTATTAAAAAGAAGTGTCAATACTAGTTTGATGATTCAATTAGAATGGCTCTTGGTTAAAAATTACAGCGAAATAGTGCAAATTGTTCAAATTGTATCTTCAAACAAGTAATTTTCCCTTCTAACATTTGCTGCAGCGCATTGTGTGACGATCTTATTATGAATAAATCATCTACCTCCAGCTTATATTTGGCTTCTTTAAATGTCTTACATGTGGTAGTCTTTGTACAATACTAAAATCTAACAAAAAGTATGACTGTTTTTTATAGAAATGCTAAAAATATAGAATCAGACTGGTCAGGTCTTCTATGATGCCTCTGCTAATAAGCTTCAAGCGCCTACAATAATGTCGCACAGTTGAGACACAAAAACAAAATTTGTTTCAGCAGAACCAATAATATTATCTTCATTAATTCACTGTTTGGGTACTTAAACAATGTTGTGTAATAGTTTAGTAAACCTGAAGTTGTGATAAGCTTGTGTCTGAACGTGTCCGTGTGTCTGCTGACTGACAAACATGCATGGGAAACAACAGTGTAAGGTTACACAGACCTGAAGAACTGCAGACCACAATTCCCACTGCCATCATTGCTGCCACCCACACAACACTCTCTCTTTAAGTCAAAATGTTTAACACTTTCATTTCTTTAACGCTGACAATAACACGAGAGAGCAGCAGTTAGCAGCTAGCATACATGTGCAATTCAATTTTTTTAAGTTATATTTTGGGGCTTTTTTGCCTTTATGGATAGGACAGCCAAAGAGATACAGGAAATATGGGGAGTAGAGAAAGGAGGAAGACATAGAAGAAATGGTTGACCAGACGGGAGTCGAACCAGCGACCTCTGCAACGAGGACTATAGCCTCTAGACGTGGGGCGCTGAGACCGCTAGGCCACCAGCGTCCCAACATTCTAGTTTTTAAAGTAAAAGTACACATTAAGAAAGAACCAAATGCTCTTAACTCCAGCAGAATCTATACTTTTATATATCCCAGAAATACTCACATTACAAACTCTTGTTCATCTTCGGCCTGGAAATGATATGTCCGGTTATCTGTGTAACACAAAAACAGTCACTTAAGTAACCAAACCCAATAAAATGAATTTTGATACAATACACATTTCAGATGTTTCACCAGTGTATGTGAGACCTGTAGAAGATGCAGTCTAAAGTAGTGTGTTTGACAAAAGGTGCATGATGCACTCCCAAAGATTGACCTTGATGTTTAAAGGAGGCAGGGATTCCAAGCTGTCTCTGATTAACATGCATATAACTAAAATCTTCTGTCAGCTTTATGCTCAGTACTGGCATTTGGCACTTACGAGAAATTAGATCAAAGCACTTCCTGTCCTCTCCGCTTGGTTTGACCTGGCAGGTGAGCAGGTTGAGTTTGACCGGCTGCCTGTTGGACTGTAAAAACAAGAGGAGGGACACGGATGAGACAAGAAACACACTCAGATAAAGTGTCTAGAATACACACAATATTATCTCTTGGTTACTTTTATGCTCATTGGGAAAATAGAAACAAATTCCCACCCAAAGGCCCCAATGATGTGAACCTGATCCAGACATTGGCTTGATCCAAATAACAGCCCAAATCCCAGAAATAACCCACTCCCAATGACATGTTTTGCGTTTTATAAGCTACTCTGTTGGTTTTCTCAACCCGTTGACTCACACTGAAATGTCTTAAAACAACTGCCTGAATGATTTTCCAGAAAGTGTAGCACATTGCATTGACATTGTGAAAATGTAAGCATGCTGACATTAGCATTTATCTCCAACCGCTGTGTCTATATACAGCTCCAAACAGCTGCAAGCGAGAATGTGGACTCTTACTGCGCTATTTTAATCATACGAGCACAACAAGTCACTTTACAATATATAATTTTGAGTTGTGGCATCGTCTAGTGCCGACAATCTGGGGAAGTATTTCCATAAACAGCTGCTAGCATGGCTTTAGAGTCTTAACCTTTTTGTCCAACCCAGTAACTCTGCCCACGATGAAAAGTAACGTCTTCAAACTATCTGTTTGGCCAAGAGATCTACATGATGCTGCAGCTGTGATCCAAATACATCCAGCAGGAATTTGACTTTAAGTTAGAGCGATAATATAAGCTACAGAATCTAGTACAAGATGAACTCAAGACTCCTGCTGTCCCCTTTAAGAAGCCTGGACTGTGCTGGCTGTGTTTTGCACTGTAAAAATGGGCCCAGTTGGCACATGAACACTGAGCATTGTCTCCTGCCAGTGCCCGGGCCGAGGAGGGGCCGTGGCACGTGCTAATGAAATGCTAACAGGCTGTGATGAGCTTTGGAGGCCGGCTGGCCTGCTGGCAGCTTGCCATGTCAACAAGAGTCACCTAGAGTTCAGCTGCCACGAGGGCTGAAGGAAAAAAGTTGGCGTGGTGGTAAACCGCCTCCAGACAGAGAGGAATGATTATAAGCTCTCATAGAGCGAAGTCTTAATTGACAGGAGGAGACAGACGGGTTAAAGTTTTGAGTCCCTTTAACTCTGAGGGGAACATAAGGAAGCCTTTCATATATCATCAACATAAATACTTTTACTAAGCTTCTTGTAGGAGTCAGAAATTATGTTTTTCATGTTTGAGGCTCAAACCCTGAGGTTAGAAAAACAGGGAAACTGACAAATAATTTAAAGAAGCAGGTTAGAGATTATCCTCCAGCCAAGACCTTTATGCAAGAGAGGCGTTTTAATGTGACATTTATTTAACCCTAGAACACTATAGCTAAAATTAGTAACACCATCACTAACGCTGGGTGTTTTTTACCCAATATAACATACCCAATAAAATGTACTTGTCATCAAAATATATCAATACTTTTGTTATTCTCATTATTTGTGCATTTATTTTCTTATTGTCTATACAATATTTTTCTTCTCTGTTTTCTGTTTTGTCTATTTGTCTGTTTGTATTTTATTCTTTTTCATGCCGGTCATACTCACACATTTTATCGTTATTTATTTTATTTTTTTCACTCTCCGGCCTGGCACTATTTGGTCTGTATTTTGTGGATATGTGCTGTTGAAAATTTTAAATCCAAGTCATAAAAAAAAAATGACAATACATGACAAATTAGAGTAGTGTTCTTTTATTTTAAATTGTGCCATGTCTAACAAAAAATTAAAAAAATGTATCATGGCGGGACCATATAAAAATGCACCAAAATGACTGAAAAATTTGGAATTCAGGACCAAACATTTCTAAAACAAAAAATGATGAAACTGGAAACTTGACTTCCCTGGTGAAGGCACAGTCTCCTTGACACACAAACAGCTGCAGGAGAGAGAAACTAAAAATCACTATTGCCGGGTGAAAATCCCCCAAACATGTGCCTGTAGGTAGAAGTGGGTTTTGGAGCTGGGAAACACCCACGCCTTCAAAGACGTCAAAGACTATGCCGAAGCTACCCAGGGATCCATGACACTCAATAAACGCAACATAATGAAAATCATGTAAATGTGTTTGCTCGGGTGAAAATGACCCGGCGATAGTGTTCTAGGGTTAAGTACCAAGGATCAACATGTTGAATTGGAAAACAGAAATGAATCATTGATTGATTGTACAAACTATAAATAGAAACAACGATCATGTCACAAGTGATGTTAAAATCTGAATCTATGTTTGTTTCCATCAGATATATGCTCTTAAAGATCTTGTTTATAGAGTCAGGAGGAGGGTAAATGACGAAGCTCTTATTTTATAGAGTCTTTAGATTCTTTCAGTTCACACAGGAAAAGAGAACATCACCCATACACATCAGCTTCTGCAGCTGCACACGAGCTGCTTACAGACGTGCCAGCATATACAGTACCCTCACACTCGCTCTGAGATGAGTCACCGGGGCTGCAGCCCGGCTGCAGGGGGAGGGGCTAGATACGGGGGAAGGTTGCCATGACAACCCATCTATGTCAATTGCACTCTGCCAGCCTGCAGATTGAGAAAGCCCAACACAACCACCCGCATGATGCTTCTGCCTTTGATCCACAAGGTTACATGTGGGGGTCAGGGAGTCCATACAAGAGAGTGAGTGTGTGTGTGTGTGTGTGTGTGTGTGTGTGTGTGTGTGTGTGTGTGTGTGTGTGTGTGTGTGTGCACATTAGTCCTGTACTCACCGTAGCATGAGAGATGGTGAGTATGCCCCCCTTCACTGAGCACTGCCTCCTCTGCCACACCTTCCTCAGCCTGCGTGACACATGAGGAAATGAGTGTTCAACGTTTTTTTTTCCCTGATTGTAAAATTCTAACTTAAATTGACATGAAAGGCTCCCTGCTGCAATCTTTATGTTTCATTCTTTATTGTGCATTAATGATATGCTCACCCAGGCTACGCTTATAAAACACCTTTATTTTTTCCAAAAAGAGCTGAGTTTTTTAAAGTAAAAACATAAATTACAGTCAATATATAAAGAATGAATCATCCCAGCTCTACTAACACAAGTAGCCAACTAAAAACCTCCATTTAATCAAGAACTAAATATTAATTCCTAGAGAGGAGTCACTTCAGGCTTTTACAGTAGATATCAGAAGAGCAGATAGCTGCCTGGACTCAAATGAGGGAACATGAATCCAGCTAAGTACAAGTTTCATAAAAAACTGAACCCTTAAAGAAACAGTCTGATAGGCAGCCTTATCATTTTGTGACTTTATTCTTGTAACCTTATAACTGTTTTCTTCATGAAATTATTATTTCTCTTGATAAAATGATGACTTTATTCTTGTAATATTGTATTTTTTGTCTTAAAAAAATGTCATTTTCTCCATTAAATTCCAACTTAGCTCTTTTAAAATATCTTTTCTCAACAAAAAAAACTTATTTCACCCTAAAATGACAACTTTATTTTTGTATCACATTTTCTTCAGAAGTTACAACTCTTCCTCTTCCTTAAAATTCTGACTCTAGTCTTTAAATATCATGACTTTTTTCTAAATTCAAATAACTTTCTTCTTTCAAAAGAGTATTATTATTTATTTGATTTATTTGCAAAGGGACCATGTACAATATTTAACATAAATGTCACCATTTGATGCATTGTACCAGTTAGCTTAAAGCTAGTTTACATCTGCAGTTAGGATTCATTCTTGAGTATTTTATGGTAAGAAATTGTGATTTCTTCATCCTTAAAATTACAACTTTTTTCCTTAAATTGTGACCTCTTTTTTTTCCTGTTATCCTGCGACTTTTTCCAACTTTATTCTTCTGATTCTTGGACTTTTTTCTTTTTATAATTTTGACTTTTTTCTTATACATTTCCTGATCGTATTAAAGAAAATCATACTCTGTTTTTTGGTAGCTTTGTTACTCCATCATAGTTCTAAACTCTTCATAATAATGAAACTCATTCTAGACTTCTTCAGCTTCACATGAGTTACACAATCTCTGTCCTTCCTGGATGAGATCAAATCTGTGACTTCAAGAGCCAGAGGAAGAACTCTTGATCTAAGTTTTTGGACATAAGACCTTACAGTCTTTACAGAGTTGACTTTAGAGTACAGTTTGGTTTCATTAATGAGTAATATCTACTGTTTTATCGGCTTACCCGTCACTCTTCTTCATTAGGTAGCCTTTCTTCTCGCTGCCAAACTCCTTGTTTCCCTGCAGCTGGTGCATGCTGTATCCTCCCTGCTTACTCTGCGAGTCCTGTACAAAATCACACGAAACGTTCACACAAAATCTAACTTTTAACACACTTTAACGCAGCATTCAGAAGTGCTGCTGAAACACATGCAACACAAACAGGGACGCACACAAAACTCTGGGTATGTTCTGAGTAACCAAAGTAACCAAACCAGAGTGTTACAATCAAACTAAAATCCACACAGCATGCTCTGAAACGCCTCTAAGAGACCAAACCACTCTACTACAAACATATCAGAGAGATGCCAGCATGCTGCACATGCACCTTCACTTACTCTTCTAGACTTGATTCCAGACAAGCAGAAGGCAGAGGGAGGGAGATAGAAGGGAGAGGTGTGAAAGATCCGGCTCAGGTGCAAGGCGGTGAGTGAGAAAGAGTGAATCGCCTGCCCGTGAGCTGACCGAGGCCGCAATATAACGTGTTTACTGTCTAAATGTAGTGCTCACAGTGGGTGCCATTAGCAAGAAACAGCTGCAGGAAGTGTACATTAAATGTGAGAGACTGAATAGATTGTGTTCATGCAGAAAAACAGACTGAGAGTGTGAACATGTGAACTAGAGGTACGGTGAGACAAAAACTCCAGCTACAGCAGTGTGTGTGTGTGACAGTCAGCCACTGTTTCTTGGCAGTGTTTTCAATGTGTGCGATTAGGTGAGTGGTTCTCCACTGAGCAGCCAGTGAGGCACAACACTGGTCACCAGTAAAGCCGACCACACACTGGCTACCAGCATGGTACAGCACTGGGCACTCACTCCGTGCTGCAGGAGACCAGACCTGCTAGTGGCCAGAGTGAGAGGAGGTGTGCGATACAAAATGTGTCAAATTGTCTGTTTGTATCAACAGATTTATGAAGTTCCTGGAACAATTTGCTGTGATGAGTGAACCATGTGTTCATGTCTACAGGATTTCACCTGTTTTTAGTATAAATCTGGTTGTGTGTGTGTGTGTGTGTGTGTGTGTGTGTGTATGTGTACAGCTGTGACCTGCCTACCTCCTTCTGGTCCAGCTGGAGGGAGGACTTGATCAGATCCCGCAGGGCGGTCAGCTGCTTCTTCTCTTCATCCTGAGTTTGTTTGATCTGAGGAGGATAAATGGAGGGTTGAAGAAAAAAGATGCAGCAGCCTAACAAAGAAATGACCAGCTGGTGAAAAAGTCTCATGCAAATCCCCAAACTGAAACACTGAAAGCCTTAAATGGACATGTACACGATCTGGACATGATCTCCTCTGATTACTGTGAATACGAGTAACTTACACGTTTTCTCAAGATCTAAACTTATTCAACTTTCTATCCACCTCTTCTCTCATGATCTCAGGATAACAAAGCTGCTTTCTTTATTATAACACATGAATCTATTTTAGAATTATCTCAATAACTGGAGGATAACTGGATCCCAGCATCACTGTGCTTATTGTTCTTCCATAGACAGTTCATCAATTTATCTCCCACATTATTTTCCAATCTACAAGGGACTTTCCCAGGCATCTTCATCTCCTGTTATTTTTGCACAACTAAAGAAGAACTAGATCTAGTACAAGAAGTCATTAGTAAAACAAAGGATTAGCTCAGTGTGCTGGCAGCTGTCAAGTGTCAGGTTTCCTAACCTCTGAAACGTTGCTCTGTTTCAAGGATTTTAATTATTTCAAGGATGAGAAAAGCAGGATGATCTTTGTCTGACTTCGTCTTCAAGCTTTGCCATCTTTGTGAATTTGTAAAAGTTTCCTAGTCTGAATCAGGACAGTTGCACTTGTGCTACCTTCAAATCTTTCAATAACATCAGGGGTTTTATATTCTGATGAAACTGCTGCTTCAGGAGAAAGTAATGCAGCAAAAAACCTAAGATATGTATTTTTCAGTAACTGAGTGACTTTCATGTAAACTATTTTATAGATGAGATCTTTTAGGGCTCTTGTGAAGATTGCTAATAGCATTGTGAACTGCATTAAGGACATAGCTTTCTTCTGGACCCTGTAAATAATTATTTGACCAAATTATAAAAAGATGAATTCAACCATTAGAAGATCACGGCACAGTTCAGGGGAGATTCTGGGAAAAAACTACAAAGTGGATCTACAAATGTCCCATTTTTGACTTTGATTATATTTACAGCAGCACTTATTAAATGCATATACAAAATGTTTACTAGTTGACTTCACATTTGCACGCTAGTAGCACATTTGCTCTTCAGAAACAGGAAACGTGGGGAGTAGAGAGAAGGGGAGACACGCAGCAGATGGTCGCCCCGAAGGGAGTCGAACCAGCGACCTCTGCGACGAGGACTACAGCCTCTATACATGGGGCGCTTAGACCGTTAGGCCACCAGCACCCCCATTTATTAATGATTAAAACATTCATTAATACCTCATTCCACATGACCATATTTTACAACTAAAACTCCCAGATGATTGCTTATTGGTTACAGGACAGGCTAAGGCTGGCGGTGCTAGCTCTGCTAGTGTTAGTCACACTTCAGAAACCATTTGACGTCACTTACCCGCAGACTCTGATATTGTGTTAAGCAGTGTTAAATGAATTGTGCTCAATTTGGACTGTTTTCTGATTTTTTTTTACCTTTAGACTGGTCGGTGAGTTAAACTTACATTTGCGTTTCGACAACTAAGAACTTGGTGGCCTCCGGACATCCCTAGTGCATACTGAGTAGTAGATCTTTAGATCATATCTTGTGTTCAATAGTTTCCTTCATCATTATAAGATAGTTGTAGTTAGGAGGTTATGGGGTAAAAGATTTAAGTAAAGGGCCCAGTAGCAGTAAAGTACAGCCATGTAAGCATTTATAATGCTTTACAGCAGGGGATTTTCAGACTAAGGACATGAGCTAGGCGGGACATTTTAGCAGACAGTGAGCAAAGTTAACCATTTAAAAGAAAAGCAAATAGATAACAAACACACTGGATGTTTATTAACGTATTGCCACATCCAAAAGGGCATGAACACAATAAAAGAGCAGCACTTGTCAGTGTTAGTAAAAGATGTTTTTCTTGCCGGACCCAAGTCACAATCACTCTGGAGTTGTTTTCAGGCCACTCAACGGTTGCTTTCGGGCCCCATGTGGCCCGCATTTGCTAATTGAATAGGACTGCTTTACAGTGACCAATTCACGGCCAATATGCGGCTAACAAGCATGTATGTAAGTTACCAGTTAATGGTAAGTACAAAAGCACAGAATTGGCTCCATTTGATCCACAGTAATCCCAAAATAAAAGCAGAAGAGTAAAGTATTGAGTATTTACATTGTAGAGGTCAGCTGCCAGCTTCTCGATGTACTGCTTCAGCTTATCCGCTGTCTTCAAGCCATCCTGGAAGAAACTGCAGAGCAAAAGGTGAATGTGAATCTCACTGACATTAACACAGACTGGAATAAAATATGAGAGATGAGTGATCTTATTGATGGGAATTACTGCTCTGCAAATGTCAGGTGTCACACTCTGCTCCTTTTGGCTACTATGAAGCTCTCACAGCGAGAGAGGAGGTTGTTGCAGTTTATGTTTAATGTATAGCTCGGCTCTGCTGGCACTTTTTGGTCCTTGGCTCAGAAACCGTAGTTGGCCGTGTCCAGAGCAGATTTGCAGAGGTGCTTAGCACACGCTAAAATCCATTACTGATCTGTCGGTGGCGCACACCTCGATGAAGCGCTGCTACCACAAATCACTACTAATGACCCTCCCACCCCCTCTCCACCTTCCACAACCACTCGCTTCTTCTTGGAGCACATTTCTCCGTTCCTCCGTTCATTACTGCCTCCGTCACTTCTCGGCTCAGTTTGTTTTTTTGCAATCTGAGCATCGAAGATCCTGCAGCTCTACTCCCACGCCAGGCAGGCAGCTCTCTCTGTGTCAAGTACTAATGGCCTCGCAGAATGTCAGAATGAAAAGCTGGAGTGTTCCTGCTGCAGCTGTGGAAAATGTTCACCTCAGTCAACTTCTTGCACATCTCGCTTCACCAGTTAAGTTTTAAATGTATTCAGAAAGACTTCACCAACATGTTTTCTCAAGGAAAATTCCAGTATTCAACACCAGCAATGACTACTGGTCCTAAGTACAATTTACTAATAAACATTTGGTGATCTTGGACTACAATAAGAACAAACAACTTTCCAAAATACTTCAATTTGGCTCAATTTTGATCTAGATAATATACATGAGGTTTGTAAACTTTAAGTGTGAAGTCACTCACAGAGGTGTTTTATAAACCTCCTCTGTGTTATATAGGGTTCATGACTCCACATGGTTCAGTATGCTCTAAATGAGCTACGTCATCAGTTTGTGTTGTTTTTGTTTGGCATGTCTTTGAAGTCTCAACATGAAGAACTGCATGCCTAACCCTAACCCTCTAATGCAGACATCAAAATGCTGTATGAGGAGGGCCTTGGGGCGGCAGTAGCTCAGTCCATAGGGACTCGGCTTGAAAACCGGAGGGTCTCAGGTTTGAGTCCCAGCATGGACAAAGTTTGGCAAGTGGACTGGTGGCTGGAGAGGTGCCAGTTCATTTGCCTGGGCACTGCAACCGAACCCCCAACTGCTCAGGGTGCACTGGTTGATGGCAGCATCCTCACTCTGACATCTCTCCCTAAGTGCATGTCCACTGCATGTTTGTAAAATTGTATGTACGCTTCTTCTTCTTCTTCTTCTTCTTCTTCTTCTTCTTCTTCTTCTTCTTCTTCTTCTTCTTCTTCTTCTTCTTCTTCTTCTTCTTCTTCTTCTTCTTCTTCTTCTTCTTCTTCTTCTTCTTCTTCTTCTTCTTCTTCTTCTTCTTCTTCTTCTTCCAGACGCTGTTGGGCGAATCAGGCTAGGAATTTGTTTGAAACACACTGAGGACTTATCCTAGTCGAGATTTCAAGGAGATGGATCTTTCCCAGCCATCATTGGGCAAGAAGTGGGGTACACCCTGCACAGGTTGCCAGTCCATCACAGAGCCAATATGAAGAGACAAACAACTATTCATGCATGTACTCACACCTATGGGCAATTTAGGGTTATCAATCAACCTGATGAGCACGTCTTTGGACTGCCAGAGAGAACACACGTGCATGGAGAGAACATGCAAACTCCTAACAGAAAGGCTCCTGCCTGGCTGACAATGTGAGTGAGGAACCTTCTTGCTGTGAGGCAACAGCGCTAACCACTGCACCACCACCGTGTTGATATCAATCAATAAGACACGTGACTGCCAGTGGTCAATAATACAAATGTGGAATAAGCTTTCTATCATGAGGAGGGACAAAGAGATACAGTTTCCTTGAAGGCGTCTATAATGCTTCACTTTGGAAACCCTTTTGGACCCGGCTGAGCACCGTGTGAAGTCGGCCTGTTTGTCAGATTGTCAGAATTGTTCAACGTCGATAGAATTTCAGCGTGTCCTTTGATGTCAACATGAATAATCTGTGCGGTTTCAGACGATCAAACTTCAGACGAAGCATAATGACGTCTTTATTGCTCTATAACAGCGATGCTAGATTCTGTTTGCATTTTGACTCGGAGGAAAGTCGCTGACATGATTTCTGCTCCTTTGAAGTTGTTTGGAAAGCTTTCAGCATCTTGTCCTGATCAATGATGTTTTTGCATGAATCCATGTTTCCCCTCGTTTGGTGAAATGATGTCATCAAAAATTTGAAAAAAAGATGACAGCAACACCAAGGCTGACAAACACCCAAATTATCTTCAATTACAGTCTTTAATATGTTGAGTGAAGTGGTTGGAAATGGACTCAAATTGCTTTCTTCATTCTGGCTGCGAGCGGTAACACACTTCTTTTTATCTCTCCATTGATTTCTGCCCTTAATCCATCACCGCTGCAGCTTTTCCATCCATCACGGCCCAGGTTGAACGGATTAACTGGGGAAATATATTGTTTTGTCCCGGTGTTATGACATGGCCGAGCAACGCTGAGAGAGAATTTGTCATTCTGTCACAGGCCGACATGAGCTGCGGTTCTGGCACGGAGAGCGCCCACTTATTTACCCAGCAAACCCCACAGCTGTCAGAAGAGATCTGTATGATGACCCGTGCATATTTATGAACGCTATATATATATATACCCACGGTGCACCCTCAAGATCCGTGAATCATACAGGAGGGAGAAAATTGACATCAAGAGCTGCAAAGACGGAGGGGAGACACAACCTTTCTACTTTAAATTATACACTTCTGACACAACGGGGGGGCTTCACACACGGGGGGGGGGGGTTCAGGGGGATTAACATGGTACTTACTTGCACTGTGCGTGGTAATACTTAATCAGGTTCTGGAGGAGGTCCACTCCCTTCTTGGTCTTGATCTCATTTACTTTGATCAGGTACTGCAGAGAGAGGAGAGGAGCAGAGTTCAGCCCGGAGTGGAAATTCAGGGTGTGTTTAAAGGATTTCTCTGCTTTAATGAGGTGTTTCATAGTAAAGTAGGAGGACTTCTTGTGAGGCAAGTTGTTTCAATATTTAATCCAAAAACACCCCTATCAGGAGTTAGAATTAATAAATCCATTTCAACATTTCTCCTGGTTTCCTGCTACAGATAATTGCAGTTTGAGGTATTTACAACACGTTCTTATCGAGCAGAAATTGCATTTCCAGATATGTAAAATGTAATTCCTCCCACTCAAAATTCAATTAAAGATCATTTAGATTCTGTATATACGTGCACGACAGATTCTGAATAATCATATCTCAACAAAATGACCATTTCAGATATCCACACTGTCATTCTTTGCAGGATAAACTTTCTTTTTATTTTATTTTTTTAATTATCTTTATTTAAACTCGAAAATCATTGAGAGCAAGCCCATGACAAGCAAGATATAACCCTAAAAGAATGATGATCAATTAAAAATAGACAACAATTAAAAGTAATGTTACAACAATTGAAAAATAATGTTACACAAAGTCAGTTAAAACAGGTACAATCAGAGGTTAAAAATGTTAAAGCTAATGATTTAAAATGATTAAAAGAAACCAGTGCATTCATTTTAAAAGTGCTTTGAAGTGAGTTCCATGCAGATGGTACAAAAATGCAAAATGCAGTTCTACCCAGCTCAGAATTAACTCTGGGAACCTGGAGAGTGAGCCAATCAGTTGATCTGGTGTTTTTAAAGAGTTATTTTGCCTCCATTAGATGTTACAGCTGAAGAGAGACATGACATGTAAGAAGGAGAGAGTGGGGAATGAAGTGCAGAGAGGAGTCTAACACCAGTGACCACAACAATGAGGGCTGTAGCCTCTGTATATGAAGCACACTCGCCTCAAATGGCGCCATTTTCTGATGACACATTGAGCAGCGGAGGCTAAGTGTTAGAGTCAATCCTCCCTATTGGAAGGTTGTCGGCTCAATCCCCAGCTCCTGCAGTCCACATTCAAGTGCCCATGGGAAGATACTGAACCCAAACAGATTGCAGCAGTGTGTGAATGTGTGTGAAAGTGTGTGAATGGGATTAGTGAGAACTGATGAGCACCAGGTGTAACGTCTTCTGCTATCAGTGTATGAATGTGGTGTGAATGGGTGACTGTAAGATCATGCAGCCGCAGGGTTTATAGTTAAGCAGGAGGCAGACTCAGGGTCTTTAAATGTCCCAATTTACAAGTGCAACCAGGGAACATGCAAAATAACAAAATGTAAACAAAAATCTGTAATCTGTGATCTGTGATGACCTCCTAAATCTAGCTGTTAAATGTTAGAACGGCTTTCCGTACTTTGCACTACAATAATCACATCTGAGTGTTCATACTCTCACGAAAGCTTTGAGGTATGAGCCAGGACAGCCTTGATGCCGAGGGAAGTTTGGAGCAGACTGGTAAACACTCTTTTTGTACATGAGAATACCGTCACTTGCTTTGATCTAAATTAAGTTTCAAAGGGATGATGAGGGATTTTTTCTTGCATTAGCATTATAAAAAAGACAGAATGGTCTCCAGGGGGAAGAGCTTTGTAGGCTCTACGCTCAGTCTGAGGATTCAAAACAAACCAGGAGTCTTCAGACGGCGCTCCCAACAATCAAATAAAAAAAAAGATAATCTTAATCTGAGCTAATCCCAAAGAGTCATCACTTACAGCTCCATAGACTATTATAATCTAGAACTGAAATGATTTCTGAAGCTCCTGACTCCTTGAATCACGTGTGTGTTCGCATGTACATTAGCACACACATGAGTGGACCTGTATGTGCATGTATGTGTGTATGCATGCATGTGTTGTTCCTTTGTGTGCCTGACAGCGCCCGTTGGATGGGAGATTATCCACATTTTGTCTGCTGCCTTTGCAGAGAGCCGCGATGCATGTGCGTGTTTGGACTCCTTTGTGTGAATGAGCAGCTTCGCTCGCGCTTGCTGTCGCGCCAGAGCACAACATAATGCAGCCTGCTGATCGCTGCCTTTCCACACTCCTCCCTCACCGACAGCAGAGGATGAAAAAGGCGAGAGAGTGAGAGCATCCTGTAATCTGGTGATTGAGTAACTCGGGGAGAGAAAAGAGAGGGGAGAGGGGGGAGAGAGCGTGAGAGTGAGAGAGTGCACGCATAGAGGGAGAAATGAGGTTAAGTGGGATGAACAGATTGTACCACTGACTGCTGCAACTGTCCCACACATTACACAAACACACACACATACACACACTACAGCAGAAACAACAACGCTGTAAAATAATTTACGTCCATGATGACCGCTGATCCAGAAGATGTTTGTGATTACTCTTTGTTTTTCTTGCGGAAGAGCCTCGAATGGATTTAAAAAGATGAATCGACTACATTTATGGATTGCAAAACACAAAACCATGATATTATTTTTTTGCAATATTGATAATGTTTATCCTGCAAACCTGAAAATAACAACTTTAACATAACTAATCTAACATTTAAGATTAGTATGTCAGCTTTTAATTTGGATTAAATGTTTAAATATTTTCTCTAAAAAATATCTCATGTCTTTATCTATCTTCTTTGTCTTCATTTATATAGCACCAAATCACAACAAATATTATCTCAAGACTCTTTACAAACAGAGCAGGTGTAGACCATACTTAACATCAAGACAGGATAAGATCCAGTCCCAGCTTACAGACAGGACTCAGTCTGATCTCATCTTAATCCGCCATGAGCAGAGTACTTTGCAGCATTTAGCAAGTTACAGCGGCAAGGAAAAACTTCCTTTAACAGGTAGAAACCTCCAGCAGAACCAGACTCATTTTTAGACAGCCATCTGCCTTGACCGAGTTGGGGTTTTAAAGAGGGATATAGAAGATAAATAGAAAGAGAGAGATGATAGTGGTGAGAAGGATAGTATAATTTGTAGTGTTCAAGCTCAAGCTAGGGTCTGCTAGATGTCATTTTTATCCACTAACAAGTCCAGGACTCAAAGGTTCGTAGTCTATGACAGGAAGCAACAAAGAAAAGCAGAAAATGTTCATTTATGAAATTCTGGGCTGGAGATTTTGTATCCTCTTTGACTAATAAATTGTTATTTTAGGTTGATTGTTTCTAGATATTGTGATATATAACTGTTATAACTACAAGTAAGTTATAGGTTACTTTCTTGGAAGCCATTAACTGAATGAAATGGATAAAATAACCTTCCAATAGTGTCTGTTTTTGATTGGGCCAGTATATCTAAATAAATATTCAAGAAACAAGGTCCTTATTCGTTTTTTCCACCAAACAGTATTAAATGACAGTGATTAGGGATAGTGTGCGTTACATATCTTTTAAGATTATATTTCGTAAAAAGCAAATCAAAACACGCCTTGAGAGTCCGCACACATTGACTGAAGATGATCAAACCCAGTGACACAGTCTGCTGCTCATGCCATTGAGAACACAAGCAGTGCTCACACATCACAGTAAGCTAAGCTAAGGTTAAAAGTGTGCGAGTAAACAGCTGAGGGACTAAAAACAAAAAAACATTCGGCAAACATTGGCAGTCATTCTTGTTAGCATTACGGGAAGTGTTGGTTTAAAATGCTCGATAGTTGTTGTTCTTTGTGTAATATTTGACTAAGTCAGTCCTGCAGGCCACTTTGAAATGGTTTACTCATACTTGCAATGTTTGATCTCATACTTGCAATGTTTGATCTCAAACCCTGCTTGGGTGATTGAAGTGTTTTTGTATTGTATTAACTTGAATGAGTCAGTTTTTCTTTGATGAGTAGTTTTCATATCTACAACTACAATACAAGACTTTTACCAACACATTTTTTTGAGGGGAGGAAATATGGAGATATTACTTTTGATCAATACTTTTGGTGATTTTAATTTCCTGTTTTGAGTTTTAACATCTTATTTTACCTCCAGTGTTTCCTCATTAAGATATCATCAGAGCGTTTCCTCAGTTTGTTCAGCAAATTATTTAGATTTTTTATTTATTTATTTTATTTTTATTGTTTTTATTACTATTGTTGCATATTGTGTTCTTAACCTTAGGATTGTGGGGTGGGTTTGGGGTTGGGCTGGGGGTGGGATCTTTTTCTTAATTTATTCTATCTTAAGTTGTTTTTCATGTACAGCACTTTGTGTTACAATATCATTGTATGAAAAGCGCTTTATAAATAAAGTCTGATTGATTGACTGATTGAATATTGCACAACCCTAACAGTGATTATAAATCCACTGTCTCAAGTGGTTAGACATTTCAGAAGATGAGTAGCCGAGATCTTTCAGCACCCAGTGAAATATCTGACTTCATTTTTGTCCCGAGCACCAAACGTCACATGGCCTTGAATTAACACGCCATGAATGTCCAGCAATAAATTTCAAAGGAGCTTACTTTAACAAAGCCAATTTTGAAACCATAGATTCAGCTAACTATTATTCACTGTGAGGTCGGTTTCAGTTGACTCTGAAACAGCCAACACACTAGCAGTTCAGTGGACTTGTGCTTTCCTTGAACAAATCAGCATCATGCTGTAAAGTCAAAGTAAAGCCAAAACTCTGCAGATAAGAAACTGATAATTAAATCTGGACTTGAGAAAAAAATGAGAGAGGAAGTCAGAGCTAATGAAACGTGGGAGATACAAGTCTCTTTTTTTTTTTTTTGGCAACTTGCACCAACTGGAGGCGGACTGCAAAAACAGATAATGAAGCTACTGTTGAGAGGGCTGACTGAAATTATGAAAAGTTAAAATAATAATTAAAGTTTAGAATTTTTCAATGTTTTTGCTATAAAGGGAACTGCTCGAATAATCCAATTTGCCAATGTTTACTGTGAACAGCTCAGTCACCTTAGTATAGGGGAACAAAAGGAAAGGAGTTAAGGAAATGTGAGGTGAAAGTTACAGGTTTTCTATTGCAATGTAAGAAAAGAAAGAACGTTTTTTTATTGTTTGTACATAGTTCAAATGTTCTCGGATTCTGCTACACTTTTTCTGAGGAAACTGATAAGTTCAAGTCTGTTGTTGTCTATCTATGAAAAACTACTAAAAATAACATCTAAGCTTATTTAACATCCTTTTGATAGGGCTAATTAGCCAAAATAATAAACAGTTACAGCCTCAAACAACTACTCTACTTCCATTCTTTCTACCTTCAAAAATGTTTTAGCGAAAAAATATATTTTACATAGTAATGGAAATTATCCAATGGCATGGACATTTGGGGCTGTCTTAAAAAGTCTTGATGTCGTGAGAGTTTGAGTAAAGTGTTAGCTTGTCAGAACATGTGACTCAAGTATTTTATCATATCGGCGTCCTACAAGCTCTCACTAGAAGAGCCTAAAATAATCTTAAGATAATGACTTTAAGTAGAATATTAGTAGGTAGTGTTGTAGTACTGAAGACCGGTCTTGGTCTTGATGCAGCTTATTTAAGGTCTCGGTCTCGTCTCAGAATCGAAAGCATTTTTACAACAATGTTACAATGTTACAATGTTACAATGTCATTTAGCAGACGCTTTTATCCAAAGCGACGTACATACGAGAACAAGAACAACACAAGCAAAGATCTAGACAAGAGGAAACAAGATCAGTAAGAGTAACAAAGTGCTTCAAGTCAATTTGGGTGCAGGTACTGCCAAGCAGTGTAAAGGCAATGCACAAAAATAAGTAAGGAATTTTTTTTATTTTATTTTATTTTATTTTTCAATATTAGGAACATCTACAATGAAGCAACCAACCAATTTAAGACCTTCCATTATCATCATCAACAATTAACATCACCACAATAATGACCAAAGTACCAAGTGCTGGGTCACTCAAGACCTGAACACAGATTCCCAGAGTAGAGCAGGACAGTGTGAGTCAACTGTAGCTGGACGACATGATCTGCTACTGGGGACAACAGTGGAGAACAGTCTAGCTAAGTGCATAGTGCTTCCTAAAGAGCTGGGTCTTTAGCTGTCTTTTGAAAGTAGAGAGGGACTCTGCAGATCGAATGGAGTTGGTCAATTCATTCAACCATTTAGAGGCAACAGAAGAGAAGAGTCGAGCTAGTGATTTTGAGGCCTTGTGTGCTGGAAGCACTAAGCGCTTTTCAGAGGCTGAGCGTAGCGGGCGAGAAGGGCAGTAGACCTGGATGAGGGGTTCCTCTGTCTTACTCTGTCTTGTCTCTGTCTCGGACTGGGCGGACTCCGTATTTTATATCAAGACCGGTTGAGACCACCACTGATGCACTCTGTGTCCCTATCATTACAGTCATAAGAGAAAAAATGAAACTTAAGGAGTCAAAAGAAAAGCAACAAAGACAAAACCAAATCTTGTTTGTTTCTGTCAATAGTATTTAAAGCAAACTTAAATAAAATAAACAGAAGTCTTTTATTTGTTAACTCTCATGATGATTTTTCATTAATATATATGGTCTTGGTCTTGTCTCAGTCTTGCCCTGCCTTGGTCTTGGTCTTGACTCGGTCTCAATCCCTTAATGTCTTGGTCTTGTCTTGGTCTCGGTGCCCTCTGGTCTCGGACATGTCTTGGTCTTGGTTAATGATGTCTTGACTACAACACTACTAGTAGGCATATATGTTGATTATTCTTATCAACTATAGAAGCCATTCTAACATTATGTTATCGGTTAGCAATTTGGTTTTTGAGCTAATATTTACAAAAATAATGACATTCAAATCCAGCTTTAGAGTTCTATCTGAAAAAGCAATGGTAAGCATACTGACAAACTAACATAGGGAAAAGGGATATATCTACATTTGGCCCACAAAATCAAGTTATGACAGTGAGAGAAAGAAGTCAGAACACAAAATGTGGGCAAGGAGACACCTCTGAGTCAGAAAGGCAGAGGGCACAAAAGAACTGCAACAAGTTTTTGTAGTGAATAATTCACACAGCTAACAGCAGTGCAGCCATCGGACCATTATGTAATTTGAGTATAAAATCCTAACAGGATAAAACAGTGAACAAGGCGTAGGCGTCACCACCCACCACCAGAGAGGTTTTTGGCAAAGCAGAGTGAGCTCTAACAGTTTGTTCTGATTCTCCTGGGCACATAAAGAGCTCACATTTGTTCTACACTTCATGCTTGCTGTCAGATTCCTTTAAGTATGGCCTGTGAGCATTAATACCAAAGAGAATTCAAACTGTGTCACAAGACGCTTCAAAGCAAACAAGTTCCTGAAACCAGGCTCTTAAATTCAAGAGAAACTGTTTGATTCTTCTGTACGGCGATTAAGCTCCTCAAACATCCGACTTCTGTTAGTGTCACATATTTTGAGTCATACCCATTTACACACAAGTTTCACTCTAGCGTGGTTCACAGTTTCATGATAAATTAATTTAAGTGTAGCACTACTTTAGGGCCTGCTACAATCCCTACACATGGAGCTGCATGAGAGGTGAATTATCAAAATCATCCGAGAGCAGAAAGTAAACTCAAGCTTCAAATGTGGTTCAAATGCAGCCAGTAAAAAATACTTCACATGCTGTAGGATTTTAATAAGTGGGTGTTTAAACCTTAAATAGCACTGTGTAGGTGGAGCTGTGTTTCTACAGGTGCCAATGAGAACATGAAGTACGATCCAGGAAGGGCAGCTTGAGATAGATCTATGAGTTTGAAGGTTTATCAAGAGACATCTCAACAAGTGGTTTATGATATCGCCTCTCCACATTTAATCATTTTAATTAGTTTCCATTAACCAGTGCAATTCCTCTTCCTTTATGTCTGTCAGAAGGCATTTTAATATGTAACAGATTAAAATATTTTTTAAAGCTTGTGTTTGAATCTCATGCAGTGTTCATTAATGTTGTTGTTGATTTTTTTTACATCCTGGAGAGTAGTAGTTTTGGAGATACAAGGTTTCTGCCCAATGGTGACGATATGAAACAACGTATTGCAAAAATCTAAAAATGATGTTGAAGATGATGAACACGATGGGTACTGATAGGTGGTTTAAAGAAGATGAAGATGATGAAGAACATTTCATCACAGTTGGCACCCTGATGAACTAAGGGCTTTGGGCATTGTATAAAATATGGACGTAGTATCCGTGACGTCACCCATCTGTTCCTGAGCTCTGTTTTGAAGCCAATCGACGGCGGCAGCCATATTGGAAATGCGGAACTCAACCAGGCATAGTGTGACGTAAAGAGGCGGGGTTTGAGCCTCCTAACCAACAGCTACGTATTCCCGCCCGGGAGTCTAGTCAGTCATGTCCATATTTGGGCAAAAACTCATAATCTTAATATCTTCTGAACCGACGTGTTAGAAAAAAATTCACCCCCCGTACAGTGTGTGCTGATAGAGAGATTAGCTACATAGAGCCAAGCCGTTTTTTGAACCAGGCTGTAAACATGTTTATTAATGCTGTAAAGATCGTCTTTTTTGAATTGGTGTGTATGTGGTTTCCGGTGTTTCTGCAGCCTCAAGCGGATTCTCGATGAATTGCAGTTTTTAACACTTCTGCACAGGCTTCATATTTGAGACTAGAGGTTGCTGCTTGGGTGATCCCCATTTCTTCTTTTTGTTTTTTGAATCGATTCAGAACTGATGTAGAGACCAAGAGACTGCAGTTCCTCGGGCGTCCACTTGAGGCTGGCTCCAAAAGATCCCGAAAGAAACAAAACATGTTTACAGACTAGCACAAAAGAACTGTTTGGGTCTCTACAGCTAAAGAACTGTGGTGTGATTTTCTCAAAACTCATCTGTTTTGATATCAAGTCTGAGAGTTATGCATGAGCAGGCATAATTAGGGGCATGACTGATTTGACTGAGAAGTGGGCCGAGTTGTAGCTAGCAGTAATGATTCATTTGGCTTGCTAACTTTACCTCTTTGATGGTTTCTAGATCAGCCGAGAGTTAGTTGAAGTCAGAATTTCCAATATGGCTTCACAATGCCTCTTTAGAAACCAATGGGTGATGTCATATGATGCACATGTTTGTCTATGTTTCAAACACAAAATAATAGAGGCATACATTAAGAGAAGTGGAGGAAGCCAAATAATAACAACATATCAACCAGAAGGAAAGATAAAAGTACATATATTACCTTATTTACACAGTACCTTACTTTTTTATTTATGTATTTTTTTATATATATTTTGGGGCATTTTGCCTTTACTGGATAGGACAGCTGAAGAGAGACAGGAAGTGTGGTGAGTAGAGAGTGGGGGAGGACATACAGCAAATGGTCGAGGCCGGGAGTCAAACCAGCTGCGACAAGGTCAATAGCCCCAATAGTGTGTGTGTGTGTGTGTGTGTGTGTGTGTGTGTGTGTGTGTGTGTGTGTGTGTGTGTGTGTGTGTGTGTGTGTGTGTGTGTGTGTGTGTGTGTGTGTGTGTGAGACAGACATGAAAAAGCAAGACAGAGGATTAAGAGATGACAATATTAAATCAATAATCTAGGGGATAAGAGGGAAGCACAGATTGAAAAAGGAGAGAGATGAGGAAGGGGATAAAAAGTAAATAAAAAGAGTAAAAATAAAATAAATTTAATATTTTAAAAAAAGTAAATCAAATCCAAAATAATGCTTCAAAAAACAAAAAGTAATCTGTGCACTTGGATGCACAGTATCTCTGAGGACCACAGATGATTGTTATTTGTTGCTCAAAGGTTATGCAGAGTTCAAATGTTTGACTGAAGCAGCTCAATATAAATGTGACGTTATTATCAATCTCCAGTGTTTCACAATAAGACGGCGGCACAAAGGATTCATGTGACGTCAAATAGAAAGCAGAAGACGTTACGTAAAGAGGATCTGTGACCTGTCAGAAAAGAGGACCTGGCTTACCGAAACACCGCTCTGCTGCTTGATTACAGCCACAAAGCAAACACAAATGTCATTCATTATTCTAAAACATACCTCGCACATCTGGAGCTGGAAGAGACGCCTTTCTTTTTCCATCTCCTCTGCGATCTCGGCCCCGGTGATCTCAGTACGGATCATCCCGTGCTGCTTGGCGTGCTCTCGCTTCTCCTTCTCTATCTTTGTACTGACAAAAGAGAAGGCAGTGAAAGGATTTTTAACTCATTAACTCACATTATGACCTAATATCTTAAACTTTTCATAAATATGAAGTATTCCAACAGCAAATTTTGATTTTCCACTTACAACTTGGCCTCATAGTCTTTCCATGCTTTGTCAAACGGCTTCTTTATGTCCTGCAGAAACACAGAAGAAGAAGAAGCATCAGCAAACTACAAAGCACTCACCTTGGGGGCGTTACTAGTTATTAGCAGAACAGAGTACCAGCTAACGCCTCACTCCCCTCAAGATTTATGCCCAGTAAGTGACCACGCCCCTCCCTGTACCCCGTACATGAAGAGTTCATGACCCAGTTACTCACTACACGCCTCAAGCACAACACAAAGGCAGTGTTTACTTCTGCAAGATTTACAGAGTGATCTTTTAAACAGAGAGCTCTGCCCTGTCTCTCTGCGCTCGTCTCGCATTACTCTCAGCGTGCACAGAAGTTGAGAGATTAATAAAGAGATGTGCTGACGAGGCATTTAATACGTTCATCCCACTGCTGAGCTGTGCAACTAAAGAGAGCTGGAAGAGTCAAGACAAGAGAGAGAGAGATAGAGAGAGAGAGAGAGAGAGAGAGAGAGAGAGAGAGAGAGAGAGAGAGAGAGAGAGAGAGAAAAAAAGAATGTCTGGAGGAGTAAATGTGGTACAGTAAATCTTACCCCTTTCACGCCTTTCAGATCGCCCTTCAGCAGCGAGTCCAGAGTGAAGATCACATTGTGGCTGAGGCTCTGGAGCTGGAAGAAGACAGGGACATATCATGTTGCTGTTGTCGCCAGGAAACAAGCTAACACAGCTATCATAACAGAATGCAGAGGCAGATTTTTAGAGGATAAAGATGACGATATTCTGCGGCATTACGGCATTATGCTTCATCCGTTTGCTACAGGTTTGTCTGTACTAGCAATCCCTTCCAAATTACACGCCATAATTTGTTGTGCTGTCATTCCAAAAACACAAAGTGATGCAGTGTTGAAGAGTTTTGACTTCATTGTGAACTAAAGGGTCTGACTAATGCAGGTAAGAGGGAGATATTAACTTTAGAAACTTAGGCTGTTTTCAAAACCGCCTACTATACTAGCAGTCCGTACTGATTTGGCCAAAATTCAGTATGTAGTATGTAGTATGTGAACAAGAGCAAAATCTGCACTATGCCAAAACTACCCAGATGTCATGCTGATTCAGGAAATATTCTTAGTATGCAGCAGAACCATAGACTGTATATAAAATGGACGTCATCTAGCTCAGCTTGAAGTGAGGCTGCCACAAAAACTGCTCCCCCTAGTGGCTGGCTGCAGTATAGGTCAAAAACTCTGTCTACCCCATTCATTTGAATGGGGCTACGGTCGAACTTTAAAAAAAAATACACATCGTACGAACGTTTCTCACATCTGTATGCTGTGATGATATGTAGTTATTATTTGACTGTTTTGTGTTCAAGGCCTTTTTTTTCTGAAAAGTGTCTTTTCATTAGTTATCAGAGGTTAAAAAACAGGGTTTACATCCGGGGTTTGCTTTGATTGACAGCTGCCGTAAAGAGAAGATCCGTGGGACCTCGGGACGGTACGCTGTAGGGGCGGAGCTTGTTACCGTGGAAACACACACATTCCCTACTGCGCAGACCCTGGCTGCAGAAGATGTACAAGATGTCAGTTTTCTAGAACGGGATAATTTGGCTTCAAAACTGTACAATGGGAAAAGGCGGAGCGATGCTGTCCATTTCATATACAGTTTATGAGCAGACCAGTCTCCCTCGCGTACTGTTTCCCACAATGCACAGCGCTCTTATTTTTTCTGAATATGACGGCAGGTACGGTTTTATGTGCTGTGAAAATTAGGAAATCCCATATAAACCACTTCTTAACTTTTTAAATCATAGGTGGATGCTAAACAAGCAGTTTTGCTATGTATTATGCAGTACATACTGCAATACTACATTTATAGGTAGTATACATAGACTGTATAAAATATGGACGTAGTATCAGTGACATCACCCATCTGTTTCTGAAGCGCAGTTTTGAGGCCAATCGTCGGCGGAAGCCATATTGATGCTGTGGAGCTAGTGTGAGGTAAAGAGGCGGGCTTTGAGCCTCCTCGCCAACAGCTACAGTGTTCCCGCCTGTCAATCAAGTCAGCTGTGTCTCTCATTTGAAGACTCTTAATCTCAATATCTTTAAAATTGCTATGTTGGAAAAAAATTCACACACCCCCTACAGTGTGTGCCAACAGAGAAATGAACTATCCAGACTACACTCGTCTTTTGTACCAGGCTGTAAACATACCGGAGGTGTCCGCTTGGTAGTATATAGCAGTCAGTTTTGAAAACAGCCTTATTCTTGGCTTTGCTCTTTCAACACTCATTCATGCAAGCCTCATCTTTTAAACTGCAATGCAATCATAGACTGTATAAAATATGGACGTAGTATCCGTGTCGTCACCCATCTGTTCCTGAGAGCTGTTTTGAAGCAAATCGACGGCAGCAGCCATATTGGTAATGCGGAACTCAACTAGGCAGAGTGTGATGTAGTGTGAGTCTCTTAGCCAATGGCTGTGTGTTCCCGACCGGGAGTCACGTCAGTCATGTCCTTATTTGGGCAAAACTCATAATCTTAATATCTTCTTAACCATCACGTTAGAAAAAAATTCACCCCCCGTACAGTGTGTGCCATTAGAGAGATTAGCGTTGTAGGGCCAAGCCGTTTTTTGAACCAGGCTGTAAACATGTTTATTAATGCTGCAAAGATCGTCTTTTTCCCATTCATATCTATGTGGTTTCCGGTGTTTCTGCAGCCAGCCTCAAGCGGATTTTCAATGTATTGCAGTTTATATCACTTCCACATTGGCTTCATCGTTGGAGACCGGAGTTTGCCGCTTGAATGCAATGCATCGACCAATTCATGCGGTTGCTGACCACAAAAAAAAATCTGCAACAAAGTAGCAAAAACTGTTGCAAAGTCCACCACAGTGCAGGTTAGTCTATTGGAGAATTAGCAAAAGCCTGCACGGCCTGCAGCTCATGTTGCTACAGTCATGCTCAGCAGCTCTAACCATCAGGATCAGCAAGGTCATTTACAACAGTACTAAGCATTTAAATCCCTGTTGTTGTTAGCCAAGTCCACACAGACACACTGCAGCGGTCAAGGAAGTAAACAACGCTTAATGGGCGCTAATGTGCTTCTTAAGTGCATGTCTTGCATATGGCCAAAGTAGGGATCAATCGTCTTCTGGCCGGCTGCCTGTGAGCTCTAACAGCTCATCCTGGAAACTGTCACTCTCGCTTGTTTGTAACTTTCTCTCAGTCTACAAAAAGGGAGGGAAATTCAGAGTAGAAGCAGAATATCAGGCCACAATGTGACCAAAAGTGTGTGTAAAATCCTTACATTTAAGCCAATAACACATGTAGGACATCGAGGACGAGCACTGTTCATCAATTCTCATTTGTAGTGCGAACACACACCAGCAGCCCTCAGGGCGCAGTTATCGAAGTCTAAAAACTCACTCAATAAAATACTCAAAACGGTAGTGACAAGAGTCAAGAGGGAGAAAAAAAGGAGATAACTTCAGTTTCCTGCAGTATGCAGGTAAAGCAAACAGGTGGGTGGTTTGAGAAGGTTTCTAAACAGACACACAGAGAGAGAGAGAGTTGTTCCTGGTGCTGCCAAGTGTATTTATGGAGTCTAATCTCGCTGTCAGCCGCACAGGAAGAGAGGGAGAGAGAGCGAGGACTGGCTCTTCTTCCAACAACAATCACTCACAGAGGATCCAAACAGGACACATTATTCAACAGAAACGTCAGGGGAAATCCACAACGGGCAGATAAGAGCCACAACCACGGGTAAAAAGAGGAATATAGCTGCAGTCAGCTTTACTGTCTGTCTGAGATGACTGAGGCTCAGACGGCGTGGAGGAGTTATAAACAGTTTCACACAAGAGATTGATGAACATCTTCTTCAGCTGACACAAAACATCTCTATCAACACATATTTAAGGATCTTTACTGACCACAACAGTTAGCAAACACAGCACCTTCTCCTCTCACCTCAACCCTTAACCCGAATGTAATCCTAATCTTAACCTTAAACCCAAATCCTAAACCACTTACAGAAAAGAAAACAGAAAAAAAGAAGCCCTCTTTGGAGAATTTTCCTCATACCCTCCATGTGAGGACTTAAATGAAGGGGCACTCTGTAGAAGACTTTTGAAGTGTTTGAGTGTTGACACGCTGAACTCACCAGGTTCTTCAGGAGCGCAGACAGCTCCTTAGTGAGGGAGGAAAACTTGACGAAGGCCGTCCCCAGGTCAGGGTTGTCGCGGCTGATGAAGTTGCCGCCGAATTTGTCCAGAGCCTGAGCGTAGTTCTCTTCATTCTGGACGTGGTCTGTGTGGGAAACAGGACAGATTAAGCAGAGCATTGGTTACTTTGTCCGACAGTTTTAGCATGTGATGACAGATGGAAATCCATCTCACCACTATCATCTCTCCCTTTTCATCTCCTCTATCCCTCTTTCCAACCCCAACTCTGTCAAGATGGGTGTCTAACATGAGTCTGGTCCGGCTCGAGGTTTCTACCTGTTAAAGGAAGTTTGTCCTTGCTGCTGTAACTTGCTAAATGCTGAAAAGTGCTCTGCTCATGGTGGATTATATGAGATCAGAAATATAAGATCAGACTGAGTCCTGTCTGTACTATGGGACTGGATCGTATCCTGTCTTGATGTTGAGTCTCTGTTAATAATTTAACAGAGTACGGATTAGACCTGCTCTGTTTCTAAAGCTTATTGAGATAAACATTTGTTGCGATTTGGTGCTGAATAAAGACTGATTGATTGAAATCCCTTTCGGTGTTTGTAGTGTCATGATGAGGGCAGTTATGAAGTCCCTTTGAGGACAGTTCAAGATGTTGGATAACCTCAAAGGGACTCTTGATGATTCGTTGGTAACCCCAGTGTGTTTAAGTACCTACTGAAAAGTGTGTAGCCCTTCATATTAGTCTAGTACCAACAGTTGGTGTTAAAATTGTCAGAAACGTTCTTCTTTGATCAAGGCTTGAAGGACACCGAGATAATTTTATTTTAGGATCGTTTTTAAAGCATATTCATTTTCAAAGTACAAAATTATGACCCAAAACTTAAAGGCTCGCATTGAAGTGAATCCAAAACAAACAGTGAAATAATGCATGCTGAGTGAGCATTACTTGTTTACATTGATAAAAATGTATATTTCTTGCTATTCACCTTATTTTTAAATGCGGAAGTAAAGCTATGACGTACTTCAGAGTTTTGTGCCGGACATCCGGTTTAAAATATTCGTTGTTGTGTGGCTTGACCTTTTCCGTTTGTACCAGCTGTTGTAACATCCTCTGACGGCACAAATAATTCCCGTTTTCCTCGAAGACATCACTATAGAGAGATTTGTTGCTCTATCGGCTTTGAATTAGTCAAGCTACTGGCATTTACCATTGACCGGAAGTAAGGAACCGGACGTGCTTCACAAAATAACAGTTAACTGCCTGTGTCCGTTCAACCGACGAAAATAAGGTGAATTAGTTCAGACTATAATGATGTGTTTTCTGCGACTGCCCATAATTGATAACAATGACTCGACAAATCACTGATGCACTAATGAAACAAATATTGTGGGCCATGACTTTCTTGTTTTTTTAACGCCGGCATTCTTTCCTACAACACCCCAATATGTGTCAGCTTCTTGATTTCCCCTATTTTGCTGGGGCAGGAGGGTCAAATATCTGAAGACAACACTGTGGGTTGCCTCAAACTTACATGAAATATACCACGGAAGCCATTACAGTTCTTCTGAGATTTTGTTGAGTATTTAAGGGAGTGATATTGTACTGATTATCAACACTGCTTTGATTCAGTCACAGTCAAATGTGTTGGAGTAATCCTGGATGGGACCGCAGGCGGCTCTGAATGGATTGTTTAGAAAGTCACATGAGATTTCAGCGTGATCAACAGGGGAGATTTGCTCAAACTGTGACATCACCAGTTGGTGAATCTCCTTAAATGGGCAAATTTGTAATTTCAAAGAGAAACACAACTTTTTTTTCCATGGCAACAGTGGAGGAGGCTTCCAGAATGCTGTGTTCTGGATTGCTCTTTAAGACATTAGCTACTGTCTTAAGATTAGACAGAGGCTGAAATGAGGGGTTTCAAAGACACCCGGCTGAGATATGTCAAGAATGTTTTGAGCTCTAAATCACCTAAAGTTACGACAAACCTATCAGAAGGACGATATAAAGACTGAAAAATTAGAATTCTTTGAGTTAAAGAAAGCAAAGGAAAAAGCTGGTTATAGAAGGAAATATATCAGTACATTTGTTCAGATCAGCTACAGAGGCAAACACCTGTATCACACACATTATCAAGTCTCTAAAGATCTCCCGCTGATGTTCAATAACAACACAGACCTGAAACAACAACGGAAAGTTCCACCATCAGAAACAGAAACAGAAACAGAAACAGACATGCGGCCCCATCCTGTGACGTCTGATGAGTGCAGCTCTGAGGAGACTTCAGTGTTTAACAGTCTGACAGTAGTAAGTCATCGTTATGTAAAGCTTATGTCAGCACAGAATGATGTGTGGTTCTCCAGGTCTCTGAGACTCGGCGGGAGCCGTCAGTCAACCAGCAGCGTCCATCTGTCCTCGTCGTTAAGTGAGACACAGAGAGGGGCTGGACCGGAGGGATGTTTAGTCTGCTGACGAGGAGTCCTGAGAGGAAGGTCAGGTGAGGCGAGCACCCCGTAGAGCTTTTCTCTGCTGTAGCTATTTTGAATTTTTGTCATACTGAAAACTCAGAGACAGTCCAAACAGGGCTGTAGTTTCCATAGAGGACCATCAAGTCAAGTCTTTTTAATGGCCTTTGGCATTTTAAGACTTTGAAAGGGAATTTGGGTTTTGGGTAATCTGGAGAGAGTTCAAAAACATATAGAGGGTACGTCTTTGGCCAATTATGAGCATTATTCTTGAAATCAATCCTAATTTTTTTATATTATTTACTGCATACATTCCAATTGAGTTAAATTTAATCATTTCTATCTTACTGCCATAATTATCAACAGCCCTTCCTTTTTAAACAGATTTACAGGAAATGATGCAGCATGTAACCGTGAATTGCTTTTTGTAATCTATTCCACTTTACGCCCTTTCAAAATAAAAGCACCAAACTGGAAAACTCCAGAAGGGTTGTTTTGTGTGGAATCATTGAAGAAGTAATGTAGTTTTTACAGGGCTTGGCATAAATCTCAAGTTAATAGTTGTTGGTTTTTTTTCATATCTTTGAGTTGGCTAATTAAGTGTTGTTTGCTCCTGCAAAGAATTCCTGTATTTTAATCTTGTAGCCAAATTTCCTTGAACTTGCATTTTCTCATCTTCTCCTCCTTCCTCTTTTGTTCGTGGTTTGTGAATGGGTACTAATACTCTGCTGAAAATGCTGTCAACTTTAACATGAACAAGCAAATCTTCAAAAAATAAGAGTAAAAAATCTCATATTACGCTATTGAGACAGATCTGTCTCAGTCAAATGACCATCTAAAATTTTAAGGCACATCAGTAACAGTGAGACTTTCAAAGAGATTTTAAGACCTCAAATTTTAAAATCTGATTCAAAACTTCTTTGGACAGCCAATGATACTGCAGGAAGCAAACATGAGGTTCCTAACTTTACTGTGTCTTTTGTTTGTGTGCATTTGTTTGTCTGCACTGTGTAACCTCACACAAGCTTCTCTTTTGTTTGTTTGTGTATCCAACAAAGTAAATAAGTCATATTTTGCTTCAGTGTTCTTGCAGTTACCATTTGTAACCACAGGGGCCGCCAAATCAACTAACACTGATTTCAAGGGATTTTAACTGCAGACCAGGAGGGAGGGTTTTTAATGAGAAGCTTGTGATCTTTGTGTTTATTGAATCTAGGCAAAGGCAGGAATTCTTACTGTAATTTAATTTGCAATAGGCACTTAGATCTCAATCTTATTTATATTTTTACACAACACAGTACTTGTGTCACTAACTAGATTCAGTCAAAGTTACTAGCATTGTTTATTAAACAGTTGTTCTGAGGCTTTTCTTGTCCTAAAATGACAATAGGAGTCAGATAAAACTGCCTTTTTTAAAGCACAAACAAACTCCTCCGTGGAACAAACATCTGAAACTGTCAATTTTCAGGGAGGAGGCCGCTCTTAGAAGTATTCTGTGGAAAATTACTGAGGATCCATGTCACAGCAGAGAGCAAAACAAACTCAGGTGTTGGTTTCTGGGACAGCCTGAATACACACACGCACAAAACACCATCTGTCCAACAAAAGGCAATGTTCCAGACAAGAAAGCAATCCTTTTTTTTTGGGTGACATTTAAGAAATCCTGGACTTTCCTTTGGGGATTTTTTGAGGGAAAATGGTTCTACACCCACACACACACACACAATGATCAGCTGGAGCACTTATACATGATAAATATAGAAACAGACTGTCTCACCTTGTCCTGAATTGTAGATGGCCTTCACTGATTTCTTCACCTTCTGTAAAGAGGTTCGATCCTGGTCCAACGCCTGAGAAAAGAAAAAGAGAGGGGGTCTTAAAAATGGCTTTATCCTAAAAGAACATACTGGAAGCATTCACATCAAAAGACAGCAAAGATTCTTTAAACTCTTTGATTTTATGCTCCAGCAAACTGGAAGAATTTAAGCGCATAAGAACAATATTTGCTCTGTAATTCAAAGCATGCATACTCCATAAAGCTAATATAGACAGAGTGCTCACAGCACACTGCTTGACCTGAATGTGGCATACATCATTATTTCAACACTGCTGGAGCAATGCCTGTGTGCTCTCTCTAATAGGCAAAGAAAATAATAATTTTATCATGTTCACTCTATTTATTATGATAAATACTCCCAATGTGACGTTTATATGATGGAGAAATAAACACTGCCACTGAACTATTGTTACAGTGACATACACGTCTCACTTCCCAGCAATTTCAGAGATTAATGCTCAGAGTTCAAAGCACCAAGGAGGTAAAAATAATGGCCAACATAAATAGAAACACTTTACAGACCTTATATATTACAGCACCAGTGGTTACTCTTCATAATGTATTGCTATGTTTAGTCTCAAGAAGCCTTTGAAGCCAAAACAATGTCATCATGACCCTTGAACCAATTAACCACCCCACAAGGAAAATTAATCATCATAAACGAACTCCACACACAGAAAAACAATGCTCATATGTTTTCATTGCTCAGGAAAACCAACCACAATCCAACACATCCTACATCAGTTAATGATTTATGGCCTGTTTGAACCGACACAAGGACATTTCCTTTGAGATAGATCTTTACCAGTCTAATTTTGTAGCCTTTGACTATGAGGGACTTTGTAGGTGAATGTTAGGGCAATTATATTCAGTTCTAGCATATGGTGGTCCACTAATGAGTCTGATCCTGCTTGAATGTTCTGCCTGATACAATACGAAATGATATGTTACAATTTGATGATATGATGTAAAACAATACAATACGATACGACCAAGCGGCAACCTCCAGTCTAAAAATATGATTCCAATGCGGAAGTGTTAAAAACTGCAGATCATCGAGGATCCGCTTGAGGCTGGATCAGGAAGTACCAGAAACCACATACACACCAATTCAAAAAAGCCGATCTTTACAGCAGAAATAAACATGTTTACAGCCTGGTGCAAAAGATGAGTGTAGTCTGGATAGCTCCTTTCTCGATCGGCACACACTGTACGGGGGTTGATTTTTTTTCTTCTCAATTTCGAAGATATTTAGATTACGAGTCTTCCAATGAGAGGCACAGCTGACTTGATCGACAGGCAGGAACACTGTAGCTGTTAGCTAGGAGGCTCAAAGCCCGCCTCTTAACGTCACAATCGCTCGACAGCAGCAATATGGCTGCTGACGATGATTGGCCTCAAAACAGCGCTTCAGAAACAGATGGGTGACGTCACGGATACTACGTCCATATTTTATACAGTCTATTGTTTATACAAGTAGTTTAACGTCAAAATACCTTTCTAATGAGCCATCTGTAAAGATACGCTTTCTGTAAGCAGAAACCAAATTTACTTCCATCTTTTTTTTTTATGAGTGACTACTCTCATGTGTGAGCTTTGTCAATGTATCATATCATTTTATGATGAATTAAACACTGAAAAAGACACTGACATCTTTATTCACTTCAATTATTTCATTATTGTGTAACTACAGTCACAACTCTTATCAGATAATCTGGTAAACTGCTCTTTGTTAGATTCATTATCAGGCAAACCATCCAAATTTCAGAGTAAAGAAATGTCATTTTAAACAAATGTTGGTGCTAAAGCTTCAGCCGGATTTCAATGCATGAACAACTCTCAATAGTTGAACTGTAAACCAGACAGGAACCATTTTAACCTGCTGCTCTTCCTGGAAAACATCTGGTGGCAGACAGTAGCTTAAACTGTACCACAACTGCCCCACATCTACATCATGAAACAGACGAATCAATAGTTCTTACCACATTAGCTGAGCTCAGTACAACACCCAATATAATTTCAGCCTGATTGCCACCACCACCATTCTACCAGATATTTACAAGCTCTATTTCCAATGTAGTAATTACCTGTGAGCTAAAAAACAACATGACAATTACCAGTCATACTTAACATTATCAGTCTGTATGACTTGTATGTCATTTCAGTTACAGGAGGAAATGGTGAGATAATTAGGATGCTGGTTCATTTAGAAAAGGGCGCATAAAGAACAGGAACACCAGATAAGTAACCTGTCTTCTGTAAGTGGTTTTAAATGAGAGCCGGTAATGTTGAGTTTTCAATATAATATATTCTGACAGCACACACATTTCATATCCATCCCATCTTAACTAGAGGTAATGGAACCATAACTCTGCCGTATTTTTCCATAACAGATCATAAAGGTCAGCAGAACCACCATTACACCAAGGTCAGTCGGTTAAAAGCAGAGGCACAAACACATAACAGTGGGCTAATTAAATTTCACAACATAATTAAACTGTCCTTGCCCCCCCCTGGACAGTTTTACATGGCTCTTCCCCAATTACGGCAGCAGTAGTTAGTCGCTGCAGGGCCCTTTCTGCCAGGGACGAGCCCTTTGATCCCCCTGCACATGGGAACAGACTGCCCAGCATCCCCCAGTGCTGGCTCATTATTTCGCTCTGTGTCTGTTTGGCTAAACAATGACACAAACAAGCTTATGCCAAGATGGAATTTTAATACTACCATTATCTGTAGCAATATTGTTTCTGTGTATGATAATATCTTGATAATTACCATAATAAAACCTTAAAGCGGTATGAAAACATCTTGAAATGATTAAAAAAAAAACTCTGTTGGGGAAGCTCATTTAGCTAAATTGGTAGTTGTCAAGCTAGGATGCTTATCTTTTGTTGAAACTGGCTAACAAGTAGAGATGTGAAGTATAAGCTAGATAGAAAAAAATATGCAAAACACTAAATATTCTACAGTGAGCAGAGTTTTCTGCTGAGAAATATAAAGTATGTTCACTTTCTTTAGTGTAGTCTTAGAGCCTTGTGATTTGACAAGGTAAGCTAACAGCTCTGTCAACAGGAGCTAGCATAGACTGTTTGTTAGCTGCTTAGGCTACTGTGCACCATGGAGAAGACTAAGGTTTGAAAAGGTGTTGGCATTCCTTTAACAAAGAACATTTCTGTTAACAAAGCAACTGTTTGTTACGGCTAATACCACTAAGCCAGCTAGCTTATGCCACCAAACTAGCTAGCATAAACATTTCTCCCATACTAGCAATGTCTTTGTAACACAACTTCCTTCTCTCAACAGTAGTTAAGCATTTTAGGAAACATGCTTGGTGAAAATATTTATTTTTCATTTTTTTAAATTTATCTTGTCTTCTAAAATGTTTCTTCCTTTTTTGTACTGTTGATTTTTATCATTTCTATATTATTATTATTATTATTATTATTATTATTATTATTATATTATCATGAATATTATCATTATTATTGTTATGTTTTGTTTTGTAATTATTTATTTTTTCTTCTCTTTGTTGGTTTTGTATTACTTATATATAATTTGTTAACTTTTGGTGAACAAAGAAATACTGAAAAAATGGAATAAAGAAAATGGAATGACAAAAGTTATCTAATAATATTACATTTCACTCATTTATAGTAAAAAATATCGACATAAATAGTAGCTTAACTTGAAATAAAACCTTGAAAATAGAAAATGTAATGAGTTTTTCTCCTAAGTTTAGGGTTAGTGACCAATTAATTATCAAAAGCATCAGTAGCAGTAGATTAATTTATTTAATTGCACGGGAAACACAGCTGCATGCTCATATAGGTAGGCTCATATTCTGCAGACCAGCTAAATGAAGCCACATTAAATCACTTTGAGGGACAGTGGGGGTTGCGAGTCTATGGCACCTATATTTTGGGCGGTCACAGGCAGAAAAGTTTGAGAACCCCTGGCTTGGACGATCAAGACCACTTGATATCTGTCAATTACATATATGGCTAAAGCTAATTTGGCTTGGTTAGCTTACCACAAACACTGGTGACAGCAGGAAACAGCCATTCAGTGCTATCTTTTTTCAATTTAACACATTCGTAACACTACTTTAATTCACAATGTGCAGCAAGCTTCCTTGACATGGCAGACAGAACACTATCATTCAAAGGGCATCAAAATGTTTTACAAATTCATCTTCCATCGCAACGAGCGTAATCTTTAAATCCCTGCATTCTGCTCTTTCTAGTCAATAATCTATGACCAAGAAAATAGCATTATGTAATGTTTCTAATTCATACACTTACTGGCAAAATCCCATTGACAGTCCCAAAAGTGTAATCTTAACTGCCCTGTGCTTTAAGGACAGCTATAGATGTTAAACCCATGTTTGAAACAAACAAGAAAAAGAAAATTTTAGAAGTATTCATATTAGATTTACATTAGGTTGTCATGGGCCTTACAGTTGAAGTGGGGACCACTGGCTCTGTATACCAGACATTTTCCAATAAGAAATGTCTGGTTCATTAAAGGAGTAGCACATGTTTGTATTAAAAAAATAAAATAGTAGATTGAATGAATTAGATATTTTAAGTAGAGGCCTTTAAGACACAAATACAGAAAAATATAGCTAATGATGCTGAACGAGCTGAAAGTGAATTAGTCATTTTCTTCTGACAAGAAACTCCAGTCTAATTGATTTATCTGTGTTTTTCTGCAAGTCACCCATTAGACTGCTATAACGGCCAACGCATTTACAAACATGCTGTATTTCCTCCTTGAGTTTTATCTTTTGCAACAAATCAACCCCAGCCCTGTCACTCAGCTCAAACCAAAGTGCAGTTTGACGCCTTCAAAGAAAATCTGTAATTATTCAGAGGTTTCCTGTTGAGGATGAAAAGCATGAAACAGAAGCTTAGGTGGCAGATTGACTCTTGTGGTGCTCATGTTGAGAGCAGCTGGGGCACCGCCACCCAAGATCACCCATAATCCATACCTAATTAAACATTTAGTTGTAACATGAAGAAAAAAAAATCACACATTTCTTTCATGGCATTTCTTCTGTAGTTAAATCTAATTCAGCAAGTGCTTTTTTCTTCTTGATTTTGAAAACAAAACTTTGAATATTTAGTCAAAATCCAGAGAATATCAGAGGATCAGCGATAAATATTAACACTGGCAGGATTTCAGTGGTTAATGTGACTAATGTAACTTGGAGAGATGGTTTGTTAAAACTGTTATCTCACAGCTTTTTAGAAAAAGAAATCTATAAAGTAGCGCCGTCTTGGCTCCCAGTCCCTGCAAACCCTTGGCAACAGGCAAGAATGCATCCAAACCCTTCTCTCCAAGGGCCGACAACTATTGAATATAGTCAAAGGATTGTTTGTATCCGCCAGGAGCCAATGGAAGGCTCCAATTCAACCCAGGGGAGGATTATCTGGGTGACAATGCCAAAACATCTGCGGCCGCTTGTCTCTCAATGTGATGCATATGGACGATTTATTAAATGGCGCTGAGGAAAACAAGCCAATAATAAAGTACACTCATTCATTTCATGTTGTGTTATTTGACTGAGAAATATCTATCTGGAAGAGACATTTGTGCTGGGAAAGTCAACACGTCCATGTCAGAATGCTTTTAAGTGGAAGTCTCAGAGAAGGAGCCAGAGAGGTCAAGGGCCGACTTAAGAGAAGGTGACGGGAGGTGACCACGCATGGGGCCTCAGTGGGAATGGATTTTGCAGGTAGCGTGTGCAACAAGGTCAGAAATGTCCTTGAAAGTAAATAAAACCATCTCAGTTTTTAAAAAAGGAGGAAGTGAAAGCATTTTTGAATGTATCTACTTATGGAAGCAAAAAACAGTCACTAAGAAGCAGACTAATACTGTGTCACGTTCCGGCATTTGATTGGGGCCTCAAGGAGGTCTGCTCAATCTCATGTTAGATCACATTAGGGGCAAAAAAAAACCTTAAAGAGCATTCCATTGACAGAATATAAAGATGGACAACATTGTCTCAACCTCCTCACCACCTTACTAAACCGCCTTCAATTGGTGCTCACATCTTGTGCTGGGGATGTTTTTGTCGCCAGAGTCAGATTGGCTCTTTGGTTAATATCAAGCCCCATCCTTTCTGCTTACCAAAACACGCATTTAATGTATCAATACTATGGGCAAGATACCTTGTGCTGGTACCGTCAACAGCTTAACAGCTTCTTATGTTGATTTGAAGCAGACGCTCACGATTATGGAAAGTTCAATGAAGTTTGTGTTAGCATTTGTTACATTCCCTTAGCCAGCCTCCTCTACTCTACTAATCTTCAAACTTCTCAGAAAAAATAATTACCAGACATAAATCAACTACAATGATAGAAACCATGTTTGAGAACTTTTTATTAATATATACTTTATATTGATTTAAAAGTTTAACCCATGTCCCATCTGTTGATATAGAGGAGGCGGGGTCTTTACCCTGTACTCCAGTCAGTCAGTAGGGGGAGCTCCAAATGTTTTAGTGTCACTTTTGGGGAGCTCCCATGTAGCCCGTCTTTTTATACACCCTATGGAGCATGCTGTCTTTACAACCGTTCTACTATTGTGTCATTGTGGGCATCTTTCACTTTGTGGGTGTCATAACTGTCTTAAAATCATTATAATGACTGTCCTGGGCAACAGAGGAACTGCTGGGCTGATATTTTCCTTTCCAAAAGCCTAAAACAGAGTCATTCAGTACACTTAAATCAGAGATTAAAACCTATAGTCAAATATTTTATGGTATTCAGCTGTATGCTGTTTTAACATAGATACAAAAATATATATAAAATGACTTGGTATCAAATTCAGATATTTAGTTTCAGCTTGTTTTCCTACTACTGCATTCTGAAAAGTGGTTCTGCAGCTTGGAGAGCAGTTGGCAGTTCTATTCATCAACAAAACTTCAACAAATAGCATGTTAAATAACAATCAAGCAACCAAGCAGTTAAAGGTTGGTGGGGGGACAGGTCGGGAACTGAGACGATTACTTCCCAGAAAAAACTACAAAGTAAGTTAAATATTTGGAGTTGTATTCACTTCAGTGTGAGGATTTATTACTTGATTGTAAATCAAACATTGTGACGTGGTGAGCTTTTGGTCAGACTAAAAAAACTAACATCTGTGGATAACAATTAGGAATGTTGGATACTGTAAGGGTATTTTGGAGGATTTCCTGACTTCAAGAAAGCTAAAAATATAATGTACAGTTAACTGCAGCTCTACCCATAAAGACAAACAAACATAAAACTAACAAAAGTCATTCATTAGAAACCCATGTGGCCAATGATTGCTGACTTCCTGGTTCCCAAACAACCCCACAAACACACACAGTCATGCCCAGGAGGTCAAAGCCTGGGGGGAATTGGAAGGTGACTGGGCATGACTGACTGGAGGCTGTCTCAGCTTTACGCTTCCTGCCTCAGGCCTTATCCTCCCTCAGCAGCCCTGCCGTTTCCCCTGCAGCCGTCCATTGACAGGAAGCAGGAAGCGGCCTAGCTTGTCAGTGTCCTGTCCCGGGTCGGGAGCACTCAGTCTAATGACACCAAGTGCTCCCCACTGACAGCTGGGGAATCACAACAATGCATTTTCTGACTGACTGGGGAGTGTTCTCTTAATTTGCTGATCTAGCCCTAAGGTTCCTGCTCTGTCACCTTCATGGCACGTCAGTCATCTTTCTCATTTCCTCCCTGGACTCATCCTTCCAAGCTCCACAAAGCTGCAACCTCCAGGGCTTAAGAGATGAGACTAACCTTAGACAACATGACAAAAACTGCAGTTCCTCAAATGGTCACTGGAGGCTCCTATCAAACCAATCCACAGAAAGGAGTCTGGCACATTATAAAGCTAATGCTTTCATCTCTGCCTGTTGACAATATGGCATAGGATCTATAAACAACATGCTGCTATTTTTAACTTTACTCTTATATTATTTGGACAGCACAGAAACTATAGAATAGTGGTTACTGGCTGACTAGTCCACTGAATAGAAAAGCAAACAAGAGGAAGAAAACAGGGCGGAAACTAGCGAGTGATGTTAAAACTTTAAGAGCTGAGTGAAAGTGAAAACTGAAAAAAAAAAGACGAAAGGAAACCACAAACCACATCACGGTATGGGCTTTGGCAGTGTTTCAGTGAGTGCCAACATAAAAAATAAGAGGAAGAAGACCTCATACAGGTACTGCTGTTACTTTCTGTATCAGTCAAGAATGCCGAGGGTGAAATGCAAATGTTCTGACATCACTCTGAATGAAAATTAGCAGATGTTTAATGTAATTTATGACTAATGTTAAGACTCTACTGTAAATGAAAATGTCAGATTGAATGTTAGATAAGCCCACAAGTCGGTGGATAAAAACACCATCGCTATAGAAGTGTTAGCTTTATCTGAGTGGTGAATAAAGTAATTATTTTTTAAATCAATAAAATCAACTTTGAACCAATTATTAGACTCATCTTGTTTCTATCTTAAGCATGTGGGTAAGAAGTTGGGCTAAATTATAGGTGTGGTTGCTTTCAGTGACACAGCAAATTCAGCCACTGACTTTAACCTCTTGGGCGTGTTTGTTATGTTGGTTATCTCTGAACATTTTTAATGCAGATACTGGACAAACAACATGACTTGATGTGTTTGACCTATGCTCCTTCCCAGCTTTTTCTATGAGTAAATAAGCAGTATTAATGTACTTCTATTCAAGCACTTCTTAGCAGGTAAACTGCACTCATCACACATGCTTTGTTAGCTTGATCGTTACCTTGTGTTTGTAATGTACTTGAAAAAAAAGGTTGGTCGTTCAATCCCGGCTCTTGCAGTCCACAAGTCAAAGTGTACTTGGACAAGACACTGAACCCCATATTACTTCTGATGGCACATGGGTTAGGTACACTGATGGGCATTTATCATAGCACCCTCTATCATCAGTGTATGACAGTGGAAGTAATGTGAATGGGTGAATGTGATTAGTAGGGTAAAAGCACTTGAGTGGTTGGAAAGAACAGGAAGTACCGTCCATTTACTATGCCATCTGTGGGAATCTATGCATGGGACTCAAAATTGTTGTGTTGCAAAGATTACAATGGACAGTAGGGCAATAAGATCTGTTATTTTAGGCTATCGCAGCTCTGTCTCAAACCCTGGTCAACTGGTAAAGTGACCGGCATGGACTCAAAAACCATTGAAAAGTGACCACTGCAGATTTGTCTTGTGGAACCTCTTGTGAACTGCGGCTTTGGGCAAGGAAGCAGTGAATCTGCAAGTTTCCCATGGATGGCTCTCTTTACATCTTTAGTTTGATAAATTAGCCACCAAAGTCAGCAGCCATCACAAATGGAATCTCATTCTCTGGGACACACAAGGGTAAACCATTGAATTCAGCTGCTAATAAACTAGCCAAAGTCATTGACTGTGTAGCTTTCATAACTTAATGTTTGCATGTCAACTCTTCCTTCCTCCCCGGCTTCCCCTTCTAAAGATACAGTCACTTCTTGCTCCAGAAAACCAATATGGCCACGGCAAATGCAGAGCTTGAACAGTAGTCTGCAACTCAATAGTCGACATCGCTGTTGCTCCCTCCCCTATTTATTTCAGTATGCGCTCCTTACACCTTCTCACTCTCCTCCTCTTCCTTGTCATTTGGCATCACACCCGAGGACGGTTGTGTGGTTACCAAGGAGATGCGATCTGGCTGTCTCACGCGCCGGCTCTACATTCTTCACCGTGGAGATTGTGGGAAGCTGCTCCGACTACCCGGCCAACTCTCTCTTTGTCAGCTGAGCCACTGTGGCAGATTTGACTCTTCGCACAGCAGACATTTTGACACACGAGTTCACAGAATTGCTAGTATGCTAATTTACTTCCTAGAAGAAGAAAACAGGAAAGGGCACAATTATCAAAGGACTTCCCCTAAAGCCAGGACACAGTGTGAAAAACATCCTCAGTGATGCTTTTGAAGGAAAAGTGACTGAACAGATCTTTTTTTTTATGTTTTATTTCTGCTTCCTTTTTCACTATTGCATTCTCATATCCTCTCTGGCTCAAAGTTACACAATCACTACTACAAAAAAAACTTTAAGAGGGTGCATCAATCAAGCTCGTCTTCCTCTTAGATCTGTCTTTCTGTTTGTCAAGTTATTTGTGTGTCTGTCTGTCTGTTGAGTCCATGTGGCATGACTCAAGCAGGAAGGGTGGGGAGCCGTTTTCATTGGCAGGAAACAAATACACATCCCTTTCTCTGGGCCTGCAGCCGGAGAGGCCTTCAGCTCTCCAAGCGGAATGGGAAAAATGAGAGGATGTAACATTTCAAAAAGCAGCTGAGGTCAGATGGCCTACTTCTTTCACACACACACACACATTAAAAAAAAAACAAAAAAACACAGATGGTACTGAAAGAGAGAGATCGACTGCCATTGGTTTTGGTTTTGGTCATGAGGTGAATCAGAATGACCGCATGACTGCAGAAGTGTGTCCAAAACAGTTTGTAAAATGGTGGAGATATGAAGGTACTGGGGAACTCAAACATCAATCAACGTGAATTGGTGAACAGATGGAAGGCACCCCCCGCGTAAATGTGGAAATCCTACAGTTCAAAGCTCACTGTAATCCATATATTTCTACCAACTTTACGACTTCACTAGCGAACAATGGAGGACAGTATCACACGGTAAAGACCAGCGTTTCAAGAACTCCTCAAAGGCTGAAATCAAAACAATAAAGTTGCAATAAAAATGGTTTGAACCACTGGTTTGACATCTTTTAGCCTCTTTATTCCTTCATTACATGCCAAACATTCGTACACATTCTCATTCTCTAGAGTACAACAATTGTTTTCCGTGAATTTACTTCTCTTCAGGGAGCCTGTAGAATTAAGTTTCCCTAACTGAGACTTTAAACTTGCTATATTTCAGTCAGTGATCTGTCAAAGTGAACAATGAATCAAGTTTATGAGATGCTTTTTGTTTTGTAAAGTCTAAATAACTGTACTGGTATTTTGACATGAATAGTCCATGTCACTGTTTATTCATGTGCTGGTGGGAAACCTTGAGTTTGGCCTCCATACAGCAACAACAAACAGCCACATTTACAATATGCTTTCCTTTCAATACGCTCATGTTCTGGCAAGACATCATAACATGACCACCTAATGAAGAATCAATAACACCTGAGCATAAAGGCAAAGCTACTTCTGATCTTAGCATGCCAACAAAGGCAACTTTTATCAAGTTTATTCTTTACCATGTAGGCCACTTTAACCAAATATGAACTTTTTAAAAGCTCTAGATCATTACTATGAGACACTACTTGTCTCATTCATACACTGCTGGCTGAAGATGCTGTTGTAGGGCACCATCAGTATCAACTAATTCCATTCATACGCATTCACACACCACTGACTATGTCACCCGAAGCAATTTGGGGTTTAGTGTCTAGCCAAAGGACACGGCATGTGACAGTGGGAGCTAAGTTTGAACCGCCTACCTTCTTTCAAGAGATGACCGACTCTACCACTGAGCCACAGGCACCTCAAATAAAGTTACAGCATATCAGTTTGACTGAAAACTTGAATAAAACTATCTTAACAGAGATATTGCCTTCAAAAAAGCCAAATAGGCGTAAATAAGGGCCTGTGTCCACCAACTGAATTGTTGCACTGGCTGTGGCTGCAACTTCAATTACAGAGCATTTCACAGAGCGTTTGCTGTTGCTAGGTTATGAAAGTTGTTCATCTGTTTGCACTAGTAGTGACGTTTAAGGGTTTAATGCTCTGATTGCTTCCTATGTGGTTTTATTCTACACAATGTTACAGAAAACATACGTGATGCAGCTCGTGTTGCAGCTCTAGACCTGGAAACGGCTGTGGTTTGTGTCTCCTCCATACAGACTGTAAGTGCTGTTACTTTAATTTGTTCCATATTTGTAAAGTTCTAAATCATTTCATGTTTTGAATAAATATATATAAATAAATAGATAAATATAAGTTAATGTAAGAAGAGCTAAAAGGTTAAAGTGCGATAAACAATTACGTATATGAGTGGAACTAAAGTTCCAGGTTTTTGGTTCCGCTATGACAGAGTTTAGGGACGGACTGCATGCAAAGGCAGATGCTCGTTAACTCCCATGCTTTGCAGTCATGCACATGAAGAGCCTAAGGAAACTGCAAAAGACAATCTAAAGAATCAAGAACCTCTTCTCGCGACAAGTGGCCAACGAGGTATTTAATTTTAGGTATGAAAATGCACTTTTATTTATGATTATACTAAGAACGTTTTGTATTTACTTTTATTCTGATGTATAATGCACAATGTGGTGATTATTTGTACTCTGTTCGTACTGATTGCAGCTCTCACGGCGTCCACAAGACCGCTACAGAATTAAACGCCTTTTTTAAAGAACTTACCTGTGTCTGTGTCGTCGTTTCGAGAGCTACACAGACATCTGACCATGTTGTTAAGTTGATACCAGAGGTCCCACCCCTTTCTTTCCCCTATGATTGGTCAATAATGGAGTAGCGGTGTCCCAAAAGTTGATCATCTGGGAGCGCAGTGAGCATAAAGAACAGTTGACGCTGAGGTTATCTTTGCGCTGAGCACTAAAAATGCTGAACTGCATTGGTTTCGGTGCTGCCTGTGCAAAAAAAGCTGTACAATATATGTCCCATTAAACAACTAGACAATGCATATAATATAAAAAATGTACTAATTCAAATATAAAGTGAAATTGATAGCAAGCAGCTATCATGCTTTCAATGCCACAGCTTCCTGTATGCTCTACAATAGATTTAACCCACAGTGACTTGGTGCATTACATGAAGTCTCTAGTGTAACATTACCCCTGACCTGCTGACGACCCATTCTCTATTTAACAGAGTGTCCAAACATCATTTTATCATGATAGAATATTTTGCCTGTAATGTTTTCAGATTAGATTTTCTTGCAGTGCAGCTTATGGATGCATTTTGTCTTTTAGTAGCCAAGTCTCAATTCCCATTTGTGATAAACTGCCATTAGAGCTTGAATGTCCCACATGAAGTCCAAACCGCAGTGAAATCACACCCAAAATATCAGATACTGGATCGCTATGTGAGGAAAATGTACCTCTGAGAAAGAATGAAGTGGACTTATAGATTTACTGCGATGATACACCAACCTCCTGTAATCTGATTTCCATTTTTCACTGAAATTCGTCAAGAGCAATACATCGTATCCACCCTTCCAACCTTTCACTGGTACTTAATGCTGAATATCTGCTCTAATTACCCTGCAAGCTTGGCATCCTAATGTTATTGGCCACTAAGAGAAATCAATACAGGTCAGAGATTACTCCATTATGTACAGCTGCTATAAGCTCCACTATCAGCATCCTGCTTCATACTCTGGGAGAGAAGAAATGAGCTCCTCAGCTGTGTGCTTTCTGTGGTGAATTTGGCGAGGCCGCACTGTGGATGAAGCCGCTTGCAGAGCCTCGACGGTGCAAAAAACCAAATCCCCTGCTGCAGATCTCCTTGGAGTTAACGCAGAAACTGACATGCATGCACACAGCCAAGGAAGAGTCAAGCCAAGCATGCAGTAGTGCTACATTCACACATCATTTGGCGGCTTCCCCCTGCGATGCTCACTCTCACTCGGCCCACCGCTTGTTTCGAGCAACGTGCATGTTTTCACGATCACACCCACACACTGCTGCATTAGACTCTCCTAACATGAAACAAGCAGCATACCTCTATCTATCTGTATTGTGTTTACCAGTCAGGAAGTCATTATTCATGTGCAGCAGCTGTTGGGTTATTCTGACTGGATGCCATTAACACCTCGTCCACAGGAGAACAGTGGGAGGAACTCACAGCTGATGATTAAAAAATGACAGCTAGCATCCTTTTTACTCTAGTTTGACAACAGAGAGAAAAGAACAGCAGCATTACAGAGAGGCTGTTAGCAAACTATCAAAACCACAATCACTTTACAACCAGGCATGGAAATTATTACATGAATACTTCGCGATTATAGTTTGGTTATCATTTAGCACTCATAATGCCGACTACGGCTGCCACAATAGACTGTGTATAGGTAGTGGATACCTGCAACTAGTGCTTCACAGACTGTGGCCTCTGTACATGGGGCGCTTCATTGACCAGCTGAGCCAAACCAGCGCCTCTCCACCCATGAACATATACACGGCCAATTATTTTCAAATCTATAGACAAACATCTTTCACTACAAGACCAGATCAGGACTGAAAGTGTTCTCTTCTCCGTCCGGACACAGCAAACAGAAGTGTTCACTTGAAGACACAAAGCAGAGAATTGTTAGTGTGTCTTTGAATCTGTAACAGAGAAATGGTTGATCTCATTAGGAAACAGGAACAGAAAAGAGTGTATGCAATATCTTTTACACTTTTTGTTGACGGTCTCCTGCTGAAACCACATCTTCAAAAAGGCTTTCTAATAACTTCCCCTTAAACAAAGAGATTTGAGCTACGAAAAGCTCAATATGTTCACTTGAGCTGCCGGAACTAACCAATCAGTGATGGTGCTTTAAATTAGAAAGTAATGTCACATGTTTTTCAGATACAAAAGAGGAACATAATATGCTGTAGACTTGACTACTGCTCTCTGGTCGTGATTGTAGAGCATGATCTGTCTTCAGATGAACTGTTGTGATGTTAATTTTCACATTTTTACAACATTTTATTATGTCATTGATTACATTTTTGTATAAATCAGCTTAAAAGTGAGACTTATTGATGTCATCTACATACTCCAACTGCAAAAGGAGGTCGTGTGAAATTAAGTGATTATTAAATAATTTTTTGAAGGTTAAAAAATCTTGTTCCAGTTAGGGCTGGGCGATAATTCGATAACGATAAGCATCGCAATATAATTCTTCTCAATAAAAATATGACAAATGTTCAATAAAAGTTTTATATATTTAAACCTGTAATTACACCTCCAAACCACTGGAAAGAGAGGGGCGCTAATGAGCCTTAAACGCTAGTTGCCACACCAGATTAGACAGAACAAGAAGATGGCATTGAATAGCCAATCATGTCGCAGGGTGAGAGGTAGGCGGGGCTTAAAGACGCTTGGAGCGGAACGTAAACAGAGCTGAAACGAGTGACAACGACATGGAAGAACACTTACACATGTTACTTAGCACTGTGAGAAATGATGGATTCAAGAAGTTTATCAGAAAACTAAATCAAGGTCCAAGCTAACAAACTGTCTGGTTTCTCCCACTTTCACTCAGGACCAAAAATCTGCCTTTGAAATTAAATGAAATAATGATTAGGTATTTATCGTGATAACATCATCAATATTGCCCTGCTCTAGTTCCAGTTGCTTTAATGCAAGTATTATGATGGTTTTCTTATTTTTCAATCAAATTGAAATAAATATTTTGGGGGTCTTTGGATGGTGATTGGACAAAACAAGATCATTTAAGATGTCATTTTGGCTTTAGGGAACTGTACTTGTATTTTATGACCATTGTATTCATGTCACAAATAATTTAGGGATTAAACAACTGAGTAAAATACAATGGAGGAATTCAACTGAGTGGTCCTTGTGGTGAGATGTTTGTGTCTAGTTTGAATGCTGTATTTGAAATCAGGGGCAAACTTGCTCAAGTTGTTCAGTAGGCGTCGAACAGCAGGAGAAAATCTCACTCATGTTAAAATGTTGATCAGTTGTGACAGAGAGAAGTAGAAATACTACACTAGAAGGAGCTGGCTTAAGTCCAAAACTTGTCTTGTGTAACAAACCAGCTCATGTGGGTCGATGAAGGAAGAAAAACTTAAACTACTACGAGCTCTTATCTCTGATCTTACACTTCTCACTGATCAGCTGATAAGCCTCCCAGCTCTGCTTCCTACCGACCAGCCACCCGCCTCGTAAATCTTTTGGGCCTCGCCACTAAAAGAATGTGCTCCCTTGATGAACATGCACAATCAGGAGAAACATTATTTTTCCAGCCGCTGAGTAACGTTCCTGCACACGGCCCGGTCATGAGTCCTTAAGCAAAGTCACAGGCGTAGACTCTGCAGAGCGCTTTACAGCATTCCTTGAAGTTTTTCTGCAGACGCGACTCGAATTTCACACTTTATGGGACTCTGCTGGGAGAGAAGGAGTCCAAAACCACAGGTGGATCCACTCCCACCGGCCATTTGGATGTTCGGCATATGTGAGCAACTGGACACACAGAGGAACAGAATCACGCCTTTACTGTGACGTTCAGCAAAAGCTTTAACGCCAATCAATACACACGTCGATTTAGATTTCCCTGTGAGATGTCTGTGTTATGCAAGTGACAGGGGCTGTGATAGTTTCTGTCATGATGTAGAAGAAGAAGAAACCCTTTTCACTGACATTAAAGCAAGTTATAAAAGATGTAAACAGCTCGTCTTGAAGACGGTCGATGCTTTTCCTCCAGGCTTGAATGACCCCAGCGGGCACTTGGCTGCTCTGGGAAAAGCAGTCTTAGAGTTCAGCACTGAAAAGCTGCATCAGTTGTTTAGCTGTGGTGCACTCACAAACACACACACGAACACACACACACACACACACACACACACACACACACACACACACACACACACACACACACACACACACACACACACACACACACACACACACACACACACACACACACACACACACACACACAGTCCAAGTCCAAGGCCAAATAGCATCAAAGCTTGCAGACAGAGATGCTCTGTTTACCCCTCAGGCCTCCACAAGACAGCCAGCCGTCAGAGGACAGCAGCGTCTCCTGATTCTGTCGAGCGGTCCTTGAGGACAACTGTGTTACCACAGCTCTGATATAACCGTGGAGGAAGAAGAATGAAAGGCAGCAAAAGGTGGACAAAAGGGGATGAGGAGGTGGTTGTTTCGCTGCAGAGGAACAACTAACGGCAACAATAAGAGAGAGAAAGAATGGAGTGTTAGCATCTCTTCAATCAGGGCTACTTGACAAGGCAGAATAATAGTTAAAACTGTCCCTTGTTTTTCTGCATACTGATGTTTTTCTGACTGTTTAATAATGGTATGTAAACTACAATGAGGTTGGTGATAGTCACTAAGAAACACAAAGTAGGAGTCCACAGCAACACTAGCTGCTCTCTGAGGCGCAGGGGTGCTCTCAGCTAAGTGCTAACATCAGCATGCTGTACTTAATGACTAACATGCTGATGTTTACCAGATTTAATATTCACTGTATTCCTCTAGTGTTTTGTTTATTTCAGTGAATATTTCAATAAGTATGCGCTGTTTTTTGCTAATTAGCCTGAAATAAGTGGAGATAGATCCATCAGTTGTGGTTTGGCCAACAAATGGAGCTGATTAACAGCATTTTGAAATAATCGGCAGTGGCTGCTGAGATTAAAAACATAAACAATGTCTGCAGACACTGCAGGCACTCCCACCAGTGTATAGAATATTAGAGCTTAGTATTGTTTCTGACTTAAATGTGAGTCATGTATTAAAACCTACAGCATAACACAATGTATTTTTCTATTTCATGAATTAAATCCATCTAAAGCAAGTTACTGGCTCAGATAAACGTGTATATTAAAATAAAATGTGGATCAAAGCTGCTGTTGGTAGAATGGTGTAAAAAACGTTACTTTTTTTCTGCTGTGTTTGGAGAAAAGGTCTTAATGCCCATCGGTACTCATTGGTAAGTGGAGTAATTTGAGACTATTGGGAAATCTCTGTTTTCCAATGCCTTTGTATCAAGCAATGTTATTATTCCCCTCGTTCCCGTTATGACGGACCAATCAAAGCTAATCTCCAATCCTCAGTCCTTATTGGTTAAGGGGCGGCCCCTACTACATCCTCCGATTGGTTATGAGTCCGGCACTACCATGACTGCACACGCCAATCTGTGTTGGGGGGGCTAAGAGGAAATCTGGTTGGGAGGGATAGTGTTTCCCTCTCTCTGTTTACTCTGTGACTACCAACAGCAACTTTAAATAATCAGTTATTGTTATTATCTTAAAATAGTTGTCTTTTAATAAATGCAAAATATATATATATATATATCAGCATTATCAGCCATCAGCCAACCTGCTCTCTACGTATCAGCACCAGATTGTGAACACTGATATCGGTCGACCACTAATAAGTTAAGTTCATTTAAAAGTGGTTTGTTTTGCATGAAACTGGTTAAAAGGTATTTGACAAACCAATAATTTGAGCTGTGATGGTTCATCCTGATGGGAACATGATTTTTTGTACCAAATCTCTAAGCCAAACTTGCAATCCATGCTATAGCTGTTGATACATCGCACTAAAAAACACAAATGTTAGCCCTGCTGTGTTGCTAATAGAAAAGCCAGGAGTTCACCAAAGAGGGATTTTATCCCCTGGCAACCAAGAATGTCAAACACATCTGGGCTATCTGCTGTAATATACAAATTTAATAGATCCATTTAGAAAGGCTTTACTTTCCCTTGAAGTACACCTCTAAAAATGCAAAATGAAGAGTAACCCTCAGGATCAGTATCTATGTGGCGTCAGGGTTTCTCTTATTTTGGAGAAGAAAAGTCAGAAGTGTTGGCCTTCTTAAAATATCCTGAAAATGTCAGGGTAATCTACAAAATATTTTTTATGGAAGAAATTGTTTTAATTTGTGTTTTTAGTAAACCGCCATGTGACATTTTCTCTCAATGTGTCTTTCTCAGTAGCTGCACCAGATTTCTCCATCAGAGGTTAAAATGGCTGTCAGTGTAAGTCGACTTTTAACACCATCCAACCGTGTGAGGAAGTCTGCAGACAGATGTTAACACTGACCCACTCTTCCTCCCCTAAATCTGGGGAAGAGCAGGGGGATCAGAGTGCCGGAGCAGAGTCTGGTCTGGGCTAATCCGCTGCCGGCTAATAGCGCTTGATGATATACAGAGCGCAGCTGTGGCAGGAAGGTAGGCCAACAGCTGTGGCCCACAGACCGATTATCAGATTTCAGCCACAGACGGCAAACAAGCCGACAAACAAACGACACAACAGAGTCTCCCCTCCTGCTGTGGGAGACGGAACAAATCATGAAATGGCTCGGAGGTTTGTTGGTATTTATGCGGGGAGATTTAAAGAAACATTATCCTGCTGGGATGCTCTTTTATTTAATGCATTATCAATCTCTAATGTTCAGTGCAATCCTAGAGTCATTTTGTGTTGTAAAATACAGCCACCACTTTGGTCATATACTCCATGGATCTACAATTGTAACTCACAACCATATCAAGTTAAATGACACTCTCTTTTATGCTCTACTATTAACTTTCAAAATAACTGTCATCTGACTCACAAATAATACCACCACTGATGCCTCAAACGCTTCAGGGCAAGATCTGGAGTCGCAAAACACTCAACTTGTGTGTCTTTTGGTCCCTCCGACTACTGGGAGCAAGAACTATGAGCTGGAGTCAGGAACTAAAGCAACAGTCTGCAACACGTAACATTTTTAAATAATAATAAAACTAATAACACTTTATCTGTGCTGCACTTTTCATGTTGGTAACTTTCTGTGGACAGCACAAAAAAAAACAAAAACACATTTCAAAACATGAAACAGCAACAAAAAAGCACACGATAAAGAAAGACTTGTTACCAAGCGTGTTTAATACTTGATTCTGATTGGTCAAAAACTAATAACAGTTGTGTTTTATTTCTAAACAGCAAAGTGTTCCCAAAGTAATTCAATTTCACAATTTAAAGTTGCTGTTGGTAGGAATGGTGTAAAAAACGTTAGTTTTTTTCTGCTGGGTTTGGAGAAAATGTCATAATACACATCGGTACTCATGGGTAAGTGAAGTAATTTGACATCATGGCGAAATCTCTGCGTTTTCCAATGCCTTTATATAAAGCGATGTTATTATTCCCCTCTTTCCTGTTATCACGGACCAATCAGAGCTACTCTTTCTACTATGTCGCCCTGATTGTCTGGAAAGCCACTAATTCCTCATAGAACCAAAGACTGTAAAGAAAAATGTACAGCGTTGCTCTGCCTCTTCCCGTTGTACGGTTCTGAAGCCAAAAAACCCCGCTCCAGTCTGCGAAGCCACAGAATTTCTGTGGTTGCCACGGTAATTTCTGTCGGCACAGTAACGAGCTCCGCCCTACAGCGTAGCATCACAAGATCCTATGGAGTTTCCCTCTACAGCAGCTGTCAATCAAAGCAAACCTGGAAGTAAAACCCTGTTTTTTAACCTCAAATAACTAATGAAAAAGAAACGTTTCAGAAAAAAGAGGCCTTGAACACAAAACAGTCAAATAATAACTACATATCACCACAGTATACGGATGTGAGAAACATTTGTACGACGTGTATTTATTTTTTAAGGTTTGACTGCAGTCCCATTCAAATGAATGGCGGAGATGTTTTTTTTTTTACCTATACTGCAGACAGCCACCAGGGGGCAGACACATTGCTGGAAGCTTCACTTCCAGCTGAGCAAGATGCACCCCTGCATAGAACACGCATAGTGATCTTTTGTGGGCGGGGTTACGGATGCAGAGAGGGCAGGGGGAGGTGAATGAGAGGAAATTTGGTGGGGTGGGGTAGTGTTGTTTATATCACGACTACCAACAGCAGTTTTAAATCAAAAAATTTGCAAGAGTCTGGATCATTTCACCTCTGCTTGTTGACACTGTGGCAAAAAACGAACAACATGGAGGCTATCTTTAATATTTCCGTTTATTTGGGGAATACAATACCTAAGATTCAAAGTTAATGGCTGACCAGTCAGCAGCAAAGAATAGAAGAGAGTGCAGAAACAGCGAGGGAACATGAAAAGAGAGAAAAAAGAGAGACTGACGAAGCACAAAACAAACAAGCTTTGGCGGTGTCGAAGGACTGGCTCAAGGAAAACAAAGAGTCAACAGACTTCAAAAGTTACAATGCAGACGACCTCAAACAGGTGGTGTGGCATAAGTTTGAAATACCAATGGTAAACACTAAAGATTTGACTTAACCATGGATGACAATGTGAAGTTTAATTTTAATTCAAGCCACAAGTAGGTCAATAAGAATTTACTGATACAATGGAGGTAGGAGCAACCGTGGAATCAGAGGGGCTGTTTATAGATGTATAAATATGTAATTCTTAAATCCTTAAAACAACTTTAATTCAGTGCTTTATGTCGCCTGTTTATGTCTTTAGATGTAGCCGGGTAATAAATGGAATAATGTATCATTCCTGCTGACCCTGTCTGGATTCCAATCTGCCGCCACCACCTGCTCACTATACACTATCCCCGAACGTAATCAAGTGGTTGCACAAATATGCAACTTACACCTCCTTACTGCTGACAACTGCAAACAGGTCACTATTTCCTGGATCAAAAACCTCAGACCTACAAAACTTCATCAACAAAGAATCTCAAAAATCCAAACACTTAAGTTCCTGTTATCTCTGACACATCCTTTAGTCAACACCGAAAATGTCAAAACCCAGTTTGAGGATCTAGGAAATGACGACTTTGACTTTTTCTTCAGTGCAGTCAAACTGGAACAAGATGTCATGTGAGTAACTGTGCCAAGGGAGGGAAAATGCTCCCATTCTCTCACACCAAATGATTCACTGGGTTTGGTGACACGAGGGACAAATGATGAATAAAAAGCCATAACTTCATACATTATTGAATCTGACGCAGCTGTGCTCTCTCTGCAGTTTAAAATGCTGCAGAACGGAGCCTCAAATAGGCAGCACTCAGTTTGGTTATGTAAAGCCAAGAGAACCAGTCTCCTCCTCTTGAATTATTCAATGTTTTTACCTCATTTCTGGAGGAGGGAGAGTTTAAAGTGCTCCAAAATATAGAACACGATGAAGCGTAAAGATGGAGAAAAGTAGAATATGACTAAGAGGTTATTTCTTTATGTTATCCTAGAACAGTTTTAATCTTAAAGGTAATTTGTTTAAGTTAGCATATCATGAAAATTTGTGACAATTGGTCATATCTTTCCATAGAGGCCGCCATCCTGCACCGCCATGTTTTTGCAGTAGCACAGAGCAGACAAACTTGCCACAGCCAGACACGTTTTTGTATTTAGTGAGTGGCCGTACAATATGAACCAGTTGGAAGAAGAAGAAGAAGAATAAGAAGAAGAAGAAGAAGAGGTTTGTTGTTGTGCACAAAATAATTTGTATTTTTAGATGTTTCTGATGGTAAAAGCTTGACAGATGGAGGATCATGGAAGAGATGAAGGAGACTCTTGTTCGCTTGTGGAGCTTCTCCCACAGAGAGAAGGGGTGAGCAAGGGACTGCTAGATACCACTAAATATTCCCATTATTACCATATACTGTATAAAATATGGACGTAGTATCCGTGACGTCATCCATCTGTTTCTGAGGCCAATCGACGTCTGCAGCCATATTGCTGCTGTCCAGCGATTGTGACGTAAAGAGGCGGGCTTTGAGCCTCCTAGTCAACAGATACAGTGTTCCCGTCTGTCAATCAAGTCAGCTGTGCCTCTCATTGGAAGACTCAGAATCTCAATATCTTCAAAATTGGCACGTTAAAAAAAAAATTTCACCCCCCATACAGTGTGTGCCAATCGAGAAATGAGCTATACAGACTACACTCGTCTTTTGTACCAGGCTGTAAACATGTTTATTTCTGCAGTAAAGATCGGCTTTTTTGAATTGGTGTGTATGTGGTTTCCGGCACTTCCGGAGCCAGCCTCAAGCAGATCCTTGATAAACTGCAGTTTTTAACACTTCATATTTTTAGACCGGAGGTTGCCGCTTGATTATCACACATTGTGCCTTTAAGTAACACAGCAGCAATTTCATTTCAGTGATCCAAAGTGCTCAACACTTACAGTCACATCGTGCCCACAAATATATTCAGTGTTAATCAACACGGCAGAAACACTGAATCTGCTGTGATGAAATGAAAATGAAAGGGAAACTTTCTGGTTTCACACAACTCTTCTAAAGTTTCCAGATAAAGAACGGTCAGCAGCAGAGTCATCCTCTGAGGCTAAATGACCAAATATGTGAGAAACAGAGTTCTAATCTATTATCTGTGTGGTTACCACAGCTCCCTGCTGGTGGGCTGGAAGCTTCACGTGATGAAGCTGAAGCTTCACGTGACAACATTAAGTTGAGGATGTGTGTTTTCAATCCAAGGTTCACACTCACAATCTAGCTTGTACAGCCCGGACATATCAAGCCCGTACGTCGACCATTTTGGACATTTAATAAGAGAAATTAACATTTTTATAATACTACCCAGTCCAGTGCCACACAGTCTTGAGCTGCAGAGTAACATACTATACGTACAACACACTATGATGTTTCGAACCTAAAGTGAGTGCTGAGTTTGCTAGGTGTCAGACACAGTGATGCCACCGAAACAGTCTTACTTTTTACATTGTCTAAAGGTTATACGTACATTTGACTGGAGGATGTTTCATTGTCAAAAACAAACCAAAAACTGAAAAGAGCAGCAATTAGCACCACTCTGTCCACATGGGTCACCAATATCAACACAAAGCTAAATGGGGCCCTATGAAATCTGTTTTATTTTTTCCAAATTCCGTTTTTTGCATTTAAATTTTTTAGAATTCCATTTTTTACCCTTTACACTTATTTCACCACCATATAGTGTGTGCTTTTTGTGTCAGCGAATAAAATGTCAGTTAATGAAATGCAAAAATCCTTAAATGTATTGATGCAACACATCATCGGACAATTCTGGCCATTACTTTAAGTCAAAACATAATGTTGTAACATAATGTACCAATAAGTGCTATAAGTACAAAGTGCTTATAATTTTACATGGTTTCAAGTAAAAGAAATAACTGAATGTGAAAAAAAGTCGTTTTGTCCATTTCAGCTCATCATAAGTGATTGCCTATGGACAAACTAGTAGGACTAGCTGGTCCTTGTGAGGTACCATCTCTCTCTATTTAAGCTTTCCACCGCCCAGTGACATCTCGAGGAGAAGGAACGTTTGTCTGAGGAAATGTTTCTGGGGACCGCTCATTCGTTGCACCATCTGTGCATATCACATTGGCTGTTTCCGAAATCGCCTACTATACTAGCAGTACGTACTGATATGTCCAAAATTCAGTATGTAGTAAGTAGTATGTGAACAAGAGCAAAATCTGCAGTATGCCAAAACTCCCCGGATGTCTACTGATTCGGGAAAATATCTCAGTGTGCATCGGACCAGTCTTCCTCGCGTACTGTTTCCCATAATGCACAGCGCTCGTTCTGCTTTTTCTTTTTCCTCATTTTTTGACGGGAGGAAATCCGTTTTTGGGTGCTGTGAAAGTTATCAAATTACATATAAACCACTTCCTAACTTTTTAAATCATAAATGGATGCTAAATAAGCTTTTTATTTATCGGCTTCGCCGTTGTTTACTTCCGCTTTCCGAAACCGGAAATCCAGCGAAGTCTTGCTCAGCATGCTGCATGACAGATCGGACAGAACAGTCATACTACATACTAAATTCAAATGCAGTATGTAGTAGGCAATACCTACTGCCTACTACATTAGTAAGTAGTATGTAGCAGGCCGTTTCGGAAACAGCCAAACACTCACCCGCCCCCTCCCGAAAATAAACAACATGTAGAAGCGGCCACCAGAAACATCGGCTACGTCTGCAAAAAAAACTACGAAACTCATGATGAAGCATTTCAGTCACATTATGTGAATTTCTGCGATATTCCGCATTTAACAGTAGATTCCGTTTACATTCGTCAATTCTGCGATTCCGTCCGCGATTCCGTGAACGCGGAAATCATAGGGCCCTAGCTTAAGTCCCTTACAGTAGCTTTAAAAATTGACATACTTGAAACACATTTATCCCAATAATTCTGCAACAGCACTGCTTTGTTTGTGCCTACATGGTTATATTTGCTTATTTTGACATCACTATTTGGAGTATCTTTTTGTGCTTCATATCCCAATAATCTGTACAAGCTAACCTACAAGGTTATGTAAGTCAGTGATGTGTAATGTAAAGCAATGACGTCATCACTAGTGCACTAGACAAGGAATTAAAGATGCTAGAATGAAATCTCTCTCTTTTACAGTATGAGTAAAAGTATGATGCAAAAAATGTTCAAGGATGTAGGGTATAAAAATTGGAGACAATGTCAAGTCCTCATGAGACTTTTATCAACTTAATCTTTGTATGATTTGATCCTCTGTGAGGACTCCAGGCGATGACTCTCTTTCACGTACATGCAGTGGTTTGGAAATAAACTCCTCATTCAGCTTTTTGATAGCATCAAACTCTGAGAGCTTAACATGCAGTGGCTGAAAAGACTGTTATATAAAGTAACAAATATAAAAGGCCTCAGCCTATTAGGTTAAGCCCAGCCATGCTTGAATAGAATGACTGTGAAAAGTCAACATTTTTCTGCTCGGGCCCATGTGATGTGGTGCGAGAGGCATGCTCAAAGGAATGCCAATGCAGTGAGGGTTTCCCTTGTATCGCTCCGTGGCTCTGTGCGGTTTAGGAGAGCCAACCCAGTGACGCAGAGTGCCATCTGCGGGGTAGAGAGGCAGACAATGCACGGCCCACGGGGAGAATAACAAGTGCCCGCTGCTAATTTTAACCTCCATCAGAGAAAATATGAGCAGGCAGCGGAGTTTTAGAGGAATAACCTGTGACATTTACAAACAAGCAAATGTCAGGTTTGCTGTTCTGCAGCTTTCAAACACGTCATCTGCTCTGTATTTAGAGCTAGCTGAGTTATTATGTTTGCTGTAATATGAGAGGAAAAAGCAGGAACTGATGGGTTTTATGTAATGTTATATGCATAGTTTGGACATTTTTGTACAGGGGCTTATCTACAGATTTCAGCTCTGACTGCTCTTGTGCACGTCGCTTTGTGCTACAGAGGCTTACTTAGCATAGCATTCTAACAGTGCAGCTGATTTTTGCCACCCTATCTCCTCACACTATCACCTTTTTACTGCGGCGAACATTCAAACTAAAATTGTGTCCTCGCCTCAAGCAGTACTCAAACACGGCCGAGCTAAACTTAACAGGCTTAACAGGAAATGATTACAACACTACTGTAATGTTTGGTTTGAGTCGTGCTTCAGGTAAAATGGTAAAAAGGCAAAACAAGAGCAGTCAATGTCACAAACTACACATTCAAATCTTGGTATTTTTGAGTTGTGTCAGAATGTGAAGTTGGTCATGAGGGTTGCTCTCAGAAAAGGTCAAATAGTCATGAAAACCAAGCGGGGGTTTCCCCTTGACAGTCAAATGTGCAAATGGTAATCCAGCAACAAGGTTGTAGGCGGAATCAGGAGCTCAGGGCAAAAAAGAACAAAACAAATCTCTGGCAGAATGGTTCCTAACTGGTGAAGTATCTTTCTCAGGTCAGAGCTAAAGAGACATATTTGAAGCAGCTACACTACAAGCAGGCCAAATTCACCAATACAGGTCTAAATTACAGGGACTAATTCCTACAGTGGACTAATCTCATGACATTACAACTTTTTTCTTGTAACATTATGACATTTTTCTATTCAGATTCTCTTCTCTTAAAATGATATATTTTGTTCTCATCATTCTACAACTTTCTTCTACTCATTTTCTAAAGACAATATTTTTGTTCTCACAATATTAAAACATTACTCTCATAATGATCCACATTGGTCAAAAGATTTACTCTTAACATATAATCAATTTATTCTCATATTGTTTCGACCTTAACTTGTACCATCACAACTTTTTTCTCTTGCAACTTTCCATTGAAAAATTGGGACTTTTATTTTGAAACATTCCAACTTTTTTCTCAAATACTACGACCATGTTCTCTTACGACTTTTTTTGCGCAATACATCTTTCGTCTTTATTGTTTTAATAGTAAACCTTTACAGTCAAAATACTGCTTCCCTTTGATTTGGGAAATTACGACTTTTTCTTTAAAAAATTAGGACTTTATATTGACAATTTGACGTTATTCTCCTGCGCCTTTTCCCGTGATATTACGACTTTATTCTTACAATATTACAGCTTTTTTTTTGCAATATTACAGCTTTTTTTTTTTCAATATTATAACTGTACAATTTTATTCCTGCAGTAATATGACTTATTATTATTTTAAACCTTAAAGCTGCTGTGAGGAACTTTTGTTTTGTATCGATTCTGGCGCCCCCCTGGCGGACAAAGTGATACCTCTTATCTCTTGTCCTATACATGCAAAAGTAGTGTTTTCAACAAAAGCCTCATCCTGTTGGGTTCAACAGTCAATTTTATCAGGCAATGTGATTATTTTCCATGAAAACAGTCAAATAAAGGCTGTTTCTGAAGTGAGATGTCCATCAGCTGGTCTGGCACCTACCCCCTCAGGACGGTTTCAGGCATTAAAAATGACAACAGAGAAGGTGTCAGTGTTGCTGCTGATGTACTTGTTTGCTATTGAAGGTCATAAAGAGGCATCAGTATCATTTTCAGTCTGTTTCTCAGCCAGTTCAAAACTCCTCACAGGGCCTTTAAGTCTCGTTATTTTGTACCATCACATCTTTTTTTTAAGCAACTTTCCATTGAAAATGTGTCTTTAAATTTTGAAAAATTTAGACTTTAACTTTGAAAATTCTGACTTTTACTTTGAAAAATGATGCCCTTTATTTTGAAAAATTATGACATTTTTTTTTCAAATATTATAACTATGTTCTCTTAAGACTTTCTTCGCTCAATACATCTTACGTCTATTTTTTTTATATTATAACTTTACAGTCAAAATACTGCTTTTCTTTGATCTTGGAAATTCCGACTTTTTCTCAAAAAAGTTACAACTTTATTTTGACAATTTGATGTTGTTCTCCTGCGACTTTTTCCGGTGATTTTTATTCTTACGATACTACAGCCTTTTTTTGCATTATTATAACTGTTTCTCAAAAACGTACAATTTTATTCCTGCAGTAATATGACTTATTATTATATTACACCTTAAGTCTCGTACAACTTTGTTGATTTCTTTGTTTATTTTTGCTCGAGAACTTTGTCGTAGTAACACAATCTTAACATTGTTTATTTTTCTGATTTATATCATTATTTACAAATAAACGTGGATAATCTGTTCAAAGTTTCTGCTGCAAAAGGATACATTTAATTCATTTTAGATGACAACCAATAAAAAAGATACCATTAAACTTCAGCTATGATCTCTGTAGTCTGGATGAGCAAAAGACGATAACCATCTACAGCCTCAAAACTCTATCAACAGAAATTCCAACACTCCTTTCTGAGACACAGAGGAAAAAATGGCACCACAGGGACTGGTTAACACTGGAGATGACACCTAAATAAAACCCAGACACACCAGCCCTCTTTATGCTCTGCCACCCTCACTCACTCACACACACACACACACACACACAATGCCCCCATCTCCTGTGTCTCCGGCAGTCAAGACAGCCAGCCAGGAAGGTTATTTTTGAGACTTTATCACTCCATCTGGCTGCTCATTGTTTTCAGTATTACTGCACTGATCCCAGAGTAAACAGCAAACATCTTTGTGTGCTCTGCTGCTGCCACAGGGAGAGAAAAAGTTACAGGGTGGAGGCTGTGACTCATGAATACTTTTGTGTCATTATGCACCGATCAATAATTGATGTGCGCTGCTGAATTAAGACGATACGATGCTGCGACTTCTTTTCTTTGCACCTCCAGATGAGTCAGAGGAAGACTTCCCTGCTGCTGCTGCTGTGGGTCAACTCACCCCCTCAAGTTACAGCATTAAATATTCACGCCGTACCTTTGCATAATTTACCTTGTCAACAAAACGAGGGGAGGGGGGGGAAAAGTGATGAATGTTTAAAGTTAAAGGAGAGCTCAGCAGAAATCCAGGCTGCTTTAAACAAACTCCTCTTCAGGCAAGGAGGCGCCAAAGGCAAGTTTGCTTCACTGCAGTCCGGCATGATGCAAGGGAGCTTTAACATGTCTGCGCAGGGATCAAACAGGGAAGATAATTTCATAAAATAGACCCTAACCTAGCAGAATTCCTGGCTTAAGACTGGCTGGGTGTATCCCGACAGGCTGACAATCCTCCCTCAAACGTTCCAGCTCCATCTTTGTTTCACTGAAGAGCATGTTGCCTGCTCTTCACCACCACCATAATGGTCTTCCTCGTCATGTGATCAGTGCAAAAAATTCCAGAGCGGCTACTGCAGCCCCATGCACCGCACATGGCGGCCCTTTTTCTAACAGATGTTTTTCGTTTGTGCTGCTGCAGCCTCTTGGTTTTTTCTTTTTTTTTTTTGAAGAGGCACGGAGCCAGAGAGGTGATTCATGGTGCGAGCCTTTCCCTTGTTACAGAAAGTGTGCTCCGGGTTCAGGATAAACACGGCCCTGGATCTGTTTTACTGGACTTTATTGTTCTGGTGATCTAATGAGCCTGTAAAGGACTGGAGATACGTGAAGTGATGGATGGCACAGGCTGTGTGTAGACGGATGAGGCCCGTTTTATGTCTTTTAAAACAAACTGGTCACTGTTTACATCTGATCTGTGCTGGTCTTTAATCCCAAATAACACATCTGACTAAAAAGTTGTGCATCTCTAAGATGACAGTAGTTCCAATGTGTCACATCTGCAGCTTCATGTGTTTTAAAGAGGAGGAATGAGGTCACACTTTGGAGTGAACGGACAGCAGAGAAGGTGTGCGCTCCCCTGGATTGATGCTCTATTTAATCATAGCAGGAAGGATGCCAGTGCAGGGTGAATGTGGGGGTTGGGGAGGTGGCAAACACACACGCATATACACACACACACACACACACACACATGCAGAACAACCCACCTGCCTGGCCTGATTACAGTCCTCCTGTATGATTAAAGGTGACACATCATCACAGAGTACGACTTTGGGTGCGTTTATGCGACGTAGAAGGAGAATCAAGCATTTTCTGAATGCAATCTGGCCGATGCGAGAGCGGGGAATGTCGATAATCCTGAATCCAGATCTGACTGCCAGGGACTAGGGATGTGTTTTTTTCTTCTTCACTGTGACACACACACAGAGCAGCTACAGCCTGGCAGCATGCTCTGAAGCTGGGAGTTATGTAATAGTGAGCACAGAGAGCTGCAGGCCTGAGTGCACATCCTCCTATTCCCTGCATTCACTCTATCACTAAAGCCATCCATTCCCCTGTTAATATCGCTCTACATATTTGTAAGAAAATAGAGCTGCAGATTCACTAACACACATCATGAGAGCTCACCTGCACACACACAAAGCCTTGAATCAGTGTGCAACATAATAAATGCACTTTCACAGCAGCTGCAGCTCAACAGGTGCAGTTATTTTCTTTTCTTATGATGCATTTGAGGCTCTCTGGGATTTCGAAATGCTGTTGATTTTAGAGGTTTTAGCATTTTCTGTAAAAACTGCACTGACATAAGTCTGATTTTCTACTGAGATTATTTAAATAGCACAACTGGGTCATTTTTAGATGTGTTGTTTAACCCTCCTGATATGTTGCGGGTCAAATTGACCCTTTTAAAAGTCTATTTTAGGCTTCCAAACCAGCTAAATGCAGCATAAAAATCTGGGCAGCATGTGACAGAAGAGGTGTCGTGTTAATTTATCAACATCACTTCATAAAAAATACATAAATTCAAAATGTGAAATAAAATAAACAGAAATATATTTCATGTAAAACTATTGCATTTATATTTAGGGCTTTCCAATGTACATTTTAAAAAGTTTTAACATTAATTTCAATGCAAAACGAGTGAGTTATCCTCATTGAAGCATGATCTGTGAGAATTAAATAACACCAATGGTCTAAATGTTGATTTAAATGGTTAATAATGGAGTTAAAATGGGATTTTGGGGGGGCTTCTGACACTTTTGTATACTTAAATATGCAATCTATCAATTTGACCCAGGAACATTATCATTGTTCCAGAGATACAAACATAACAGGAGGGTTATAATCATGCATTCATCCATCCATCCATCCATCCATCATGGTGCAGCTTGCAGGCAGGCAGCAGGCTGACACCGTGGCCTTACCTCCTCCAGCACATTCACTGAGTTCCTGCAGCTCTGCAGTCGGGTGGTGAAGCTGGATGTTGTCGGAGAATTGTAATCCTCTGTTGTTTCCGAGATAAACTCGGATACAGATATTTGATCCGGCATCCTTTCACGGGGAGAATGCCCACGGGAGGGTTTGCCGATGAATGCTCAGGAAGAGAAAACCATGTAAGATTAAAAAAGAAGAAAAAGAAAAAAGGGAAAACCAGAGAGAGAGTCTGGGGCGACCTCGAGTTGTTATTTGTCTTCTTTTCTCTTCTGTAAAACTGCAAAACTATGGAGATGATTAAGTCTTCTTCTCAAATGACTTCACTGTTCCCCAGGGGCCACAGGAGGAGGGGATTAACCAAATATCTTCAGGCTGTGTCCCCTCGGTGTGTCTCTTCCTTCAGAGGAGGTCTAAAAGCGACGCATTTATAAATAGTGTCACTCTGCGTCTCACTAAACCTCGGAGGAGAAACCACCGTAAAGAATAGCGGATGCCCTCATTATGCTCTACAGATGTTCAGTTACCCTCTTCTCGTCCAAACACCAGCCTCTGTGTGGAATGTATCATAGTCCAGGGGTCCCTCCGAGGTCGTGTGGAACCGCAGCGGGGTTTGGTGTTCTCTCCTTCAGCCGTAGTTTGTGTTTTTTAATGCTAATCGCTGCTGCAGACACATTCACTGCCACTCTCTCCTGCTCGGCCGCGCTCGAGCTTCTCAGAGCCAGTGTGAAGCCAACCCTGGAAGATACATGACACTTCCGGTCAAGGTTTTCAGAATAAAATCAAAATGTTATTATTATTTTATTTATTTTTTTGTCATTACCATAATGAATGTTTGTAAATGTTTCAAGAAGTAAGAGGTACAATTGAATATTCATTAACATTGGAATTGAATACTTACATTTATCAAGCAGTTATATACATAAGCATGCTGTAATACAAGTATTCTGTTGATCCTTGAGTTTATTGAATTAATTAGGCTATTTATGTATTTCCAACTATGTTTGTTTAAATTGCAAATCCTCCATCTTTAAGTGAACTATAACAATATATTAGGTAAATGAAAGGTCCACATATTGAACTTGAGCACATAAGATAAGATAAGATAAGTAAGTAAGTAAGTAAACTTTATTTAGACATAGTCACAAAGTGCTTTACAGAGAATCAATGTCGACAAGACAATATAATGAGCAATAAATACGATAAATTAAGAAAGCAGACAGTAAAGACATCAAATTATGATAAGATAAGATATTACTTTATTGATCCCGGGGGAAATTCAGTTGTTGCAGCAACCCAGACATAAGTACAATCAAGAAAAAAGTTCCAATTAATAAAATAAAATAAGTAAAAATAAAAATAGATAATTAAAGATAGAATACAATTTAGCTGTATACAATGTTACAAATGGAATTTAGATAAATAAAAATGTTACAAATTGATTAAATAGTAGTAATTACAGGCAGAATTAAAAGGGATTCAGTAGTGACAGGTTGACATGGTGTGATTATGGTTGGTAATGACAGAATAAGCAATATAATAAATAAATATGGGTATATAATATGACAGCAAGTTGTAGTTAAGAATAATAATTTAATATGACATAATATTATATAGCAATGATAATCATATAATATAATGTAATATAGATTATAATAATGTGTAACACAGCTCCTGAGAAGGTTTTGCTTTATGCTTCCTTTTTATGCTAAAAGGTGATAGATACTTGTCTAACATTGAATGATAGGCAGTCATTCATAATCAATTATTGTGACGGACTTTAACATTTTCAACTTCATTTCAACACTGCAGAAGATTTAAACGACGTTTGATATTTTATATTGAAACCCGAATCTTTCATCATCCGGTGTTTTGTTATCATTACTGTCAGCTTGATGGAACTTTCTCCTACCCACCTCGCTTTCCAGAAGGGGGCTGAGGGATGACACTGCGCATGCGTGATGTGGGTTCTAACTGCAGGGAGAGCCCTGTTCTGCTTAAAGGCTTCAAGAGAAAACGACGATGCACAGAGAAAACAATACAGTTTGGTATTACTATTATGGTGTTACACTTCCATTGTCACGAGAAGATTTGAATTCATCCTTCATACTGTCATTTGGACCTTTAAACTGGAGAATAAACAAAATTCAGAGTGATACCATTGAATCTCATGTTTTTATGGTGTAAAATGAGACTTCGTTTTACTGTGTAAGGTGAATAAGACCTGGTGTGAAGTTTGGTCCCACAGAAACAGGAAACCAAATGAATCATCATGGTTACTAGTCATCACACTTATTTTCCTAGGCTATCAAGGTATATGGACTGATACAAGAGAACATTTGGTTGTAGAGAGTGTGCACTACTGTCCCCTGCTGTCAGGTGATTATACCCCAGTTTAGTCGAGTCACTTCAGCTGACTGATACTTGGGATCAGTGGTGGACAAAGTACACAGCTTCATTATTTAAGTCAAAGTATAGATACTCCAGGTCAAATATTACTCCAATAGAAGTGAAAGTTACTCTGTCAAATTATTATTTGAGTTAAAGTACTGGAGTACTTGCTTTTAAAAATACTTAAGTATTCATAGTACTTCTTAAAAAATCTCAAAACATTGTATTTTCACAATACATAAGAGCAGTCAAGAATACATAGGAGTACATTCTGACATTATCTTTATTTAGAAACCATTACTTGAAATCTCTAAAAACTATATCATGGAATAAAAACAGAAACTAAGTTACTCCAAGCACAGACAACTTAGTTTGAAATGTTCATCTGGAATGAAACAAACGTTATGTCTCAACACGATTTCTCAGGTTGGACAGTGACTTTTTGTATGTTTGGGCAGAGTAGGAAACAGGGAGAACATTTCAAACAATATGTATCATTCTTCATTTAAAAAACCTCTAACACGGGCTGAAGATATGACCATGGGTGCTCAGGTGAAGAATTATAGCCATCATTACCACCTCCAAATGAACTGCCTGATCTGAGTGAAGTTTGCTCCACGTTCAACCGTGGAGACGCACGATATACAGGTATGACTAAACCACCAAACAGAACTTCACAAACACATGTTACTGACTTAGAGAGCAGATTTCTGAAAAGAGAAGGAAATTCATGAGCTGACTTTAAAGCAAAAGTAGTGAGTAACTAGAGCATTGATAGAAATGTAGTGGAGTAAAAAGTACAATAATTGTCTTCTGAATCTAGTGGAGTAAAAGTAATATGTTCCAACAAAAAAGAATACTCAAGTAAAGTACAGATACTCAAAAAATTTACTTTGTTACTGTCCACCACTGCTTGGGGTGAAATGATGATTTAAGTGTCCTGATGGAATGGGTGACTTATAAAATCGTACGTGTGTCCAAAGAAAACATCTGTTTAGAATCCTTTTCAGTGTGTACAGATTTCATTCAAAAGGGGCCCATGAAACAGCTGATCCTTTCTTGATTCTGAATTAGAGTGGACTATTAATCAGATCGTTCCCTTAAAAATTTGGAATTTGATATTTCACAATGTGAGCAAATGCGCAGCCTGAAAGCCACAAGTTATTAAACATTATGTGTCACTACAACAGGGCTACAATGGAATAAGGAATAATAACATACAAGACTTCCACACAGTATCTTCTGGCTTCCTTAGTTTGATTAACCCATTATTATGTAGCCTACCTATAGATTCTCAGATGGAGCAGGTCTATAATATCAAGGTTATTTCTCATACCTTTTTTAATTCTTCTTTACGCTGATGGAACCTCAGTTATTAGTATCAGAATATCATTTGTTCTTCATTTGTTATGGAAATGTACAGCAACTTTTTAATTCAAGATGTTTTGCAGGTATTGGATGATCTCATAAATACTGTTTTCCTGCACTATTAATGAGAGAAGCGTCCTGCTGAACTAATCAAACATTAGGCTCCATCTTGTGGCCGTTTGGCGACGTTGTTGAATGTTGAATGTATTTTGATGCTTTGCAATAAATTTTTATTATATATTGTAATTATTTTGTCTGCTTTTCAGCCCACGACCCCCGAAATAAAGGTGCCAAAGACTCACGACCCCCACTGTCCCTCAAAGTGATTTAATATGGCTTCATTTAGCTGGTCTGCAGAAAATTAGCTTAACTATATATGAGCATGTGGCTGTGTTTCGTGTGCTGTTATGAGTTAACCTACTGCTACTGCTTTTAATAATCAACTGTTCACTAACCCTAAACTTAGGAGTCATTTGGCAAAAATAAAGGCAAAAAACTCATTAAATTTTCTGTTTTTTCAAGGTTTTAATTCAAGTTTAGCTAGTATTTTTGTTGATATTTTTTACTATAATGGGTAAAATTTACTATTTTTAGATAACTTTTGTCATTAAAATTATTTACTGCATTTTTTTCAGTATTTCTTTGTTCACCACAAGTTAACAAATTATGTATGAGTAATACAAAACCAACAAAGAAAATTAAATAAATACAAAAAAATACAATAATAATAATAATAATAATAATAATAATAATAATAATAATTAACAGTACAAACAAAAAGGAAGATAAACATAAGAAAACAAGGTAAATAAACAAAATGAGTAATAATAACAATATATTTTATTTTAGATAACTTGAAAAAAAAAAAAAAAAAAAAACATTCTGGAAGACATCTCACGACCACCCATTTGTGTTTCGCGACCCCCCAGAGGGGACCCGACCCACACTTTGAGAACCCCCTATGTAGAATGTTACCTGAAGTTACACACTCCGGTGCAGTAGGTGGCGCTATGCACCTCTTTAAGTTGGTTGCGATCCGCCAGTAAATAGAGAGAAGAAGAAGAAGACATGACTTCCTCTCTCTGCGTTTTATTCTGAAAATACTGACCGGAAGTTACGTTCGCTTCTTTGCGTCAGTTAGCTAGAAGCTAGTGTTCATAAGGTGAGTTAACGGAGGTGATTGTTGCCACTTTAAAGGGGTTTCCTCTCAGTTTAAATAACTAGAATAAGGTTGAAGACGTATATATTGTCTCTGACTACTTGGATATTGTTGTCATCTCTCACAAAACAGCCTGTCTTCCTCAAAATTTGGTGTGGGAGAAGAAACATCCAGAGTTCAAACTGAATGGCTGAGGGCTCCTCAGGTAACGTTCACTGACATGGTGTTAAAATAACTTTAAAATAAGCTGGTCTTCTTAAGAATCGACATTAAAGGAGAACTCAGTGTATCAGTAACGTTAGACTAACACTTTTACTTTTACAGTCTGTAAATGTGGCGAGTTAGCCCGCAATAGCTAGCAGCTAATATGAACTTTTAGCTAATGTTTAGCTAACAGGCAGATTTATTCCTCTGAATTTTTCCACACTTTTGTCCATTAAACGTGTTAAAGGTTAAAATATAATCCTAATGTTAATCTGGTATTCGTATCAGACAGCATGTGACACTGAACTTTCTGAGCTAACATTACACCTGATTCACATTACGTCACAGTATATGAGGCAATAAACATGTAATAGCCTGATAGGTCGGCTTAATAACACTTTTTTTGCCTCAATAACAAGTGGTTTTAAGATTTGAAAGCTAACCTAGATATTTATTACAGATGTCTGATTAATTTCCTTATAGTCAAAATGATAATGTCATGTGTTAACAATGTGTGTTCTTCGAGGTAACTTTTGCCATTCATGTGTATTGTTGGGCTTTCAATTTCAGATATTCACAACATCATTCTTCATATTTAACATTTTAGATATCTGTGAGAGAATCCTATCTTGAAGAAAATCTCATTCCACATATCCAAAATCCATTTTATATTAGTCATAACATATTTTTAATGGGAAAAAATGACATCATGAATATCTGGAATAATTGTTAATTCTGGATATCTAAAAAAAAAAATGGTATGTCTAACTATTGGATTGTAGATATTTGAATTTGAGATAAACAAAAGGTACTTGTGCTGAAGGAAAGGATGACCACTCAGGGAAGACACTCACCCCACATATTCTCTTTACTGGTACATTTAGTACCCTACCCCGTGGCTCCTGATGGCCCCCAAAGCCTGAGATAGAAAGGACAGTTGGGGGGCAAGAAATTGAAATTATACTATTTCCCACAAAGGCTTCAATTGCAGATTTACTGAAAGAATAACACTGTAATGGAAACCCCATAAACATGAATAGCAGAAGTGATGTCATTAGTACTAGTATGAATGAAGTTGTGGATATCTGAGATGCTCATTCTGACGAGGAAGAATTGGATTATAGAAATCTGTACACAGATCACCAAAGGATTGTAATAGAATACTTCCAAGGAAAAGCTCCTATGTCAGATATTTACAATCCATTTGAAAGTATTGGTAATTTTAAAGTCAGGTATCAAACAATGATAAAACATCCCAGATATCCATAAAGTCATCATGGATATCCAAACAAAATATCACAACCAGTAACAACTTCATATTGAGTTTTTCCCATGAATAGTTCTATTCCAGAATGTTCTACTTCTCTCTTCTATTCCAGAATGTTCTATTTTTCTCTTCTATTCCAGAATGTTCTTTCTGATATGAAGTCTGAGGTTGTTCATATCTGAAATTAAAAATCCAATACACATGAATAGCAGAACTGCAGTCAGTGGTTCAGAAGAATTGCACATTGTATATATTTAATCACAATTCTTGCTAGTGAAAGCTTACAGTCAGGAATGTGTTTGCTTAGTTTTAACATTACATCATCCAACGGTCTTAATAGTAGCTGGAGCTCACTAACTAGCTACTCAGTCGTCTTAGTGGTACTGTGGGCTACATAGATAAACTGTGAATTGTTAATAAATCAATAGAGAAATACAGAGTGAATAGACTGGTCTATAGTCTACAGTAGTTTAATATCATCCGTAATCCTGCTTGTCGGTAAGGACGTCATTTGTGTTCTGTTTTTTTATTGGTTATACAGTAGAACTGACAGGTGACTCAGAGATTAAATTGACTGAGTCACTATCAATGCTCTGTCTCCTATCTAACACATTCGCTGTAATCATATCAAACACACAGTCCTAGTCATTTAATGCAGTCTCTTCATCTGTTTTCAGACCCACCGGACCTCAATCCAGAGGAGGCGTCACATAAAAAACCCCATCTGCACAAACCCAGAAGAGGCCGACCCAGACACAACAATGACAGGAACCTGAGTGGTCACAGTTATGATCCCACTCAGCAGTATGGACACTTTCATGAGAGCCAGTTTAGCCATGATTATTCAAACTATGGATTTCATCAGCAGCCCCCGTACCAAGGGGAAGATGGGCCTAGAAGGGGAGGCAGAGGCAGAGGGAGAAGAGAAGGGAATAGAGGTGTAAATGGTAATTATGGTGGCTCCAGCTCCTATAGGCAAAGACCTGGAGGTGACTTTGGCCCCTACAGAGGAGCTGGGGGCGGTCGCTCAGGGGGGCATCCCATGGATGGACCTGATGGCTCCAGCTGGCGCAGAGAAGATGCAGGTAGGAATGTAGAACAAACCTATGAAGATCAGGCTAAAAGGCCGAGGAAGTTCAACCAGGAACCACGGAGAGGACAGCAAAATGAGAAGGGTCCTCATTTAAGGGAAAGCAATAATGTAGCAGGAGGTCCGAGGCCAAATGACACCAGCGTAGACAACCCACCATCAAACACCAGGGAAAGAACTCAGAGGAGCAGCAGGACCGGTCCAGCCTCTCAGCATGATGAACATCAGAGGCAGCCAGAGGTGAAGAAACGGCAAGGACCGATCAAACCTCTAAAACCACTAATGCAGGAGGACACAGGCGCTGAGAGGAGGGGCAGTGGTCAGGAAGATTTAGGTCATGGTAGGTCGTCTGTGGATCTAAAGTCTGGGCGAGGCTCAGGCCGACACATGTACCCTCAAGCCAGAGGGGGGAGAAGACCACAGCATCAAAACCAACGGCCAGTTCAGAGGAACCGGGACAGGATACCAGAGAGCAAGGAGACACAGACAGGTTAGACCGTAACTCTGTAATATAAGATTAATCTCTGATCGGTTCTTAACGTTAAAGAATTTTTCATGTGTGATTTGTCTGAATCACTTGCTCCCCCTGCCCCTCTCCTCAGGGTGTCTCATTGAACAGCTGTCTGAGGAGAAGTACGAGTGCATGGTTTGCTGTGACATCATACGGCTCATGGCCCCGGTGTGGAGCTGCCAGAGCTGCTATCACGTCTTCCACCTGAACTGCATCAAGAAATGGGCTCGATCCCCGGCCTCTCAGGCAGATGGTAAAACCCTAAACCAAAAATCTCAACATCTAACTGGATATTTTAGCAGACATACCCACACTACTCACAGTGTGGATGTTACTGTGCAGCTACAAAACAAGAGAGCAGACGATACTATTGTAGTTAGACAACACCCTGTCACTGTGGCCCCATTAACAAAGGCTTTTAAATCCCTGCTGCATCAACAGTGTTGTGTTTCATGACTGCCTTTCTCTTTGAGGTGAGTCCATTCAAAAACAACTCAACTTAATACTAAACTAATTCTGTGTCCAGATTCAGCTGAAGGTTGGCGTTGTCCGGCCTGCCAAAATGTTGCTCAGAAATCACCAACCTCCTACACCTGCTTCTGTGGTGAGTGACTGATTCACAACATATTTTACCTAGTGATCCATTAAATAAAAGGTTGAACAACCTTCATAATGATCTATTCTCCCCTATATAAAAGATTTTTATAGCCCACCCTGAGGTAGATAACACACTTTTTTCCCTCTACCTTTGATTGGCAGGTAAAGTGACAAACCCAGAGTGGCAGCGCAGTGAGATCCCTCACAGCTGTGGTGACATGTGTGGGAAGAAACGGAGCGGCTTTGACTGCAACCACCCATGTAACATGTGAGCTTTGAAAATCACAGGATGTCTGAATTTTAATTTTGATCCTTTTTTTATGAATTTATTGGAGGGACAATTTGAACAATCACATAGTGGGTGTGAGACATCATTTTAAAGCTCCTGTAAGGAATTTTTCGGCTGGTTTGAAACCCAGTGAAAATGAATACTGATACCTCTGTATGAACTACAAAAACAAACACGATGATCAAGGACTAAATTAACTCTTTCTTTTTTTAAAGTTATATTTTTTGGGCTTTTTACACCTTTCCGTATTATAGAGGAGAGGACAGTGGATAGTGTAGGAAACAAGGAGAGAGTGGGGGGAATGACATGCAGGAAAGAGGCCTCAGGCTGGATTTGAACCTGTGCCAACCGCTGCATGGGCGCGCAACATAAGGCTGGGGTTAGGCTAAAACCGCGCCCAATTAACTATTTCTTCAATGTGATTTTTAATGCCTGAAACTGCTATTGCTGGAAAATTGCCCCTCTTTTAACATTTCCCAAAGCAAATGTTCACTATTAGTGTGATGGATATGACTATGAGAGTGCAGGATGAGCTTTTTTAAAATAAGAACCACTTCTTAAGCATGAACAAGACATGACAAGATCATCAAAGAGATGAGACATACCACTTTGTCCACAAGGGGGCGCAACAAACGGTACATGCCTAAAGTTTCTCACAGGAGCTTTAAGTCTGCGTCTTTTTTATATATATTGCAGTGTCTTGTAATATCATTGATCCCCAAAAGTGTATCCTTGTTTTTGCGATCAATTGTTTTTTATTTCAAAAAGAGAAGGGCATGACATATTTCAAAGGCAGTAGTACAACAAGTTGTAAGCATTTCTCTTTAAACACCCCTCTAGCAAAGCCCCCCCTAAATGGCGACAACCCCCTCCCTCTTATAAAGTGTATCCTTGTTGAACAAATCTCTCTGTCTCTCTTCAGTTTATGCCACCCAGGACCGTGTCCACAGTGTCCTGCCTTTGTAACAAAATCCTGCATCTGTGGGAGGACCAGGTATATTTCTTTCACATTCCTTCATCAGTGAATCCTGTGTGTTAGTGTGGGGACTAAAGAAGTTTGTTTCTGTAATGTCTTTTTCAGTCAGCCCATGCGTTGTGGTCAGGGTACAGTGCTGCAGTGTGACAAGGTGTGTGGTGCCTTAATAAACTGCGCTGAACACTCGTGCGCCGAGGTGTGTCACAGTGGAGCGTGTCCACCCTGCCAGCTGCAGGTTCAGCAGGGTGAGTGTTGTGATGCTAACACAGATCCAAACAATGAAGAGAGAGATGAAGATGTGTCTGCAGCTGTAAAACTTTGAATCCTCTGAAGCTGTTTTTGTATTTTTTGTGTCTTCAGTGTGCTACTGCGGCGTTACACCTCGAGACGTCGCATGTGGCACAGATAAGGAAGGATTTGATGGTTCGGGTCATTTTTCCTGTCAGAAAATATGTGGAAAGTAAGTCCATCCAACTTCTACAGAGTTTTATTTCAGTAAGATGTTTTAGATCAGAGCCCTGACACTTCTCCCTTACTTCAGGATGCTGAACTGTGAAGCTCACCAGTGCCAGCAGCTGTGCCACCGCGGCCCATGCCAGCCGTGTCCTCGATCCCCGAGCCTGGTGAAGTCATGTCCCTGTGGTCAGACACCACTGGCCAAACTGCTGGACCTGGGCTATGCTGAGCGACGGAGCTGCTCTGATGCCATCCCCTCCTGTGGGAAGACATGCAACAAACCTCTCCCCTGTGGTTCCAGCGGTAAGAGAGAGGAACAAAGTGTGTCTGTAAAAGAAAACATTGTGTGTTGTTGAAAGATAAACGCTGCGTTGTCAACACACTCAGGCTCTGACAGCCTGCTGCAGCTGGGCTAAGGTCTCTTTCTTGTTCTTTGATTGACTACTTTGATTAAAAGTTTCTGTGTGTATTTTGGCTCATGAAAACATCTTTTATTTTCTCCAACATTCCTGTCAATCTGAAGACAATAAAAATGTTTTATTTTGTGTTCTCAGACAGGTAGTTGTGTTCTTTCAGGCTTTATTCTCACAGTGTTTCAGGATAAATCCATGAACTTGTGTTATTTCAGACACTGTCCATCTGTGTGAGAAGCTGTGCCACGAGGGCAGCTGTGGTCCATGCTCCCTGACCTCAACTGTCAGATGCAGATGTGGATCAAAGATGAAGGTTCGCACAAACACCAGCAGAGATTTTATCTGTTGATCCCACTTTTGGAAAAAAAAAAAAAAACTAAAAAACACATTTTTGTTTTGCAGGAGGTCCCGTGTGAAACAATCCAAAAGGAGGGTAAGTTTTAAATCAGATGAAATTGAACACATGAGATCACCGCGTACATTTTGTTCTTATATCGGACTCTCTCTCTATCTCTCTATCTCTCTATCTCTCTATGTCTCTCTCTCAGAGGAGCTTGTGTTCACCTGTGAGAGGCGCTGCAACAAGAAACGCTCCTGTGGCCGACACAAATGTGGCGAGCTCTGCTGTGTGGTGAGTATTTACTGATTCTCTGCCAACAAAAAATGTTTGTTTACTGTAGAAAATATCTCATGATAGAGATGATAGTGTTCTAAGCTTTGGTCTTGTGAATATACTTTAATACAGAAATGTTATAAACCACTAAAAGTGATGCATGCTTACCTATGATGAAATGTGTCCCTCAAGAGTGTGGAGCACAAGTGTCTTCTGATCTGCGGCTACAAGCTCAACTGTGGTCTCCACCGCTGCCAGGATCCCTGTCACCGTGGAAACTGTGAGCCCTGCTGGCAGTCCAGTAAGTGCAACAGTCAAGTCTCAGGAGCACCACATAGTTAATTATTCTGCTAAACCAAAACAGGAAACTTCTCCATGCTACTTTTTTCTTCTTCTGTGGTGTTACATCTGGTGTTTTATACTCTGTGATGTAACCACACTGCCTTTGTCCTTGTAGGTTTTGACGAGCTGACGTGTCATTGTGGACTCACCGTCTTGTACCCACCCATCCCCTGTGGCACGAAGCCACCAGAGTGCAAAAGCATGTGTACAAGAAGACACGAGTGTGACCATCAAGGTAAGAGATGAAATCATGCTCTTCAACACTCCTGTTAGAAGCTGTCGATATGATTTGTGCTCTTTATTCTTTATTTTTTATTCGGATCCACATTAGCTTCCACAACGTGGTTGCTAGTCTTCCTGGGGTCCACACATAACAACAATAAAAAACAGTAATTTACAATCACAATTCAAAGCATTTTAAAAGATATAGTAAAATATTGCTGAACATGAAATAAGCCATAACAACCCTGAGAAAAATAATCTAAAAGAGAAATAGAAAATAAAACAAAGAATGCTGAAACAGTCAGAAGATCACAACAGATAATAATTGAGTCTATCTCAAGCTTAAAACAATCTTTTGATGACTTTTTTAAAAAGAGATTTTGTCCTGAGTTTTCTATTTGTGATGTGAAGCGTGTTCCAGACAGTAAAACCTCTTTTTAAAACAGTTGGCATCAAGGAATCTGTCCTTGGGCTTGATAAGGCCAGGAGCTCTGAACTAGAGCTGGAGGATATTGAAAAAAGAGTTATCACAATAAAGTTTTTTAAATCAGTCGATATCGATAATTATCACGATAAATATTGAATCATTATTTCATTTAAATTTAAAGGCAGATTTTTGAAAGTTTTAGAAATCAGACAGTCTGTTAGCTTGTATCTTTGATTTAGTTCTCTGAAAAGCTTCTTGAATCCCTTTTTTCTGAGGGTGCTAACGGGAAGCAGGTCTTTTGTGTAAGATGAGATTTTTGTGAAGTTTTAGTTTGTAGATTCTTATTTTTCTCTGATTTAGGTTATTTACATATTTTGCTTTAAATTTACAACAAAGATACATTACATTGAATGCTGTGTATCAGTTAAAGTGTTGTTGGGAGAAGTGCACTCCCGTTTAAGGTTACTATGGATAATGGGCGTATAAATGTATTGATTTTCTTTATCAAACATTTGTTATATTTATATTGAGAAAAATTATATGACGACAATTATCGTTATTGAGGTATCGCCCAGCCCTACTCTGAACTCACTTGATGCGTAGTGTGCTTGTGGCACAAACCTATGTACACCAGCTTTTCTTGAAAGAAGATTGGTGTGTTTTTCCAGACTGCGTTATGCATGAAGTTCAGAATATTAGTTTTTATTTTACATTAATAAAACATTCATCTCTCATGTAGTGTTTCACAACTGCCACAGTGAGGAGAAGTGTCCACCGTGTACGTACCTCACTCAGAAATGGTGCATGGGAAATCACGAGGTAACTTCTACCTAAGGAAGAACACTTGTACAACTATTTTCCTTTTTTTGAGTATATATTTATGAGGCTCTTTTCTTTCGGCCCACAGCAACGCAGCAACATCCCGTGTCACCTGCAGGACATCTCCTGTGGCCTGACATGTAACAAAACGCTGCCTTGTGAAATGCACCGCTGCAGACGGATCTGCCACCGCAGCGACTGTTTGCCAGACGGTAACTGCCAGCAGCCCTGTGTGCTGCCTCGTCCAGACTGCTGCCACCCGTGCGCCGCTCCATGTCATAAAGGAGACAGCTGCCCTCGCACCACTTGCACTGCCAAGGTACAAAACGCTGCTACTGAGAACAGCTGGACTTTAAGTAGCTAAAATATGGGTTTCAAAGTTTGTGCAGATGGTCTTTGTTGCATCTTGTTATCCCATCATTACACTTTTTGTATTCCTGCCCCATCTCCTAAATAATGAAGGTTATGCTCCACAGTGTACTGATATTTTCTCTCTAATCATTTTGGGTACACTCTGGCTCCCAGCAGCTGATGAAATCCACTGTAATAGCCTCATAAATACTTGATTTAGATGAATTAATAAAACACAAGTGGAAGTCCTCAACAAGAGATATAACCTTTTGTAAACTGTACAAAAACAGGAACTGATTTTTTGCAACATCCTTTAAAATCTCATTTGTTGGAAACAGGTGGCTGTGCAGTGTGATTGTGGTCGAAGAAAGGAAATGGTGGTCTGCACAGACGCAGCCAGCTCATATCAAAGGTCAGTCCGGCTGTTTTTGTTTTGAGGTGTTTCATGTTTTAAAGAAGGGAAGAAGAAGTGGTCAAAATGTCTTTTAATGTCTGCACTTCAGGTATGCAGCTATCGCCATGGCCAGCAAGCTGTCTGATATGCAGCTGGGTGACTCCATGGACATCGGACCTCTGCTCACCAAGAAGGAGCTGAAACAGACCAGGTAGAGAAACTCTGGGAACTCATCAATTTCCTGTTTCGAAGTGTAATAGCCCAGGGAATAATAGTAGAAACCTTTTTTGGAAGGGATTTGAGCGCAGTATGTGGTGCTGTGAGGCCTGGCACTATGCAGTTACTTTTAATCAATGAAAACATTAAAAACATCCGTCAGCATAAAAATAGATTATTCTGTTCTTGGTGAATACTGACTTTTTTTGTGCATTAATTCTCAAATGAATCAACCAGAGGAGTGCCTTTAACGGATTAACCAGATCTGTCAGCTTCATCAGAATGATTTTAGCAGACAAAACAAGGTGTGAATGTAGTGTGTTTATTTTTTCCTCAGGCTTGAATGTGATGAAGAGTGTGCCACCCTGGAGAGAAACAGGCGTTTAGCGGAGGCGTTGCAGATCGACACATCTTCTGACCCCTTCCATATCCGCTCTACCTCTATATACAGCGACAGCCTCAAAGAGGACGCCAGGTCTGTCTGTCCACATAGAACATGGTTGATTATATCAACATCAACACTTCCTATTGAAAGCTCCCTGAACACCTCTTTGCTTCATCTCTATTCCAGAAAAGACCTGAAATTTATAAGCGAGGTAGAGGAGGAGCTCAAGAATCTTATCGAGCTGGTAAATAAGGTAAGATGCTCCCTCTAGTGGCCCTGATCAAAAAAAAATTGCCAGCTGTCAGTCATCCCAATTGGTCTGTCACATACTCATTTTAATTCAACATCTGCTCAATTCCTTTGTTGAAGCGTGTTAATATTTTGAACACCTCAATACGATCCGTAGCTATTCAATACCGTCAGTTATATACATATATATATACTTGAAGGAAAATTTGATTCAGGGGAAAAATGCATTTGGCATTGTTTTTGGCATGGAAAAGTTTTTTTTTTAATGATTAATCGTTTCCAAAGATTGATCATGGAACATATTTGAAATTTACATCCTTAGTGGATACCTGAAGGGGCAGTTAGAGAATCACCCTCTGTGTGTGTTTTATTCTTCAGCTGTGTCTAATGTATTGTCATATGAGGAGTGAGGCAGTCAAGGTCACTGCTGCCTGATGTAAAGGAGTTTTATCACCAGCTGAATCTCTTTTTAAAACTATGAGTCATGACTGGAAAGCTTTCTCTGCCTCTCGAGTCTGCTTATGAAATGTTTTTTTTTTTTCATATTTATACTTCCTGCAAACTTTGCAGACTCTCCAGATTACATTTCCTACTTCTCCTCTTGTGTGGGCTTCTACCGGGCAGCTGAGGTTATTAAATATTTTCTCTGTTGATATTTCACAGTAATCATTTCTAACCAGTGTCTGGCAGAGAAAGTAGACGCTGTTTATGCCAGTTTTTGTTTTCCCAATCGTTCTTGTAGTTCAATAAAACACAGGTCAAACATGCTCTGTAAAAAAACACACACCCATACTACATAGTTAAAATTATATTAATGCACACAGATTGTAAAAACAAGTATGTTACTACCCATCGGGAAGAGGACTGCCTTCTCAAGACCTCTAGTTTGGCATTTGGCCATCTTTGCCATCTGATTTTGATGGGTGTTAAGCTGTAGAACTGACAGGCAGGCAGAAATGAAGTTATCAGAGTTATTAAAAAATCAACTCCGCTCAAGGCTCATTAGCTAACAGGCGCAGAGGGAGGCGGGCCTTAAAGAGACAGTCCCTCATATCTCCTGTTTTAGACAGATGGCTGGAATGAGGGTTTCACCGACACCATGGTGACATTTTTTAATGGTAAATCATGCAACGCTACTTTAGGGAGTTTACATAGTGAAGATATAAAAGTTGAGATAAGCATATCTCACGTCAAGGATTTATTGTCATTCTACAGTGTGCTAGTACAAGAAACGGAGCAAATTTAGACACTCAGCTCCTGATTAAAAGAAATCAGTGATACAAAAAATACAACAATACTTTTTTGAGAACAACTTTTTATTTGTTTTTTAAAGGTGAACAGAAACAGCACTTTGACAAGTGTAAAGGCACAATGCAATCAAAAATAGAGAAAAAGAAAAGGGACAGAAAGAAAAAACTAACAAACAAACACAACCAAATTCGACCCCCCCCCAACTTTGGATCTCTATAAAACTCTTTCAGGACATGAGAGACTACGTTTTAAGATAAGATATACTTTATTGGTCTTTTTTAACAAGAAATGCAAATAAAAATAGTGATTACAGCATTTCCTTGATCTTATCTGCAAAAAAAAAACAATATTTTGACAAAATTTTAGACCGAGTAACAGTTAAAATCTCTGTGTTAAAAAAAAGACACTTGAATAAAGGTTCTTCAATGAACATCGAATCTGTATGTTTCCTTTATGTGCATGTCTCTGGAGGGCAAAGGTCAGAAGATCAGTGATATTTCAAAAGTCTCACAGTACATATGTAATCTGATGTTTCCCCACGATGTCTGCAGGGAAAACAGCCAAAGAGGAGCCACTGCTTCAGACCCATGAACAGAGACCACCGCAAAGTCATCCACGAGCTGGCCGAGGTCTACAGCGTGGAGAGCGTGAGCTACGACAGCGAGCCCAAACGCAATGTAGTCATCACTGCCCAAAAGTAAGACTTCATATGAATACTTCAACAAAAGAAAGTACCTTTCTGAACAAATCAAACTGTTGATTATGGATGTTAAGATTTTCGGTCGTTCACAGGGGAAAGGCAGTCTGTCCAAACTTCACCCTGACATCACTGATAGAGCGAGAGACGGCTGCGAGGGCCCCTCCTCCCATCGCTCATATCAAACAGCACAGCAGCAGGTAAGTCCTCCGTGGTTCAAGACTCTCTTTAATCAACTCATTGAAGTATAAACATGTCACTGTTTGTCCTTCTCTTTTTTTGTTACCTCTCAGATTTTAATCCCTGCTTTGACTTGTATCCCTCTCAATTTCCCCCGTAGGCCTGCCAGTGGAAGCAGCTGGTCGAAGGTTGTCAAAGAAGAACCTGTGATAGATTATTTTGATGTCCAGGACTAAAATCCGGCTAAAATATCAGAGCAGACCTCAGGATCCTTTCACATTTGCCAAAATTTCCAAATAACCTTTTTCATTTGTTTTCATCAAAGATAAATAATAATCCATCTAGCTTCATAATCAAATGAAACTATGTCTAGATAAATCTCTATGATGTGATTGCCTCCAGGGAACGCCCACACTTGGTTTATTCAAGAGCGGGACAAATTGAACAAGTCAAGAGTCAAGTGTTCCCTTTGAATTGAGAAATAAAAGTCTGGCACAGATTCTGAAGATCATTTTGAAAAAGCACTTGATTGTTTTCTTTGCCTCCTTTGTATGTAGCCAGACCCCGGTTGAACCCACCCTAATAAAAAGTCAATTTGTTCTTATTTGATGTTCGTAATTTTTTGATGTAGTAATTCTTCAGATTCACTTTTCAATAACTCTGCATAAAAAGAAAACCCTTCATATCTACAGTTTGAGCTCCTCCGCTAAGATTTTTAAACCGTGTGCCAGAAAACGTTTTCATGTTTTGTTCTTTGTCTTGGTGTTGAGCCAAGGCTTCGGCAGTAAACCTCCGAGTCTGTGGGTGGGTACAGTAGGAGTGGGCTGTACTGCAGGAAGAAAAAGCTTTGTTTGAAACAGGGCTATGACCCAGATGTTGTGCTGCACTCTTTGGAACAACCTCAAGAGATTACTTTCAGAGCTTCTTGGCCTTGGAGGAATAGGTGTCTACTTCTTGGACACATAAAAATTGAGGATATTGGTCAGCTTGACTGTCCTTGACCATTTGTTTTGCTGGTAGATAGTTCTGGTCCACAACTGAACTGTTATGCTGACACAGAATTGTCACTGTCGGTATTTTTTCTAGAAATAAACTATGAGCAAGTACACACGATTTTTGACATTTGGCCTATCTTGCTTATATGTGTATATTTGTGCTGATATCGAGTAACTTCGCCCGATTCAAGCAATCTACCTCATGTCTTTAAATTGAAATTGGTGTGACATGTTAAATTAACTGAATTCCCTATACAGTATTTTACAATCTTGACTCATTTTCTCTCATTTCATTGTGGTTAAGAGGCCTCATTTTATCATGCTTTAAGGTAAGTAGTCTTTAAATGATCCTTCTGATGTTGGATACATTTGCATTCTTCATAGTACTCATTTTCATATCATCTCACAAGCATACCTTTGCATGAGCCCTTAATAAACTTCTTATTATATTGTGTTATAAAATGTAATCATACTCTCCTTATAGATTATATAATGCTAAAACATACTTCAACCTGTTTAAAATTTTAGTTTTCAGTTTATTGAGCCACTACAGATGCTGAATTCATCCGCCTTGTTCCATTTATTGGGTTAGAAATCAAGATTTTCTAGTGCAGTGTTTATACTTTAAATGACACATAATCATGTTTGGTTTTTGACTTATTTTAACAGCTAAGCTGTGGCTGCCTGGGAAACAGTGCTCACTTTTGACAGTATACTGCTATAAATGTTGAAAAACCCTTGACTGACGAATTGTGGTCCCCTTTTCACTGTCTGGCATCCCGTACTAGTTCCTAATAATGTTTTTTAACTACTCTATAACCCCTCAATGAGTTATTTGTGTACGGGTTTATAGCTTTAGCTCACAAAAAAAGCAGGGCTGTGAGAAACAAATAGCCTTTCATTAGTTTCAAGTCATCCAGTGATTATATAGTCGATTAATTGATCACTTCTTTGGTTTTAGCTCTAAGCTTGTCTTGGTTTGGTCTCAGTTCACTTACATTCAGTTAGCCTGACTGTTATAGAGAATAATATTGGCCGGAGAGTAGCACATTTGGAAAGCTGGAATTGTGGAAAATTGACATTCTAATCGATGAATCGTTTATTGAAACAGTTTGCAAGTAATCAATCAATCGTTACAGTCCTTAAAGTGCTACAGTTGTTTTTGGTTTGACAGCCAATAGGTGCATTTCGACCAAGAGTTCCAGGGTCTTTTAGCCCCCAGAACTACTTTCCCCGGAACTAAAAGGTTCCTTTGCCCCCATTGTTGTCCGGGGGTTCCTGGGTAAAGTTCCTGGGGTCGAAAAACGCTTAATGGTGCTTCTCTGTTGTTGTATAAAGCTGTTGTATAAATACCCTTTAGTCATCATTTTACACTCTTGTGTAATATCCCTCATCTGACAGTATTTCTACCCCTGAGCTCTTAGCTCAGAGGTTTGAGCTCTTAAGTGTGTCTTGGTTTAGTCACAGTTCACATACATTCAGTCAGCCTGACTGTTATAAGGTGTTTTCCGATCGCAGGAACTTTACCCTGGAACTAGGGACTTTCCCTCTGAACTACATGTGTTTCGACCGGAGGAACCAGGGTCTAAATTTAGTTCAGGGGTAGATAATCTCCCCCTGAAAAGCCCCTGCTTTGGGGGTAGTACTTTCCAAAGGTCCTGGGACATTCAGCTGAACATAACAGTGTTTGTGGAGTTTACACAGTTGTTGAAACACAGAGGGAGTTCCTTGGAATGCATACTAGTTTAGATATTTATTAAGATTTCAAAACATTATTAAATATATATATATTTTTTCGCCATACGTCACTGGCCTGATTTGCACAATCTACCTGGGGTCGAAACGCAGACAACAATGGGGGAAGAGGAACCTTTTAGTTCAGGGGAAAGAAGTTCTGGGGGCTAAAAGACCCTGGAACTCTTAGTCGAAATGCACCTATAATGATATTTACCAGAGAATAGCACATTTGGGAAGCTGAAATTAGGGAAAATTGACATTCTAACTGATTAATCGTTCATTGAAACAGTTTGCAAGTAATTGATTACAACCCTAAAATTGTTACAGTTGTTTTTGGTTTGGCAGCCAGTGGTGCTTATCTGTCGTATAAAGCTGATTTTTATTTTGTGCATCATGGAGGCCTAACATGAGAAAACCCCTCTTTGTTCTGTCTCGTGCAGTGAATCCACTCTTTGAAAAACTGAGAATATCCTTTAGTCATCATTTTACACTCTTTTGTAATATCCCTCATCGGACAGTATTTCTCCCCCCTCCCCAAAAACCCTGCTCATGATGATAATTTGATGACACTCCCTACCACTGGTGATTTTTCATTATATCGACTCTCCAGCAGAGACCGCGCCTGCGCTCCTGCTCCCTTCCGAACAAGGCTTCACCAATCCTGGCTCTGGCTCCATCCCCGGCTCGGCGTCTCACAGGCCAGTGCTAATAAGTCGCCTTGCTGTTCTGTAATGGGGAAGTGAAAGGGAGCCGCTGCTGCTGCTTGTCTGGAGAAAGCCGAGAGGAAGTTGAGGAGTGACGGGTAGCTGTGCGCCTTTGCCGGACCGGACCCCTCCACAGAGACACCTCCTACAGTTGCTGTTGTTGAGTAGCCTAAAAAAAAAAAAAAAGCGCAGAGTGATGGAGAGAAAGGTATGGATGCTTATGCTACCTTCTGATACATTAGCACGTTTGTTTTATCCCACATCACTTTGCCTCGCTGGAGTCTCCGCATCCACCATTGAAACTACTCCTGGTATATTCTCTTTATCCTGTAGGCGCGTTGCCAGCCGGATTAGTGCGCACTGGAGTTTTTTCTTGTCTGGCTGTAATTTATTGTGCATCTCAAAAAAAGCTACCAGGATTAATTCCCCTCCTCATTGTGAATTTAGGTTCATTTTGTGTGGTCGCATGGTGCACATTGTATCAGATTGAATATTGAGCAAGGGGAGTGGGATGTGGTTGAGAATATTTAAGGGGACTGGAGGCTACAGTAGCTCTCAGTCTGTCTGCATCATCACACAGCACACTGTATAGTTGCAGCACCTCACCCCTCCACCTCCACCTCCCACCCCTCCCCGTTTTCCAGCCGACGCAGACACCAGCGCGGCTTGTTAACCTTGACTCGTGTGGGAAACAGACACTTGAGGAGTAACACAAGGAGGGGATGCACACAGGGTGAAGCCCAGCCGAGTGTGCATGCGGAGCGGACCGTCCTCTTACCTTTTTACGCATGCCTTTAATTCATTCCCCCTGTTTCCCCTCCTCCCCTTCCCTCCTTCCTCCCTCTTTGATTTAAGGCGCACACAACAGTGCCTCATGTTAGGGCTGCTAGTCCCCCTAGTCTGCTACTGCTTGTTGGATCTTACAGCAGGAAAAGTTTCTGTTTCAGTGTGATAATCTGCAGGCAGCAGGCTGTGGGTGCACACAGCAGCAGGAGAGCAGGAGAGGAATTTGGGGTGTCCAGTTAGAGCCAGATCTACTTTTGCTGATCCAGAGGAAAATCAATTTTTTATGTTCCAGCTGTAGCTTACAGTACATTCACTGCTTTCTGAGTGTGATCAGGGCCCAGAAGTCGTCAGAGAGAAGCCTCTAAACTTGGTATTAAATGAATAGTTTGTTTTTTATTGTCCTTTTCTGCAGATAGAACCACTCTTGTGTATGCACATTAACTGCATGTTGGATCTAAAAACTGGAACACAGAGAAGCTAAAGTCTGTTCTCTCATAAAAATGATTTCATTATTAAAAACTAGATGTCATCAACAAAACTATTTCTTAGAAGGTGGCTATGTATGATTTTACTTTTGGGACATGTGCAGGTCGGCTAGGCTAGCAGACTCTAGTGGTTTCAGTCATACAGTTTGGCTAACCTGCTCCTAGCTTTAGTTTTGTGTCTGGTGTAAAAAACGACAGTGTGTTATCAAGCTACACAACTAACTAACTACTATGTAAAAGTGTGTTTACCTAAATGTGTATGGGCCGTAGCTCGAAACAGTTATAATGAACTAGCAAACTGTTGTCTGGAAAAACAGCTAGTGGGTCGGCTAAGTAATCTTACATAAAGTAAGTAAACAGGAGGAACTTGTGCAGCATGAAAACCCAAATGAAAGCAGAAACATTTATATTTATATTTCAGTGTTTGATTTAATGAAAACTACATGTGTTAAGTAATAACCATAGGCTGTATAAATAATGGACGTGGTACTCGTGATGTCACCCATCTGTTCCTGTGCGCTGTTTTGAAGCCAATGGTCGGCCATATTGGAAATGCAGAACTCAACCAGGCATAGTTTGATGTAAAGGGGCGGAGTTTGAGCCTCCTAGCCAACAGCTATGTGTTCCCGTCCGGGAGTAAAGTCAGTCATGTCCTTATTTGGGCAAAAACTTGTAATCTTAATATCTTCTGAACCGTCGCATTAGAAAAAAATTCACCCCCCCTACAGTGTGTGCCGATAGAGAAATTAGCTACGTAGAGCCAAGCCGTTTTTTGAACCAGGCTGTAAACATGTTTATTAATGCTGCAAAGATCGGCTTTTATGAATTGGTGTGTATGTGGTTTCCGGTGTTTCTGCAGCCAGCCTCAAGCGGATTCTCAATGAATTGCAGTTTCTAACACTTCCGCATTGGCTTCATAGTTTGAGACCGGAGGTAAAACGCACAGAGATGTAATGGTGGGTCAAAGTTGTTGCTCTCTAAAGCTTGCATCAGAGACAGTTAGTTGTGTAACAGAAGCCAAACGGCTTTACAGTAAAATGTAGGAGCCGCTGCGACAGAACAACTCCATGTGCGTGCATGTCTTAGTCTTATAGGCTCCTGCTGTTAGTATCTTGTCAATCTTGTCACCCTACTGTTGCCAAGAAAATAAGAATATTTCCTAGAATTAAAAATATATATTATCCAGAGTGGAATGAATTCTATACATGGGCAGCAATCCTTTATAAACAGTTGAAAGATCAGCCATGTTGTAAGCATAGACTGTATATAAAATGGACGTCATCTCACTCGGCTCGAAGTGAGGCTTCCACATAAACTGCTCCCCCTGGTGGCTGGCTGCAGTATAGGTCGAAAACTCAGTCTCCCCCATTCATTTGAATGGGGCTGTGGTCAAACTATAAAAAATAAATACATGTCGTACGAAGGTCTCTTTTTTCTGAAAAGTTTCTTTTTCGTTAGTTATTAGAGGTTCAAAAGCGGGGTTTTACATCCTGGTTTGCTTTGATTGACAGCTGCCTTGGAGAGAAACTCCGTAGGACCTCGGGATGGTACCCTGTAGCTAGCTTTAGCTTTGTATTTACTTTACAGACTTGTTAGTGGTGTCAATCTTCTCGCCTAATTCTGGGAAATTCCGCAAAAAGCTCATAACTGTGATAAAAAACTAAGAAGAAAGTCCTTTGAAACAATGTGAACTATTCAGTAGCGATTACTTGTGTGCCATGTCACTGACTGTCGGCCCTTCTATTTTTTGCATTTGAAGGGTGTGTAGTAGTGTTTCTTTGTTTAAAACTGTTACTGTATTATATATCATAAAGTACAGTCTATAATGTATCTACACTAACATATATAATTTTTGCTCCCAAATATAAATACTTAAGTCAGTTGAGCTAAAAGATAGCATGATTTTGAGAAAACATTTTGAAGGTTATTTTCTGTTGTTCTTGTTTTTAGTGTGGCCTTAATCCTTGTATGATCTGTAAATGAGCTGTCACTGATTTCATTGCTCATTTTAAACACAGGCTTCTCTCTCTCTCTCTCTCTCTCTCTCTCTCTCTCTCTCTCTCTCTCTCTCTCTCTCTCTCTCTCTCTCTCTCTCTCTCTCTCTCTCTCTCTCTCTCTCTCTCTCTGTAGCCTACTTCTCCTGCTCCTGTTGTAAAGAACTGTTGAGTCTTGGAGGCCTTGGTGACTCAGCTGCTTGCTAATTTCATAGGACACATCAAATGCAATTCAGTTTGACGCTCTATACAAAGAAAAAAAAAAGCACAGAGGCATTTGAGTGGAATACGTTGACAAGAATATTACATTTAATTCAGAAAATTGCTGCCTCTCTGCAGGCTTTCCATAGATTTGGTCCCTCAGCTGCCATTACATTAATTTTCCCTGTGTGTGTGGAGTTTTTCTGAATAGTATGCATTAAATTTCCATGTGTTAGTGCAGGAATGTCATACTCTTTCTGCTGTTCCTGTCTGCACAGTGTTATAGCGTGTATAGGAAGAATTTGAGCTGTTTCATGATATTCATTCTTCCATATACTAAAAGTCCTTTTTAAATTACAGTGTGCTGTAGAAGTGGTTGATCTTTGCTGGTGATTCAGACAAGCTTTCTGTTAGAATAAACAGGACTGAAATAGCTAAATTCCCAACTGCAGTCTTCCCTGACCCAGCTGCTGGCACAGATATTCCCTTCAGTATAAAAGAAAGGAGAGCAGTCCCATTAGTATGCAAGGTGCCGTCACAGCTCCTGAGGTCTGATGGAGGATCAGAGGATCAGCTCCTTTTACAGTCTGCTGAATGCTTGACCTTACTTTTTAAGGAAAGCCGCACAGGAACCCCCCCCCCTCCTCTCACACACTCTCACACACTCTCACACACTCGTATACCTCGGTCACTCTGTTCAGTCATGTTTGAAATTTAGTTTCAGTGACTCATCAGGGTCGATCAATGTTCCAGTGAGTAAGTCTTTGTCAAGCTTCATTTTTTTCATGTTTCTCCACCAAAAGTGAGATAGGTTTGAAAAACTGGAAGTGATACACATTTGGCTTTGTTTCCTCGATATCAGGTCGCCCAATTAAATGTTCCCTGGCTTTGTGTTTTGTGTTATTGGTGGGATAAATGGACAATGGAGCACTTCCGTTTTTTTGGCTGGTTAGGAATGTACTGGCTCTGTGGCGGAAACAACTGAGCTAACAGTAAAACTCATAAAACTATTAATTTCACTTTCGATATGAGAACTTAACCCTCCTATTATCCTCCCCATTCAATGTCTAACGTCTCTAAATTAATGACTAAAATCATTTTTTTGGCTTCATATTTCACGACTTCCTAATTTAACTGTGAAAACATAAAATGAAAATGTTGATATGTTCCAATTTCCTGTAAAAAAATATTTCCATCGGTGTTCCTTGGGGTCAATTTGACCTCAGGCTGTTTTAGCTGTAAATAGTATAAGAAATATCAACATTTTACACACATTTGTTTTGGTTGTTTTGGATGATATTGAGGTCACTGTAACCAAGGACACTTCCGCATGTGACTGCAGGAGCGGGGAACAAACTGCCAACCTTTAGATTGAGATATAATATTTCCAGCCACCATGTCTCTAAAGACATTCAATGACGTGTCCTGTCCTGAGCATGACAAACTTGCAGCAGTCTGATGTTCTGTTTTACAAATAAAAACCTTCTGAATGCTTTAAATTGTGTTTATGCTTGAAATATATTTTATTTAAAGGGCTATTCAGGTAGTCAACAAAGAAACATAAAGTACCTGACATAAACCTGGGTAACAATAAGTTTCTGGAGGTTTAAATAGCTGGGGTCAAATTTATATATAAACATAAAAAATGGTAGTAAATTTGAGGGTGACAGGATGGTAGAACAGACAGTGAATACATGAATATCGTCAAAATAAATCAACATAACAGTCAGCAGCTGTAACTGTGATGAATAAATCATATTTCCAGCTAAAATGCAAAAAAATGAAATTCCTGCTCATGAAATGTAAAGATTTCGTATTTAAGTAAATTCTATTTAATGAAATAATTCAGCTTTGGACTGTTTGAAGGACCTAACAAGAATTCTGTACATTTTTTGTGGCTCATTTCTTTGCTTTTTTTCACAAAAAAATGTAAAAAAATGAAATATACATTATTAATAATCCTTTTTGAAAATCTGAATTAGCTTTTCCTCTTCTAAATAATGTATTTCTTACCTCTACAGCCACTAAATCAAATATAATCCTGCAGTGTTTGACTCTGACAGTGCATCTTAAAGGGAGGCTCACTTTGCTGTTTATAGACTTGCAGCTCAAACGCCTTCTATATAGACATACATTATATTTATAGCCACATTCTGAGGATTCATTTTATACACTTTGCAGCCTTTAAATACAACTTGAAAGCAGCTCTCTGAACCTCCTCTGTGTCATTTTCACACTGAGATTATAGATTGTTATGGTTTATATCTGGCTCTCTGTAACCTAATTAACACGTCCCTCTCCCTGCCTACCAACAGATGAGAACTGTTTTTTAATCACTGTTCTCTTACCTACAGCACTTTTTCTTCCAGTTGCACATTACTCTCATTCATAATGTAGAGTTGGCTGTCTAATGAGATTGTGCACTCGATTCAGAGACAAACTGTCTGGGTCCTAATGGTGCTACAGTTCACCGAGCGGCTGGTTGACCCATTTAGATGTTAGCGCTCAATACTGCACCAAAGTCGGCTGGACAGAGAGAACATTTAAAGCTTTGTATAAGCCCATATGAGGCATGCAGCTATGTCAACTCCCACTTTGAATTAGCATAGCTTTACTTAAGCTTTTTAAGACAGAATAGTTTCAGATTTTTTTTTATCATTAGTTTTTTCTAGATTGAATACCGTCTGGTTTAGGGGCGCTACCAACAGTTGTTTAGAGAATCAATTTATCTGCAAGTAAATGTGTAAAGAAATGCCAGCACATCTCAAATAAGTGCATGAGATGAGAAAAATATGCAAAATGTGGTGACGCTGTTTTATAATGTGAGAACAATATGCAATCAATCAATCTTTATTTCTATAGCGCCAAATCACAACAAAAGATATCTCAAGACACTTCCACAAACATAGCAGGTCTAGACCTTACTCTGTTATATCATTAACAAAGATCCAACATCAAGACAGGAGAAGACTCAGTCTGATCTCATCTTAATCCACCATGAGCATTGCACTGCCATCTTGCAGTATTTAGCAAGTTTCAGCTGCAAGGACAAACTTCCTTTAACAGGCAGAAACCTTGAGCAGAGCCAGACTCATGTTAGACAGCCATCTGCCTCGACCAAGTTGGGGTTGGATAGAGGGATAGAGGAGATGAAGAGAGAGAGAGAGAGAGAGAGAGAGAGAGCGATGATAGTGATGAGAAGAGAGGGATGTAAAAACTGGAGATGTCCCAAAGCGACTAGTTTCCTTGTCATTTAAACAGAAATTTAAATTCCAACTAACAGACGAGTCTAAAGGTAGGAATCAGAATACAGCCAATATTAAGCACAATTTATTCAACATGGTTTGAGAGGAGAGAAAGGGAATGACGGGAAGTAATACTTGAGACCGGGAGTTGAACCTATGATAGCTACATCATGGATGATAGCCTCTGCAAATGGTGCAAGAACCTGAACTGCTGAGCTTCTGACATTTTGAGAATCGTTTAGGTGCATGTATACGATCATAATCTACATAGCTTAGCATATCATGCTATAAATGCTCAAGTTTTAAGGTCGTTAAAAGGTTTTCCTCTGACTTGGATTTTGTTTTCTAATAAAGCGACAACCTTCCGTCTTGAAATATGAAGCCAATGCGGAAGAGCTAAAATCTGCAGTTCCTGGAGTGTCCACTTAAGGCTGGCTCTAGAAGCACCAAAAACCACATACACACCCATTCAAAGCTGCTCATCTTTGCAGCAACAATAAACATGTTTACAGCCTGGTTCTAAAAAATGTTTTGGTCTGAATAGCCGATTTCTCCAACGGTACACACTGTACGGAGGGTGAATTTCTTTTATGACTTGTTTATTTAGAAGATTTTAAGGTTACAAGTTTGGCATAATTAGATTCAAGGCTGGTTTGACTGACAGGCATGCTGTAGCTGTTAGTGAGGAAGCTAAAGGCTTATTGAACTCCACCTCTGTGCCCCTTGTTAGGGCGACTGAAAGTTAGGTTGAGTCAGCTTTTCCAACATGGCGTCCACCAACAATAGACTTCAGAGACCAATGGATAATGTCACTGAGGCTACGTCTGTGTTTGAGGCAGTGTATTGGTGCGTTCACTTTGATCTTGGAAGTTGGAATCCAAGTAATTGGGAACACACTCTTCTAGGTTGTTAATTTTTAGAGACACAAACTCTTTCCATTTGTGACTCGCTTGTGAAAGTTACACATAGCAGGCACAGAATGGAGATGGATATCTTTGAACTTATCTGTTAGTTGTTGCTGTTGGTGTGGATTTACTTAGGGACATTAAAAACCCTACATTTTATTCATTCCTCTGCTGATGGGATGTGCAGACACGGTGGCAGTTAATTTTTCAGGATCTCACCTCTCCTCCTCCTCCTCCTCCTCCTTCTCCTCTCCACTCTTGATTTTCATCCATTCGGCCCTGCACATACCAATCTTGCCCTCGTTCTGTCGGCTCGCTCTCCCGTCCTGCTTGGGCAGAGCGGTGCTGAAAGATCAGGGCTAATACTTGCCCTGGATGAAGTGTAGAAAAAAGAGAAAGTGAAGGGAGGGAGGTATTAGTTTGTTGGTTTTATATTTCACAGAGTTTTATGTGATAGTTGGCTTGGATTTATCCATGGAAAGTGACTGTTACTCACTGCAGATTTGTCTCAAAGTTGACCCTGGCGCCCTCGCTGCTGACTAACTCGTCAAACTCAGACTTTTTTCTTTTGCTTAAAAAAAAAAAACACAACATTTTGTTTTTACTTCTGGAGCTGTTCCTCTCTCAGCTTACCAGCTGCTGCTCCAGTTTTAAAGTCACTGCAGTTGGCGTCGCCTTCGCCCGATTGGCTGCTCGCTTTGGACGCAAGGCAGATTATGCCGTTGTCATGGCTACAGCAAACAGGAAATGCCCCGAAGCAGGTAAACGCTCCAGGCCTTGTTCCGGTGTGTTGCTCGTAGCTCGCGGGGGGAAACTCAGCTCAGCACTGCTGCTCTCATCTTTCCATCTGCTCCCACAATGCGTCTCTTTTTTTGGGACTGCCAAGGAACTGAACCAGAAAGATGCTTTGTCCCCAACCAACTCTGAAACACGAGCTTTAACTCTTCATGTGAAGCTCCTTGAGTTAGGTTTTTAACATAAGCATAGCTGCTTTGTGCAACTTTATTTCCCTCTTTCCTCACTTTATTGTACCCAAAAATATGACCAGATGCCCTTTTATTCCCAGCCGCCATGGGATCCTTCTCTCTTTCTGTACTTTCCTCTTCACTACTCATGCCTGGCTGCAACAAATCAGCCCCCGAAAATGCACTTCTCCGCTCCCTAATCCCCCCTCAGTGAAGGTGCAGGTCTGCGTGCCTTTGTACAGTCCCTTTGAAGGCAAGCGAAGGCCATTGAGTAGCTTTAAAGCAGCTTGAGCGCGGTTTTGTGTTCAGCTCTTAAACAGAAGAAGGAGAAAAAAGAGAGAAAGAGAGAGAGAGAGAGAGAGGGGCCCAGCAGTGGGAGGGAATCCGACTTTACTCTGTGCCCAGTACAGTCCATATTCCCCCCTCGAGCACCCCATCTGTCTGTGACAATAATGTCGAGGCGGCAGGTTCCTGGTTTCTGGTATGTAAATGTTACCACTGGGAGCTGCAGGTTGTACATCAGCACCAAATAAATTTTCATCCATGTGTTCTCTCAGCTTCTCCTTTTCTGGCCACTCCTGTGCTGATCACTTTAAACCTGCAGTGAAAGAGGCCACAAACATTTTAAATTCATTTACTTTCTTGTCCCGCTCAGCCTGCTGAACATTCTTACCTTTAATTTAAGTACAAATGAAAGAAAATTTGTTTTATATGTTTTTTTTTAACATTCTTTTCATTGATTTTCACAGTGAAAACAGTAGCTCAGTACAGCTTAACAAACTTTTTGCATAGTTGGTCCAATAGTCATATCCAGCATTAATCAGTCTAGCATAGTACAGTTGTAATAGACAGTTGTGTTGTACATTAGCAGAACAATTCCTTCCAGAATAATTTAATCTTTTCACACTCCCAGAGGCAGTGTATTCTAGTTCCAGTATTTGTTTTGCACTTTGGACAGATGGGGAGGCTCCTGCTGTAAACTTACTGTAAATATATGGAGAGATATAAAAATTATGTAATAGATTGTCTTGCATTTCCACATATCTGTTGCATATTGAGAACCTGGAGGGCAGCGTCCGAGCTTCCTCCCATGTCTCTTCATCTATTGTCATATTTAGGAGTGTACACCATGATGTTCTTAGTGGTGCAAGTTTGTCCAGATTTATTGTTTTTGAATTGAAGTTACAAGAACATTTCCAGCTCTTTGAGATTTTGGGTTAAATTACTTATACTTTCATTACCTGTGATTCCATGAGCTGGCAGTTCTTCACCTATTTTGCTTTAGACCCTTTACAATAGAAGACTCTCCCAATCATTGTCTCACTATGAGGGATTCTGCCACATGCTAATACAAAGTTTTCTTCTAAAGTTGTAACAGTTGCTGTGTCTTCAAATGAGAAATCATTGTTTCTTTTTTAATCCAGGCGGCTCTAAAAGCTTCAGAGTGGGCGGGGTTCAGTTAGAACAATGTGATGTCATCGATGTCTCTGCACCAATCACAGAAAATCAATATCTGAGCAGGAAATTTGATGCAAGTTGTTGCTCATGTTTCATGCACTTGCAGTAAAATGTGATTAAAGCCCGCTCAGTCTCTCTTGATGCAGCACATCATTCTGGGATCAATGCTCTCTTTACAAATCATCACATAACAGTGATCTCTACAAGAATAGACTATCAAAAAAATGCAAAACTCCTTCACATAGACTCATGAAGCTTGCATAAAATATATAACATGCTGTGTTTCAGTCCTAGTTCTAGATGTCATCATGCAAATCCTCAGAAGCTCCATGACCGAAACGAACAAATGTATTTTCTGCAAGTTAGATTGTGTGCAGGAGTTTTGCAATTTTAATCATCACACTCGTCTCCTACGCATCTGTCCTGTGAAATAGATGTGCAGAGCTGTTTTCTATTAGCAATAATAGAATAAAAGTATATTGTAATAGAGGAATAATGTTAAGAAATATATCATTAAGGATCCTTTTTACCGCAAAAAAGCTGGATAATCAATGCAGTGTTACTGTGACCTGGCCACAGGCGTGACCAGAAGGGTGGCATCAGCCAAGGGATATTTCAGTTTTTTTTAAGTGGGGTCGTATGAGTTACAGTACACTATTGCTCCTGTTAGCCACAGTGCGTGCCAGTGAGCTCCTCTAATGAGAACTGTACTGTAACTCATACGACCCCACTTCAAAAAAACTGAAATATCCCTTGAAGTCTGATTTGGCCACCCCTGATGTAATCTTTAACTGTTATTGCCAGTTTGCCTTCAAGGTGGGACTTCTGTTTAAATCAAATATTTGATCTGCGTGATGCACCACTTTTGTTCAGACTTTAAATAGCAGGTATGAACTGATATCACATTCCAACTAGGACACGCCCCCCTCAGTCAGACAGAGTGGTGAAACATCCTGCTTGACTGCTGTAAGTGAGGGAACAATGAAAACGAGAGCAAAACAGATAGATATCAGCTTAAATTAAAGGCGTATAGACTGGACAGAGATGAAGACATTGGTGATCAGTGTAGTCACTTTCCAAATGGGCCTACCTGGTTAAAAGTCTAGACGCACCCCTTGTCTCAGCATATCATTTAAGAGTCTGTTTGATGTCGGTGGTAATTACATATATCATATAAATGTGTTTACAAAAAGTCAATTGAAGGTGCTATCATGGATTTTTTGGAGAACTGTGTAAGACTTTTTTTTTTTTTTTTCTGTCATATTAAGATCAAAATAATCAATATATACACCCCAAAAACATTCTAGTGTGAACTTTGTGATTGAAATGGCTTGTTGTTTCATCCCTGCGTCACTTATTCTCTCATTATAAAGGTTGTTAACCTTCTTGAAGAGATAAAAATATCAACTTTTCATTACTTGCATTTTTTCATAAAATCTGCCATACACAGTAAAATAATGATGCTGCCAGCGCTGCAAATTGTGTTGTATGAGGCTTGACTTGTAGTATGTGCTCTTTGTCTCCTTCTTGTGGCCAAATAGGGAAATGCACGTTTTTACACCTTTAAAAAGATGCTTATATTGCTATATTGATTGAAGCTCAGTCAAAGATAAGTCAATGCAAAAAAAAAGAAAAAGTGCTGTTTAACATTTAAGTGCTGATGACATGTGTCAACCATTTCTGCAGCCAGGCCTTGATCATGGAGCCCTCCCTCCATTCAAACAGTCTCTCCTACCCTACCAGGCAGTTTGCTCCCCCTGTTGGTTCATCAGTCTTACTACTCCTGCTCCTGTACCCCCTGTAAGCCCCCCACTACCCCCCTGTCTGCTCCACACTGGGACATTACCATTTGGTGAGACTGACTGGCTTTGGTGGGGGTCCTTCAGGGGGTACTCCAGCACTCAAGGCTCTCCTTTGCATGGCCAGAGCTGCTGGATCTCTTTGTTATCGTTAAACCCATGTGCATCTCCTTGTAGAGCAGGAGGTGGATTCAGTAACAGGATCGACATTACCAGGTTGATTTTAAACCTTTCAGGAAATGTAGACACACATTGTGAGATTGTGGGTTTCATATATTTATACAAAGCCTGCTTCAAATGCTATATAATGAAAGGTTAGTCTATATAGCACCAGTGTGGATGAGTATTTTTCCAGTGTTTGCCTGCAGGGAGGACACATGAATCGAAGCAGCAGTGAGACATTTTGCAGAGGAGCTTGGGTTCCTTATATGACTTACAGACTGGATTAATACTTAATGTACAACACTTGTACCAACAGCAGGTGGCGCCAGCAAGCAAACTAACTCTGTCGGCACCACATAGGAGGGTTCGTTTTTGTTATCAATAAGTTGATTCCGCTGACCGTGAATCTGTAGTTGGCACTGTTTGATCCCCCACTGCTATTTTTAAAGGATGAAATGTGAATTTCAGTAGTTGTTGCGTTTACGCCTAATGTAACATAATATGAATGCATGAAAACAGCGTGGGTCCGTTAAGATGTCTCTGAGGGATAATGCATTCTCCAAAAGGTCAGGACCTTTGACCTCAAGGTCACAATCCCACAAACCAGCTGTCCACACAATAACAGTTTTGTTGTCAGTTTTAATAAGAGCTGAAGCTCCTCTGCCTAACGTTTATCCTTTGCACTGGTTTTAAGAGCCGAGCTTGTCTCAGTGTCCGGATAAATGAAGGACGGCTTTTGTGCATCAAAGTTTGTAACTCTTGCGGATCATTTCCTTTCTGCTCCAACGCCTTGTCTCTAACACTTTTCATATGTTTTCACACCCGCATGACAGAGGAAGGGGAAACAATAACAGTGACAATTTGCCATCATGTGTCACAAGCCAAGCCCTCTTTTATATCTGCCCCACTTCGCCTCCTTTGTCATTCAAATAACCTCATGAATATTTCACTGCTCTGATCTGACGGGTGGCAGGAGGGAGGTGGGGAAAGAGTGGCTGGAGGAGAGGAGGACATGAAAGAGTCGTAATATTCAATGTGGCGTGGTTTTAGTCACAGTAATGACCTCATCATGGCGTAAAAACTACTCTTCTGGTTTGTCTCATAAGAAGTGGTGGCTGGTGCATTTTTCTGTGGGTGGGGGAGGGCCAGAACAAAATCTGGAATATACATTTCACATACAACATTAAGACATGTATTATAACAGTGTATTTCATGAAATTTAAAAGCCTCTTTTTACATTTGCTCAGCCTCAAGGTCTATTTTTCCTGTGATTGTGATAAGTGGTCAAAGTGTGAAGTAACAGTTAAGATGGGTATGCTACTTCTATCAGCATAAGCAGGATTTCTCACAGATGGATCGTGATGTATAGGCTGTATAAAACATGGACAGGCTCATTGATGTCACCAATTAGTTTCTGAACAGGTAATATAAGGCCAAATGATGGCACTCACCATATTGCAACCAAGCTGTCTCAAGCTAGCTTTCCCTCCACCTAGAAACAGGAGAAGAGGTGAAGCTGTGGTGGGCTGAAGTTAAAGGTGCAGTGGGTAGTATTTAGAATCATGTAACAGAACAGACTTGGTAGAACTGGAATTGAATGTTCTGAAAATCATTTTGGTTTTGTTAACTTAGAATCAGTATAAAGAATTTGTATTGTTAGACATTTTTGATAGTAAAAGCTTGACTAATGAAGTGCTATACTTATCATGCATCACAAGAGCTTCTTGTCCTTGAAGGCCACCGTCCTTCCACCAACAGGAGGGGTGAGCATGAGAGTTTTACAATCTAGAGTCTGACTGCTAAACTACGCCAATTATTCCCATTTCTACACACTGTGCATTTTAAATTACAGAGCTAATGAGAACGTGCAAAAAATATTGCAGTTCCCCTGAGTGTCCACTAGAGGCTGGCTCCAAAATCCCAGGGGACCTCATTGACACCAATGTTAAAGTGGTCATTTCTACAGTAGAAACAAACATGTTTACAACCTGGTACAAAAAAAATGACATTAGGTCTGAATAAACCAAGTCTCTGTTTGTACACACTGTTCGGGGATTCATTATTTTATAACTCTTGTCTCTTTGCTTCTTCTTAGGTCAACCTAAAGTCAGGGTTAAGTCAGCATTAGCAATTTGGCGAACACCATCACTGGGCTTAGAAACTCTGTTTCAGAAGACCAAAGGGGTGACATCACTGAGACTACATCCATGGTTTATACCATAGACTGTATAAAATATGGCTGTAGTATCCGTGACGTCACCCATCTATTTCTGAAGCGCTGTTTTGAGGCCAATCGGCGGCGGCAGCCATATTGCTGCTGTCGCGTGATTGTGAGGTAAAGAGGCGGGCTTTGAGCCTCCTAGCCAACAGCTACAGTGTTCCCGCCTGTCAATCAACTCAGCTGTGCCTCTCATTAGAAGACTTGTAATCTCAATATCTTCAAATTGCCAGGTTAGAAAAAAAGTCACCCCCCCCGTACAGTGTGTGCTGATAGAGAAATGAGCTATCCAGACTACAGACGTGTTTATTTCGGCTGTAAAGATCGTCTTTTTCCCATTCATGTGTATGTGACTTCCGGTACTTCCGGAGCCAGCCTCAAGTGGATCCTCGATGAACTGCAGTTTTTAGCACTTCCGCTTTGGACTCATATTTTTAGACCGGAGGTTGCCGCTTGTTTTATACAGACATTGCATTAACTGCTGTCCATTCATGGGATATATTTCTCTGCTGCCCCCTGTTGGTTAGTGGTGTGTACTGCATTTGGGGTACATTTGTCCTGCGCCTCTAAAAGCCCCTGTCTATTGAATTGACTTATAAAAAGCAAATGTAAAGACCAGTTCATGTGTATATATCATAGACTGTATAAATAATGGACGTAGTATCCGTGACGTCACCCATCTGTTCTTGAGTGCTGTTTTGAAGCCAATCGTCGGCGGCCGCCATATTGGAAATGCGGAACTCAACCAGGCATAGTCTGACGTAAAGTGGCAGGGTTTGAGCCTCTGAGCCAACAGCTATGTGTTCTAGTCCGGGAGTCAAGTCAGGCATGTCCTTATTTGGGTGAAAACTTGTAATCTTAATATCTTCTGAACCGTCACGGTAGAAAAAAATTCACCCCCCCCGTACAGTGTGTGCCGATAGAGAAATTAGCTACGTAGAGCCAAGACGTTTTTTGAACCAGGCTGTAAACATGTTTATTAATGCTGCAAAGATCGTCTTTTTTGAATTGGTGTCTACATGGTTTCCGGTGTTTCTGCAGCTAGCCTCAAGTGGATAACACTTCCGCATTGGCTTCATAGTTTGAGACTGGAGGTTGCAGCTTGGGATATATCAAAAATCTATATTTTTTAATCTGAATGAGTGAAGGTCAAACTTTCTCCTTGTGGGGTGTGGCACTGTTGTGGGCTAGCGCCGTCTATTGACCAGCTAGCATTACTCAAAAGTCTTTAGGACGTCTTTGTGTCCATGAAGCCATAGGTTGTTTTTTTTTGTTTTAGTTAGTCTGCAACTTGACCAAAAAAAAAATCTCCCAGCAGAGCCTAATTACACGTGTCAAGTAACACAGTCACCTTGCTGTGCCGTCCAGACTGCTTGTTTGCCTTTACAGTCACCACAGCCTGAGTGAGTCCGGCCTCCAGGCCAGCTAGTGGGTGAAAGGTAAAGCTAATGAGGCGAGTTGAGGAAACACTCCTAACCTATGAATGCACTCTGACAAAGGCCAGCGCGGAAACACAGGAAGTGAAGGTGCTCTTGACGTGGCCTTCTGGCTTTGTGAAGTGGCTCTAGAGCGCATTAGTTCCCCTATTCGGAGGGACATTCGCTTTAAAACACTTGACATAATTCCTTGGACTTGAGTGGCTTTCAGTTAACCGACCAACACTACCACCATCACCATCACCATTCTTTTTCTGCTCATCATCACAACGTCATGACTCCAGTTGACGTTTTTCAACAACGTGTGGCCCCTTTAAGAGCCCCTTTTTTTGAGAATGAGCGCAGGTCTCGGAGCTGTGTGTGTGCTTGCTCTGACCGTGGCCTCTGTGTTGGTCACCGGGGGTGGGGGGTGGGTGCATGCAGCAGAGGGAACAGCTCACTGACTGTAACCTCCACAGCCCCCGATCAAAACCAGACCAAACGACAGCCTCACTTCTGCGCTCCGCGTGCCCTTATCTACCAATGGAATGCAACAGCTGTGCGGGGGAGCGGCAGGGTGGGCTGGCTGGAACCCCCCTGACAGACCCCCTCACTGACACCCCCCTCTCACCCCCCAACTCCAACCTCCAAGCGACGTGCCGGGCTCCTGAAAGGCAGCTCAACTAAAAAAGTGAGCTAGACACAGTGAGAGACTCGGCGGGGCTGCTCACTGCTGCACATTCAAAATAGAGCCAGAGAGGGAGGGTAGAGAGAGAGAGAGAGAGAGCAAGAGAGAGAGAGAGAGGGAGAAGGAGAGTCAGGGACAGGCAGTGCTGAAAAGGAGAGCACAAAGAGAAGGAAAGTGGAGCAGGGGAGGGGAACAGGAGGCTGGGTTGAAGGGAGAGGGAGAGACAAAAGAAGGAGAGAGGGGAGACGTAGCAGAGGGTGAACGGAGGGGACTCGAGCAAATGGCTACGGAGGAGACGGCGGGGGGAGCCAGGAAAGCCACCAAGAGCAAATTGTTTGAGTTCCTGGTCCATGGAGTGGTGAGTGGCGCTGTCCGTCATTCCCTGGCATGCATCTATGTGTGTGTGTGTGTGTGTGTTCAATGTGTGTGTGCATGAGTCGGCGCAGCGGCGGCAGCAGCAGCAGCAGCAGCAGCAGCAGCGGTCTGTGTGTGAGAGATAGCTGGGTAAAGCTGGCCATGTGAAGGTTATTTCCAGCCCCCCCAACCCCCTCCTCCTCTTCCTCCTCTCCGGATCAGAGTCTGTTAGGGGAGAGGAGAAGAAGAAGAAAAAGAAGAAGAAGTGAAGCAGCATGGGTTGAGGGATGGAGCAGTGCAGGAGGAGGATGGGGAGCAGAGGATTTCTAAGACATAAAGAAGGATAAATGTAGGAGCGGTACAAAAAAAAGCAGCAGCCAGCTCCCTGGTCGGCTAACAGAGGAGCTGAGAGCCTCTTTGGGAGTCACAGACAGCAACACAACAACACAGTGTGAGCAGCCTGAGCAGCCTCTCAGGCAGCGTGTCTTTGCTCCGTGGAAGGATCTGAACCTGTAAGGTCACGAGACAAACGGACGTAGTAGTAGTGTAGACGTCGGAGACGAGGCAGGCAGCCAAATCCTGGAAATCATGCAGAACAATTGCTCCATTCATGTGCAGCTAGCATGAAATGTCAAGTCAAGTGTGGCTCATGGTTAGAGGTTAGGCAACTATTAGTACAAGGCTCGTGTTTTATATTTACAACAGCAGTTTGTTTTGGTAATGAGCTGAAAGGACCAGGGACGCTGAGAAGTCCTGGTCTGGGACTCTTTATTCTGAAGAGTTTAAGCCGACGTGGCTTTGACATTGACTCATTCAAAAACTGAGGATTTATGTCACTAGTGCTCAAATTTGACAGTCACAAGTTTCAAAGAGTGAATGTTCAGTTTCAGTTTGTTTCACACTCATGAATAAGAGGAGTGGAACAACATTTTGATACAGCAATATACCACTGACCTTACTATTGATCCCATATTGTGATGAATCATGATGTAATTGTAATGTTATAAATGACAAATTATCATTTTTCACAGGATCACTGTAGGGTTATGTTATTGTTATCATGGGAAATATGTATTTGGTATCAGTTTGGGTACCATGTGTCAGGTTTAGGATACTTGGTTCCAGGTACTGTATCAGTATCAGGTACTAAGTATCATGAACCAGGTATTGAGAATTAGGTATCAGATATTGGGCATTGGGTACCAGTTATTGCATCAGTATCAGGTACTAAGTATCTTGTAGAAGGTATCCAGTCTTGGGCACCAGGTGTCATATCAGTATGAGGTACTAAGTATCGCATACCAGGTATCAGGCATTGGGTATGGGTACCAGGTATCGTATCAGTATCAGGTACTAAGTATCATGAGCCAGGTCTTGGTATTGAGTAGTTGGTTTCAGATATTGGGCATTGGGTACCAGTTATCATATCAGTATCAGTTACTAAATATCGTACACCAAGAATCTGGTACTGGGTGTTTGGTACCAGGTATCCTATCAGAATCAGGTACTAAGTATCACACTCCAGGTATCGAGTATAGGTTACCAGGTATTGTATTAGTATCAGGTACTAAGTATTATGTACCAGGTATCAGGCATTGGCTATCTGGTATTGGGTGTGGGTACCAGTTTTCGTATGAGCATCAGTTACTAAATATCCTCTACCAGGTATATGGTACTGGGTATTGGGTACCAGGTGTCGTATCAGTATCAGGTACTAAGTATTGCGCACCAGGTATCAGGCATTGGGTATCGGTATCAGGTATTAAGTTTTGTGCACCAAGTACAAGATATTGGGTATTCTGGGATTCTACCTCTAATGGATAACAAGGCTGCTTCTGACATTTTTTTATTATAATACAGTCTCATAGTTATATTTTGATTGCAGCGTCAAAATATGTAAAAAAAAAACACCCTTCATCTTGCAAACGCTCAAGGTGACGTTTATTCATTCAAAGGTGTTGACATGCTGAATGAGCTTCATATTTAAAAATACCCTTTCTGACTTAAAAGTGCCCGACATAAATTACTTACAATGAAAACACATTTTGAATGTTGATGAATTCGACTTGTCCTTACTGATTCAATATCTTTAACTTATTGACAGATCTTTGTGCCCTCTAGATATTTACAGTGAACCAATGGCAAAAACATGATAACAAAATACATTGAAACACCCCCGCTTCTCTCCAGCTTTGGATGTTCAGGTTCAATTTTCTAACCCCTTTGGTCCTCACAATGTGATGTGATTGCCTTAAGAGTTTAAACGTTGCACATTTCACAATAAAAGCATGCAGTTTACAAAAAAGCACCTCAAAGAATGATCTTACTTTTGTGCCGCTGAATTTTTTTCACCATCTTCTACCCCAAAATCATCTGGCAACCATTTAGATCAATTTTCCCTGAGGCTGGAAAGTATAATTTCATCCTAGATATAATGTCCCTCTTATTATGGAAATACCTTCAGATTTTTACTCTTTGATTAAGCTGAACTGAATTTCACCTTTGAGCGGATCCGGGAACTTGGCACCACTTTAGATTTCTCACGATCATCAAGAAGGCCGTACTGATAGGTTTATTTGTTCGATGGAAGAGTGATTGCTGCATTAGAATGGATGCATTTTACGATTTTTATACCTTCAGTAAAAAAATGGTGGCATGAAAATAACGTGAGATACTGATGGGAACTCAAGATGAACTCGAGATGTTGGGTTCATGGACCGTGTTATTGCGTGTTATCTTGAGGGCCATAAAGTAAAAATACTCAAAATTTCATCAGAGAAACAGAAGGTTAAGAGAAATGTCCAAAAAGTAAAATGTATTATCACTCCAGAAATCTTGTTTTGACCCCCTGGAATCATCTTCTGACCCACGGTTGGAAAGTAGTTTCTGGAAATTTGATAATCTTCAATTATTAGGAAATACATTTTTTAAGCTAAAAATGACACAAAAATCGCACTGGTTTCCTGTCTCAAAACAAATAAAAGCCATAATTTTCATGTTTTCTGGGAGAGTATTTGTAAAACTCATAGGTTGCTCCCAGTTTTAATGTGTGGTTGGGGGTCTCTTTCTCTATTTATGGCTGTTGTTGCAACAATCAACCAAGAAACATGAAAATGGCTTTATTCCCACTCCTAACATATGTCCCTTTCTGCACGTGGTTTTGCCTTTCTGCTGAACTGAATTTGACCTTTGCATACATCCTGAAATTTGGCAGTACTTCCTCATCCTCTAGTATATCAAGAAGATCCAAAGAGACTTTGAGGTTTATGGTTGTGGTATCTTTCTGTCACACAGAAAACTCCAAACTAGCTGGACTTAGTTCTTGATTTCTGACCTTTTTAATCAGCGCTGATGTCGGGGCGTCCTGACGGCAGGTAGATTTATCCACTGGAACGCGATGAGGTATTGTGTGTGTGACAGGAGCGGTCATTACAGGGGCTTTGGTGCTGAATCCGGCTGCACACACAGACAGACTTTAGGAAACAATGGAGCTGGTGATTGATGAGCCAGATGAGTGTGTCCTCTCAACAGACCAATTAACCTTGATGAGGCTCTGGCTGCTTCAAGCCAAATATTTCCCTCTGCTTAGTTTCTCTCATGCCGTCCTCCCTCCTCTTCTCCCTCCATCCTCCTCTGTCTCTCCCCCACATTTTAAGATGGAAAAGTCTTGTTTTAATACTTGCGGCAGGTTCCTGGTTGTGTGTGCAGCAGAAGGGAGAAATATTTATGGGACACGGGGACGTTTCAGCGCAGTTTGTTGCCTTGTGGCAAAGGATGACGTTTTCTTTTCCTCTGAAGCAGAGCATCTTTTAAACACTGAAACATACATGAAGAGATGCATTTATAAACACGCTGTATGCAAACATTGTTGTGGTTAGCGAAGGTCACAGTGTTCCTGAATGAGTGTGTGTTTGTGGGGGAGAGTTTGGCCGAGATCTGGTTCTGGGTGGGCTAAAAGCCTGGTCTCTTCTTCGTCTTTCTCCCTCATTATCTGCCTCACCTCCCTACTCCCCTCGCTCTTAAATGTGTGTGTATGTGTGTGTGTGGAGGTCAGTGCCTTCCAGCCTTCCAGCGCCCTTCGTGGGAAACTCTGATAAGCCAAAAAACATGATACGACACTTTAACTTGGTCAGAAGTGTGTTTGTGTGAGAGCAAGCGATGCAACCTCTGAATGTAAACTTCCCCTTTGCTCCAAAATCTCTGTCCACCCTGTTTCTATCCCTGCAGATAGTTTAGGTTTAGTATACACATTTTTTCAGATATCTGCACCCTCCCTGCCTCCACATCGAACATATAAAAAGGTGAAATAAATTTTGTCTGCCGTGCCCAAAGCATTAAATTCTGCAGCCACTTGTCGTTCAGAAACACAATGTCCCGGTTACTCCAGGTTATCAGCAGACCTTGCCATGTTCAGTTCCCTTTGAATTCACTTTTTTCACCAAAGAAATAGTCGCTCTCAATGCTGTCCAACATTTGTTCTCTGCAGCCAGAGTTACAGGGACTCTGCTTTCAGCCAGAGAAGCTGCTGTTGAAGCTCATTAAATCATAATTTCAAATGTGAGACTCAGAAATGAGATTTATCTTTATTACATTAGAGCAGAGTATCTCTGAATCTCAACACATAAAACCAAAACCTTCAGATAAACCACTGTCACTGAAAGAGTCACCTTACGTGTTTATATACAGGAAGTCTAAATACAGTCTGTCGATTGAATAACCAGACATGAAATCTCATTTGTTGAATTATAAGCATCAATTTTTCAAAGTCCCTCTGATTTTTTTGCATTACTGGCCACAAAACCATAACATATTAAAGCGGTTTATGTTAAACATGTATTGACGATAAGGCAAAATAACTGAGGCTCGACAAATTCATCATCCCTCCCGTTGTTTCTGGTGTCCACGCAAAAATACGTACAAGATTCATGAAAATTCAATTATGTTATGTTAAATCTAATAATCTGTGACACATTTGACCTTCAGAAGACAGCAGAAGGACATATTTTTGTTGAATATACTACTTAGGGGGCGCTGGTGGCCTAGCAGTCTAAACGCCCCACATACACCCTACACTCCATGATTTCCTGTTAACAATGCAATCAGTTTTTTTTTCGTGATAAATAAAAATACATTCTGAATTGTAATCAGCCAATGGCTGATGCTATGGAAAAAAGGCCCCTCCAAAAACAAGAAAAAAAACTTATTTCAAAGTACTTTTACCCTGAAATAAGCTAAATAAATCTGCCAATAGAACAAGTGAAAATTTGCTTTGTAAGATTTCTTAAAATAAGACGTAAGGGGCGCTGATGGCCTAGCGGTCTAAGTGTCCCACGTATAGAGAATACAGTTCTCGTCTCAGAGGTCGCTGGTTCGACTCCCGGCCGGTCGACCATTTCCTGCATGTCTTCCCCCACTCTCTACTCCCCTTATTTCCTGTCTCTCTTCAGCTTTCTTATGGAATAAAGGCAAAAAGCCCCAAAAATATAACTTAAAAAATAAAAAAATAAAATACTACTCACAAATCTACAATTCAAGACAAGTTAGATGTTAGGCGGAGCTTTGTCCACAGGGGGCGCCAAAGTCACAAAACCAAAAGTTCCTTGCAGGAGCTTTAACAAAAGCGTCAAAAACAATGTAACTTGATAATCAGTTTCTGTCATCAGAGCAAAATTATTTTAATTTTAACAATTTTGAGTGTATTAACCAGTTTTTTACTTCACTTAACTTAATCATCGATAACGTAATAGAGGTTAAAAGCTCTCAAAAATGACTCCTGCTCCATGCAGAGTACCTCATCCTTAGTATTTAATAGATTCAGTGCTCTAATCGAAGCCTTTTAAACGGACCCTCCATGTTACAACCCACAGACTCATATGTTTAGCACAGTGTGGGTTAAGTTTGGCCTCTTCAAATCCCTCCAGAGATGCCAACACACTTCTCAGATATCCATCCACATGGCAGATTCGATTGCTGGCTGGCTGGCAGAGCTGCGGGCAGAGTGTTGGAGTCAGTTCAGCAGGTCAGATTATAGAGTATCACTCATTGTGTGTCTGTGTGTGTGTGTGTATGGATTTAGGGGAAACTCATCTAAAACATTATCCAGCTCTGTTTTTTTTTCTGTATTTGTTATCTGACAAGCTCAGATTCTCCACACAGACGGTAGTAACAGAAGTCTGTCTGGCTGTTAGGGTTTTATTGTCCAGCTTATGTAGAGAGGTAGACAGGAAAAGAAGGGGTCTCTTAAAGCTTCACAAGGTGATAACATTTGAGTAGTAGGCCCCCCACCATATGTTGTTTTATCCTCCCCCGTTTGGTGAGCCTTCTCAGTTGCCCTTACCCCCGACATCCCCTCCCCCCTCTTCGGACAAACTCCCAGCCGGAGTGACAGCAGCGGCTGCTCGGGCGTCTTATCGCAGGATCTGTGCTTGGTCACCATTTCAAAGGGCACAAAACACGTCAGTCTTATCCTGACACATGCCGTCATTCTGTATACACACTTTTATATTTCATATCTACTTTCTTTTTTTGCCTCTTGCTGTTTGTCACATTCTTCTTTGTTTGTTCTTTGTGTTTTGTTCCTGTTGGTTTGTCAGTTTAAAGATCAAATCTGATGTGCGTACATTCAGCCATGATAAACATTGTGAAATGAACGAAAAACGTGAGCAAATGTGCGGTTATGAAACTCCCTGATTTGTATCCTTCAGTTGTCCTTCTCTCCTCAACATTTATTCATGTGTTACAAAATGTAGCAGGCACTTTCTGTGCAGATTTGAAGGAAGACATTAATTTTTTTTTTGCAAGGTGACACTTAAAATATTTGGGATTGTCAAGTCAGGGCCCTGTTAAAACAACAAGATATAGATGTTGTGGTGAATAATAAAGAGGAAGAGAGAAGTAAAGGCATCATTAGTTTGATATTTACTGTGAAATTGTCAATCTTTTTTGGTTCACTTTGGGCCTAAAAGTGCATTTTATGAACTGTATGAAATGACAGTTTTAAGGTACTGAAACTCTACATAGGACTTTGTCCTGTTACCTTGCTACATTTATCTGAAGGCCATATTTATCTCAAGGGTATAAGTTTTTATGCAAACCCTCTGAATTTCCTGAGGGAACCTTCCCAAAGGATTAATAAAGTTCCTATCTATCTATCTATCTATCTATCTATCTATCTATCTATCTATCTATCTATCTATCTATCTATCAAAATATATTTAAAACGCATTGTAATTGATGAAACAAAAAAAAGCCAGGGCTGGATTCACCTGCTCGGTGGCCCAAGAGCAAAAGAAAGCCCCCCTCCCTTTGCCTCTGGGGGGTATTTCCAAGTCAGTTTGGTTTTAATCTGATTAAATGTAAGCTCAATACCAACTAGAGCTATGAAATCAGTTTTATCAATCACGTTTGTATAGAATGTCTTAATTGTCAAACTCAATTAACAAAATGCACATTTAGGTTGTTTTTTTTCTGTCAGAAAGTGATGCAAAGAATGCTCCACAGCTAGCTATATAAGCTGTATGGGGTGTTGACTGTCTCCAGTAACGGATGTAAATAGTTAAAGCAGGTGTTTGTTGGACTGTTGTGACTAGAAGTGGGTAACTGGCTATAACTTAATGAATTTAACAGTCTTGTTTATAAGGGGGGAGTATACAGAAAAATGCACACTGGTACCATAGACTGTATTAGATATGGACGTAGTATCCGTGACGTCACCCATCTGTTTCTGAAGCGCTGTTTTGAGGCCAATCGGCGGCGGCAGCCATATTGCTGCTGTCGAGCGATTGTGATGTAAAGAGGTGGGCTCTGAGCCTCCTAGCCAACAGCTACAGTTTTCCTGCCTGTCAATCAAATCAGCTGTGCCTCTCATTGGAAGACTCATAATCTCAATATCTTCAAAATTGCCGCGTTAAAAAAAAAATCACCCCCCCTACAGTGTGTGCCGATCGAGAAATGAGCTATCCAGACTATACTCGTCTTTTATACCAGGCTGTAAACATGTTTATTTCTGCTGTAAAGATCTGCTTTTTTGAATTGGTGTGTATGTGGTTTCCGATACTTCCGGAGCCAGACTCAAGCGGATTCTAGATGAACTGCAGTTTTTAGCACTTCCGCATGGGCTTCATATTTTGAGACGGGAGGTTGCTGTTTGGGCCTAACTAATGATATACTCTTTAAGTGTAGTTTCACAGGAAGACAAAGAGGAGGGATTCTCTGGAATGACTTTAACTCCTAGTTAAGTTAACACTTGATGTTATATACTTGTATAAAACATAAATACTGTAATGAACTGTTCTTGAAAAATGTAACTCTGTTTCACTTTTACAGACAGGACCTTAAGATTATGAAATAGTGCAGTAGGGTAAAGTGTGAATGTGGGATCACAGTAGTTGCAACACAGTTTGCCTCGGTCCTGTGTGTCTCTGGGGTTTGGGGGAGTTGTAGTCCACAGCATGTCAAGTTGAAAACAAATGTTGTGCTGACGTCTGTCAAGAGCCTCCTGCATGTATTTTTATTTTTTCACATTGTATTTTTAAATTGTAGTATACTTGATTAAAGGATTTGAGTATTTTCTCCACCACTGATACATTTTAAAGCGAAACCTCCATATTTAGAGATTATTCTAAGACAATGTGTTTTATCTCCTAGTAGGGATCTCTACAAACAGAGGGGAATCACTTCTCTAGTTAAGTCAAAGGGTTTGCTTCAGTAACACAAACCTCAGTTTGGTTTCAGTCAATAAAGCGAGGCGTGAGGCAGCTGTTACCATGGGAGTGACAAGCACAGGTGAGACTTCCCCAGTTGTTCCCAGGCGTCAAGATGGGGAGTGTGGGACTGTGGACTCTGACACTGTTTGCATTGTTTAGGAGAAGTGTGTGGGTGTGACAAAGTCTGCATGCTGCAAAAAATCTTCATTCTGTCTGTTTTTCAGCTGTCAAACCGGATTTTTGTCAAAAGGTGTGGAAAATAGAACAGGAGAGAAAATTTGAAGCAAAAAAATCAGCTCATTCTCAGGTTGCTCATGTTCAGGGCTCAAAGTTTGTGCTCTAAATTGCGAGTTGGTTCCTAATGTCAACAAAAACAGATGCTATATGAGATAATGCAAGAGTCAAAACAAAGAAGCTGTGTAAATATACGTCACACAATTGCTTAATGTGTTTTCATGTCTGTTTGATTTCTGAAAGACTGTCAAAGGTCACAGAGGGTTGGAGACTCCAGTTTCATTCTAGTTTCTGTTGCTTGAGAAATCTCTATGTTTGTAAGCAGAACAGACACAAGACGTATATTCTTAAAAGAAAAAACACGAGGTCTTTGTTTCTCTGCTTCTTCAGGATTCTGTAAAAAAAAAAGTGTGTTTACAAAAACTTTTTTTTAAAACCACCTCAAAATCATCAAAAGGGAATACATAAAAGTTCCAACTGATCTGATGTTTCCTTTGTTATATTTTTAGAAGCACTAATTTGTGATTATAATTCAGCAGAAGACACAGCAGAGATTTTTCTCTTCATACTTGTGACCCATCTATTCTCTACTGCTTTTCCTCTCCAGCGCCCTGGTATGCCGTCTGGAGCGAGGATGCCCCACCAGGGAGCTCCCATGGGCCCCCCCGGCCCCCCATATGGAGGCAGCCCTGCGGTGCGACCTGGCCTGCCCACCCCGGTGATGGAGCCCAGCCGCAAGAGACCAGCCCCACAGCAGGTCCAGCAGCAGCAGCAGCAGCAACAGCAGCAGCAGCAACAGCAGTCTGTCCAGAACCGGGCCAGAAAGTGAGTCTGAATCCAGCCCGCCTCCAACTCCTGCCTCAACACTGCATGGCATGCGTGCTGCAACTTCTGATGTGTCTGTTTTTGTGTGCACAAGTTGAGATCATGCAGACTACAAAGGCTGTGGCAACACTTTTAATTTAGCTAGTCTGGATGAAAAAAAGAAATCACATTAAGCTAAAATTGGCTTCAATCTTTAAAACCAAACATGGAAACGGTCATGAATCATGGGCAGACATTGTAGTAAAAGCTGGGCATCAAACCAGAATATTTTCTTTGGCAACAGCTGTACCGAGCACACAAAGCTGGAAGTAACATGAATGTCCCTGCCAGCTTATCAAGTGCTTTTCCCCTTTTTTCATAAAAACAAGATCAGATTAAATCAAAGTGTTGCTAATTTTAAGCTTAAAGTCATATTAGTATTTGCATTCTTTCCTGGCTGCCTGCATTAAAATACGAACAGACAGAAATTTTGAGAGATTTTCAATATTTTCTGAAAGGATCAAAAGACTTTTAAAAAAGGATAAAATAGATATACATTTCTGTAACAAGGTAGAAAAATGTGAGCTACCTAAATTGTTCCACAAACATCTGAACTGTACCTGCACAGGTATAATAACACAAATGACTCTACAGTAACAGGTAGAGCACAGCTTATAAGGACTGTGTTGATGGTAGATTATTTGAAAGCAGTAATAACATTCAAATCAATCCACTATTTCTTGTAACTTTTTATCTAGCTGTTTTAGATACTTGATTCTGATTGGCCAAAACCATAGACTGTATAAATAATGGACGTGACCTATCTGTTACTGAACGCTGTTTTGAAGCCAATCGACGACGGCAGCCATATTGGAAATGTGGAACTCAACCAGGCAGAGTGTGACGTAAAGAGGCGGAGTTTGAGCCTCCAAGCCACTAGCTATGTGTTCCTGTCCGGGAGTCAATTGAGTCATGTCATTATTTGGGCAAAAACTTGTAATCTTAATATCTTCTGAACCACCGTCGTGTTAGAAAAAAATTCACCCCCCGTACAGTGTGTGCCATTAGAGAAATTAGCTACGTAGAGCCAAGCCATTTTTTGAACCAGGCTGTAAACATGTTTATTAATGCTGCAAAGATCGTCTGTTTTGAATTGGTGTCTATGTGGTTTCTGGTGTTTCTGCAGCCAGCCTCAGGCGGATTCTCGATGAATCGCAGTTTATAACACTTCCGCATGGGCTTCATATTTTGAGACTGGAGGTTGCCGCTCGGTCAAAACCCTAGAATGATAATGGTGATTTCTCAAAAGCAAAAGCAACGCTAGGGACAACCTGATCACTCGACAGATCCAATCAGTCCTCAGAAAAGACTCTTGCAAATTTCACCTCTGCCTGTTGACACTGTGGTAAAAACTAGATTTCTACATTGGTAAACATTGGGGACAAAAACTGAGAGTAAGGAAACAATGACAGTCGCCAGGTTCTTGCTCACCCTGTCAGGATTCTTATTTGCATAACCCTCTGATTACTGCACATCATCCCTTTGTTCACCATCAATCATATAAGTGATTTAAAAAGTAACACATGTCGACAGTCATGCTGGCTAGCAGCTTTCTACGGCTTTACTTTACACAGAATGTGAATGTGTTCTTGGTACAAAGTCAACGTGTTCACTATCTTGATTTAGCTTTTTGAGAGTATTTGCTGAGTAGAATTAATCACAAGGTATCTCTGAGGATGAAGGGAATGCCATTAGCTATTAATTGGCAAATTTTCAACATATCAGCGACATTATATTGATCATTAAGCCAAGGGATTTTACAGCAATCCCTCTAACTGGTGATAGAGATTACAAACAAAGTGGTTTGTGAGCCCCCAACTTTTCCATTCAAAACTCAAAGCCAGTGGTTTGACTAGTAAAGAAATTGATCAAATATGGCTCCTCCAACATTTTTAGTTTCAGGATTTACCGAAATTCCAAATTTATATAATTTAAACTTGAGGTTTCAAACTATGCATCAAACAGAACGAGCAGTTTTCAGGCACTACAGTGAGACCATGATCTCCTTTGTTTGATGTGTATGCTGTTTAATATTTAACTCTCATAGCTACTAAGAAAACCTCCCAAAAATTATGAGCGATTGCCACACCCTCGTCCACAAGACATAATTAAACCCATAGCTATCTTCATACTGGGATATCAATTTCATAATAATCAGGCCTAAAAATGAAATGTGATGAGAAGTGAAACCACAACCTTTGTGTGTCTCTGCTCTGCTTTCATTTCAACTTTTTTCAGACTTTACTCCACTGCTCCACATTTTTGTGTTTTTGTCTTCACTCCTCATTTCTCGCTCTCATGACTGAATGTTTCTCCCCTGTTTGCTCTTCAAGTCTTCATGGTCCAGTTTGCACCATGAACATTTGCTGTGTGGCTAATTATCTCCTGCTGTCTGTAGTCTGATCAGGCTTTGGTTCCTGCTTTCTATTGTCTGCTATTTGACTACGCTGCACAAAAGATCTGAGCACCAGTATCACAGACACACTCCCTCACGCATAGTGGATTGATGTCTATTAGGAGCCGAGTGTGTGGCAGGTATGGTCATTAGAAAGAGGATCAATATGCACACTCAGTAGACCTCTGTCTCTCTCTGTCTCATTCTCTCAGTATCTGCAGGACGATTGATCCACTTACAATTAAGCAGGCTTGTCGAACAGGTCAGGGGAAATGTTGTCCCATGTCCGAGCCTCAACCCCCGAGCGGCCCGGCAGACTGCGGCTGGTCTGATCGATGGTGCAGGGTGACCCGGTTGTGCAGGTGTCTCTCTGTCTATCTCTCTTTGAGAGGAGTTTGTGTCCTCTGGCAAACAAGTTGATGCTCCGCCTAGGCACTCTACTCCATCCAGATCAGACCCCACGCGGCTGCCAGCTGAGGTTCGGCCACCTGTGTTTGCAGTGTCATTGAGACCTTATGGTCCCAGATACACTCACTCTGCAGAACGAACGCTGAACAACACACAGCCGCTGCTAAAAATAGGATTTAATTCCAGTTTACTTTGCTTGAAGTCAACAAGAAGTAAACTCTGTGTCTTATAAATGACATTTATACACGTGTCATATGTTTCCTCCGAAATACGTGTTGTTTACAGCAGAAAGTGTGACATCAATGTGCTGCACAAAACATGAAGACAGATGGTGTTCAATGAGGACTTTGACAGCAAAGATCATGCTTTGCATCTTGAGTTCCACGAGTGGTCACGCTGCTAGAGTTCATTTTCATAATCTTTTTTAAATTGAGTTAACACCTAAAACTTGTACACGTTGAAAGTTTGTGGTATATACTTTATATTTATTTATATACCCTTTATGTGTCAAGTCCCATAATAGTACAAAAATGAATGGACTTTCTGCTCGGCAATTAAAGAGCTGAAAACGTACACTTATACTAAAAATTGTGCTTTGGTTGGAGTTTGTTAGAAATAGTTAAATTACGTGATGGAGCTGATGCTGTCTGCAGCCGCTGATATCCTCATCAAAGGGGCCGAGCTGACCAACATCCACTATTTCTAATACACTTAAGGCTGATTTATACTTAAGCATCAAATTGACGGCGTACCCCACACCGGAGGTCCGTGTAGCTCCCGTACCTACGCAGAGGCCTACACAAGTACCTGACGTGCACCTCCTCCAAAATGTAACTACCCGTAGAAATGACGTGGACCACAAGCGCTGTGATTGGTCCGCTCAGCGACATTGTATGTCCTACGTTTACAGCACTTCCAGGATCCCCGCTCATCGGCCTCAGATCAGCCGTGTATTTCATCTCCTCCTCTCTATTCTTCATGTAATCATGTCTGTGTGATAAACAGCAACATGTATCAGCTGTAGATTAACATAACACGCTCTGAATCGCTGTGGAAAAGTAAACAGAGATCGTGGCGGGCCCGGAAGCAGGCGGCCGGCTATCAGAGAGACCGCGCTGCCCTCAAGTGTTTCAACGGAGAATTTCTGCGTGACACGGACACATCGACGCACAAGTATGTGGTGCTCATGTCTGCGTCAGCCCCTGCTGCGTAGGGGAGACGCAGAAGTATAAATCAGCCTTTACTCTGGACAAGCACCTTATACAACTCCACTTAAAAAAACTTGAACTATCCCTTTAACTGTGGATGTAGCTCAACTGCCCTGTCTGCATTAAGGGAGTGTGAGAGTCAAATGTCTGGAGTTGTTTAATGCTTTCTACATCAACACATGTTTGCAACAGGTTGCAAGTGGTTGGAGTAGCTTACATGTTGTTTCTTTCTGCACCTGGGAACCCGCTGCACCTCACCTCATCAATGCAACTTCCATTTTTTTCAACCCAGTGCAACAAAAATGCTAAACTTTCATACTGCTTGTTTACTCCCTTCCCTGAGTTGACATTGTGTTCATTGTCAGTGTATTGTCTGTCTGTGTGTGTGAAGCATGCTTGTTTTGGTTCACAGAGATACTTTGTTGAATGAGCGTGTCCCTCAGACGAGCAGGACGCCCTCCGGGTCTCCTCTGCTGCACTTTGTGCGTGCATGGACACAGACACACTCCCATCACAGTGCCTGCCCTTGTCTGAGTTTTGGATTTTGCACAGACTAACAGACCCTGAACTTAACACACATCCAACACATAAAAACAACCAGAACCACCAGGTGTTTCCCCTCTAACTTCGTTCTTGCTGCCTCTTGAGTGTGTGTCTCGCCACAACTCTAATCGGACAACCTTCGAATCCTTACCAACTCTTAGGAAGCCTGTCGGATTCCCAGGAGCCAATGAGATGCCGGCGAGGCAGATGGACATGAGAGAGCCCCAATCAGATCCCACGCTCGGATCCAAGTAGGAGTTTATTCTGCTGCATGTCCATTTTCTTACGTTTGATGACTCTGGCCTTTTTAGCCTTTTCACCTGAGCCCAGCACTCCCTGAATGAGATGTTTTTGGCCAACTATACATCCTGGCCAAGAATTCGACCCCTTAATTGTAGTTGTGCATGCTTTGGACTGGAGCATGGCATGATGGGAATATTTTTTTAAGCATAAACAATAAAATAAAGTAGTATATATAATCTCAAACTCTTTTAAACCCCTTTGAAATGGCGAATTGTGTGATGCAGGTTTGTTTTTCTCCTTTGCAATGCACCCCCGGATCTTTTTGAATTCTCCTTGCAGCAGGCTTGTTTTAGTATTTGGCATGCTGATGTAACACACTGCTTCACAGACCGTGCAGTGTGCTGTGACAGGAAATTTCTCTACACTGAAAAAGAATAGCCCCAGTACAAACAAAAATATATACAAAGAAATATGAAGACAGCTTTTACCTTGAACAAGGCTCGGCGGTATGACCATAAAGAGTATACCATGAGACGACAGAAAGAGAGGTGGATGATCTTGATTGATCATAAAGGGATGTCTGACTCTTCTTCTCTCTGGTCCTTGATATTATATTAGTCAACATTCACCTTAATTTTTTAGGTAGTTATATATTATTATAGTTTATTTAATCTAACTTGCACCTTCATTTTAATGTTGCACTATAAAACAATTCATATACCAAAGATGTTGTCTTCATCTGTTCCCCATTATTCAAAATCAGGCAAGCCAAATGTTAAGAACAGGCATTGAAATAAGGCCACTATTAAAAGTATCTGTCACCAAGAAGAATGATTTAACATATACCCACTGTTGCCTCTGAGCTGGATTTCTTCATTGGGTTATATTCTTTATATTTTGAATCTGTACAAATTGAAGTGTAAAAAAAAGTTTTGTGCATCTTGGTTTGGAGCACTAACACCCTGTGAATTCACAACAATCTCTTTTTCTGAATCTAATTTTGTAGAAACTAAACAATGGGAATCTCGTGTGAGTTCTTTGTTAGTTTTAGCACAGGTTGACAGAGCAAGGTCAGTTATTTACTTCTGTTACTATTCATGCCAAGCTTAACTAGCCACCTGCTTGATATTACTTAATATTTACCAGACAGATGTCAGGGTGGCATCAGTTTTATTTTCTTACTCTGGGATAAAGGTCATGATAAAAGCAGGGAAACCTTTACAAGAAAGTTTCTTGGAGGTAGACTGTGTTTTAGTTTTGCTACATTGAAGAGTAAATACTCGAGTGTTCTTCTAAATACATTTCAGTACCCGCCAGGAGGATGTAACTTATGTTTTAGATAAGAAAAAACATTATACATCTTTAAATAGGTTATCTCATAATGTCTGTTGTTGCAGTGCAGTGAAATTATTATGGTGTTTCTTGGTAATTTGTATCACATATTTCTTCTGAAGTCACATTCAGTTTGGGAAGCTAAAATGCTACAATGTTGTTATGCTGCTGTTTTTTAAATTGTATATCATACAGTTTTAGTGTGTCCTATTAATCACTATCATAACATTGCTTTTTGATTGATCAACAACTAAACAGACGCTGTTAAGTGAAAATCTGAAAGGAAATCTGGTCAACTATAAAGTTACAAAACTTTGAAAACAAGTTACAAGACAGTAGTTAACATTAGCATTCGGTCTTCGCTAGCATTCAGTTCGAGGTAATAGTTAGTATGTAACTAGTGTTTAGTAAATTCCTGGTTTATTCCCGTTTATTCCCATGGAAAGTTTCCAACTTTGAAAATTCCCGGAATTTTGCAACCCTAGGTAAAATAGGAATCTATTGCTTAGCTAAGGTAGTGTCTCCTAGCTAACATGTTGCTAGCTAACACCATTGAATTCCCCAGTGCCCCCCTGTATGGTGTTAAAATGCTTCTTAGCTTCTTATAATTAAAAAATAAGAAAGCTTTGGTCTTAAAAATATGTGTCTGTTAATATTTTTATAGTAGACGCTGTTAGCTAGGACACAGTTTTATGCTAGCATTATCTGCTGTCTAACTGTTTTAACAAATATGAAGTTTTAGGCGAAAAAATGTCTCAGAGACACCTACATTTCTCAATATCAATAGTTTTCCCAGTGTCTCATTGATCAGGACACATTGAAGTAATGATTATTGTTAAATATTTTTAATTTATCAAAGTACCAACCTGGAACTCTCAACTCACTGTGTCTATCTGTCACAGAATAACAGATAGACAGAAAACAACAGCAATGGTAAAATTATAAAAGGCATGATTATAAATAAAATACTTAAAAATAAAATAAAATCAATACAGTAAAATTAATAGAATAAGTAATAGTGGAAAATAAGTTAAAAATAAGGTAGCGTTAACAAGATCAGATGAATAGAATAAATAAATAGATAAATAAATAATTAGATCAGATAAATAAATGTTAAAGCAATGATTCAAATAATAATGATTCAAATAATAATAAATAATAATAAAAGTAATTGGGCTAAAAATAAATTACTCCAATTTAAAAGCTAGATTAAAAAGTTTACTTTTAAAAACACAGAACACAGCAGTAGCTACAACATTAGCTTACATCAGCATTTTGTCTTCTCATCTTGAGAGATGTTTTAAGAGACTTACATAGAAAAGGGAGGTTTACTTTTTCAGTAGGATTCATCCAGTAACCTAAGAAAGTTCTGACAAAGGCCTCAACTTCTCAAAGTTTCTTCATTGTTCTTGTAGTCCGTCCTTGGTAAGTATAAAACTCTGTTTTGGTAAACAGAAGTTGTTCTCACACAGCAGGAAATGCCAAGAATTCATGAATGAAAATATCCACGCACACACATACGTTCTCCTTGAAGACTCTGCATTCCTAAAAGCTCTTGAACACACATCCTGTCACCGTCCCACTCCTGCTGCACCGACCCCAGTGAATCTGCAGTGTGTGTGAGTGTGTGTTTGTCAAGCCATGTCAAGCAAGAGATGTGTGATGTGACACTTCTTTGGCTGATAGAGGCTCTCACTCTCCAGGTGGACCGCTGCATTACACACAAACACATCAGCACACACACATACGCACACACTCACACAGACGCACACACACAGCTGGGATGCTGGGGTGCTGGATATGGCCCAGCATTTTAGCAGATGGCCTGGGTGCTACGCTATCAGTCACCATAGTAACATGCTCTCTTTTTCCTCTTTCTCTCTGTCTTTCTCTCCCTCTCTCTAGTGCTAAGAGAAGGAAAATGGCAGACAAGATTCTTCCGCAAAGGGTGAGGCTGCATATTTTTACCTTTGTTGCTCTGTTATTCTTTTTCCTCCTGTGTATGTGTGTGTTGTTATCTTTTGTGCGCAGTACAGAAAAATCCTTTTTGATGTCAGGGGTTCTTGGAAGGCGCAGAGGGCCAGATGATTATGTGTTATTTCGAAATGAGAAGAGAGAGGATGAGGGCAGTGATCAGGAGGTTTTAAGGGGTTTTCTGCGGGGTTTCACTCTGTTATTTGGATGGTGGCTCATTGATTTAAATTGGAATAGTCAGCGGGATATGGCAGAAACGGGAACATGAGTAGAACGAAAGAGGCGGCAGAAATCGCAGTGTTGCCACAGGTGAGTCCGCGATGCCTGAGGTTGTAAATTTCATCCCGTGGTCTCAAATTTCTCGGCCCTGTGCCACAACATCCCCTCAACATTTCCTGGTTAGAACACAGAAGGCTTTTAGACTGAGACTGTGGAGGTCTGGATACTGTGAGGGTCTTGGCTCAGGTCTTATCCCCCTATCATAACCCAGACACTGAGATAGCAGTAGGCACGGCTGGGGCGCCACTCCACAATAATGAGTCAGGAACAGGGAATGTCTGCCACACTCGTCTGCCCGTCTGCTCAGCACCTCAGCCCGGTGAAAGGCATCGAGATGGAGATAGAGCAGGAATGAGAGGGAACAATGACGGCAGCCATTTAGACAGAAACATGAAAGAGGAGAAGAAGGAGGGAGGGAGGAGAAGGAGTGAGCTGGAGGAGAGGAGTGTGTGTGCACAGTTTGGTAAGTAAGCAGCAGCAGCAGCCCTTGATGCTCTGAGGACTTTCATCGGTATGGTAATGTTGGAGTCCTGGCTGGTTGGCTGCACACTTTGCATCTCATTTTTATTCCCCAGCGTTGCCAGGTTGGTGTAAAATGCTGAATTAATGGTGGACTGGGCAGCTGCAGAAGGACTTTCTCACTTCTTTCAGCCTCTACTTTTTCTACTTCTAAAAAGCTTTGTAGAAGAAGAAATTTCACGTTGAGTAAATGTGATCTGTTCCAGTGAACTCTGCTTCACAATCTGTCATCAACCTGCAGACGTCATGTGTTGTTTTTGGTGACAAAGCATTGAGGTCTTTGTCCCCAGCTATTGAAACCTCTACTAAGGTTACTTAAGTATAACACGCTGTTTAAGTTTGATGACCTGATGGTCAGCATGTCAACACAGGCTGACGCTGTGCAGCCACAGTTTGTTCAAACCCTCTGAACTTTATTTGTTATTCTAATGGAAATCCCATGCTCTCTTCAAAAAGAAACATCTGCAGCTGAATTCTTGGAAAAAAAGGTGTAAAATTATCCGCGAGAAGTCAAGAAATTTCCATTTTGAAGGTGCTGCCATAGAATACCAAGTCCCCCATTTGAGTTTCTTGTCAGTGAAAACCTTGGACATGTTGATATGAGTTATATTGTATATTCAAAATGTTCAGTTTGTAGACACTTATTTAACTTAATGGTTTGCAAAGGAGAAATTAAAGGAGCTGTTTGATGTTTTCAAAAGGGTAGTAAATCACTATCTTGAAGAAGTGAAGTATACGATCTGTATCACATGGCATTAAGACTAGAAGGTTGTGAATGGGTTAAGTGTATTTGTCTAATTCCTTGGCAAAACATCTCATTACACTTAATGGTGAAAGTCATTCATCTCACAAGTCCTGAAATAAATCTTACTTCAAGATAACACCAGGACTGAATTAACTGCAATGAGTGAAAGTATTTGTAGATGCAGCAAGTACATTTTTTGAGATGTTTCTTGAAATAAGATGAAGTATTTGTTTTAAGAAACTTATCAAAAACATAATAGCTGGCTGCTTTGGGAGATATTTTTACTTCATTAAGTCCCCTTTTTTAGCTTTTATATCATGAGATGAGATTTAATTCTAGACTTGCAGGTGAATTGAAACGGTGAGGTCTCTGGGTGTTAATAAAAGTAAACTTAAGCCTCATATTTTGAATCTGGCTTTTAACTTTTAAATTTCCCTTTAACCCTGGACTGCATTATTACCATTATGACCACATTCAATTTTTTTTTTTCTGTATTAATCCAATTTTATTTTATTGATTTTATCATTATTATTTTTTTTATTTTTTAAATATTTATCTGTTTTTATTTTATCTATTTTGTCATAATTAGTTTATTTTATTGATTTTACTGTAATGATTTTATTTTGTTTTTAAGTATTTCAAATACGTATTTTACGTATTGCTGTTGTTTTCTGTCTCTGTTTTTCTGTGAAGCACTAACGGCTGCATGCTTGAATGTATGAAAGCTGCTATATGCATAAAAATGAGTTGAGTTGAGAGAGACTGTGACTAATTTTAAGATTAATGAGCTGATTTGTATTTCTTTTAAAGTTATATTTTGGGGCATGTTTGCCTTTATTTGATAGGACAGCTGAAGAGAGACATGTGGGGAGCAGAGAGCAGGGGAAGACATGCAGCTAAGGGTTGAGGCTGGGAGTCCAACCAGCAAGCGCTGTAAATGAGGTCTATGCCTCTTTACATGGGGGGCATGCTCAAACCGCTAGGCTGACGGCACACAGTAATGAGATCATATGACTAGAAATTGGACAAATACACTTGCGAAGATTTGAGTTTTTGCAGATAATGACCCTTTAGCTACTATGTAATTTCAATATTTTAAGTTGCATATGAACTTAAAAAATGAGTTAATGTTAACAATGTTGTCTTAACATTGTGAATTTTTGCATTGTAGTTGGTATTGTGAGTTTCATCGAGGCAAGTTAGAACTTTTTGATGTATGTGTTTAGTAGAGCCAGGCTAGCTTTTACTAGTTCTGCTAATCAACAGGTATGAGAGTAATATGTAGTTTCTCAACTAATCTCAACTAATCCAACAACAAAGGGGCTAACCAATGTTAAATATTAGTATAATATATATATATTATCAATATTTGCTCAAACTTAAACCCTCCCTGTTCTTGATGGTGCATTTCCTGTCTCGTGTGAAGCCCTCTGATTGAATCCCTGAAACATGCTTCATGTTTTTCCACACCTTGCCTCTATATTTTATACCACCCCCTTGTAAGAGGACTTTCCTTTCAGAGCTACACTATCCGTCCTTGAAACAACCGTTGGACCCCTGCAGCACCAAAGCAGGATGTTCAGCTAATCTGCTTAAGCCTCTGTGATATTCAGATGGTCCATGTGAAGGAGATCTCACATCCTACTCTTTTGTGTGTGAAATATGTCAGTGTCAGGGAGGTAAAGATTTGAATGTCTCTTCTCTGAGCAGATCCGTGAGCTAGTCCCTGAGTCTCAGGCCTATATGGATCTGCTGGCGTTTGAGCGCAAACTGGACCAGACCATCATGCGCAAACGTGTGGACATCCAGGAAGCACTGAAGAGACCGATGAAGGTGAGGACAAGAAATCAGTAACAATGACTAGTCTTTGCTTTCCTCACAGTATCGGTCATCAAAGCTCATTATCAATTTGTTGAAGGACTAATATGTTGCTTTGAGAAAAATGTTACCCCTCTGACGATAAATCAGGTATTTTCCTGGCTTAGTTTTTCGTACTGTTTAGCATTTTCTCATCTTCAAACACACCAAAAAGACCTTTTTAAGACCAAAGACTCATTTGATTCCTCAGCATCACATTCAGTGTCACACTCTATGACGGTGCGTTTATCTGGGGTATTTTATGTCCCCTTGCGTCAGCAGCAAAAGCGTAAACTGAGGCTTTACATATCCAACACCTTCAACCCTGCCAGACCCGACGCTGATGACTCAGATGGCAGCATTGCATCATGGGAACTGCGAGTGGAGGGAAAGCTGCTGGATGACGTAAGTTTTATTCATGTAAAATATTCAGCACATTCACACAGAGTTACATATTCACTTTGGACAAGGAGGGGAATAAAACTGAGCCTTCTGTGTTGCTGCTCTGCTGCAGGCTGTAGTATTTTGTCATCTCTGGGAGATAAATTCACTTAGCGTCTAAAAAAGTAACCGAGATCATAATCTTCCCATTTAGCACAAAAGTGTGCAGCTCGGGGTCATTTTTTGGCAGCAGTTACACTCAGTAATGATTTACTCAAACAACTCGGGACAGAGAAGGATAGGCTGGCTAGGAATAAAGTGAATGAATGGAGAGAGAGCATGAATGCTGAATGAAATAGAGAACAATCTTACATTAGTTGTGCTCAAGAAGCCTCCCTGTAAAAAGCTCTGATGTTCTCAGCAGTCTGGGGGCAAGGCCGTCATTTCACAGTGGTAGGAAGCATTTAAGTTTTCACAAACCACAAATATTTCTGGTTGAGCTCACAGGAAGTGGACCCTGAGAATGTCTACTGTCTCACTTTCTCTCTGATCTTACTCGGCCTTTGTGGGTTTCTCATGTTTTACGCTGCATTAAGCCAAGACATGTTAATAACTGTTTGTTTTAACATTTCTACCTGCTTGACTTGTTTCTGATTACAACCTCCCTCTGTCTTGTTTCACAGCCGGGGAAGCAGAAGAAGAAGTTCTCATCGTTTTTTAAGAGTCTGGTGATCGAGCTGGACAAAGATCTCTACGGCCCAGACAACCACCTGGTTGAGGTCAGTTCAGGCATGGCTGTTGCTTCCTGTGCACTCAAGAAGAGGCTCATTTAAACTCTTCACAGTGTGGTCAACCTTTAGCCTGCTCTTGCAAAATTACCACAGACTATTTAAGACTTATATTGTGATCAGTGTTTGTGAGATGATTGATTGCTGTTCTTTCACACTTGTAGCTGCTGCTAACAAACATGTTATCATGCTAGTAATCTGTAGTTATTTCCTGTGTAACAGAAACAAGCTGCAATCGAGATAGAGCTGAATATGAGGGTAAAAAGTTAAATTCAACCTCTGAATAAAACACAACCTGAAGTATTTACTTTGAGTAATAGATACTCATTGTGTGGTTCTCAGGCTTTGAAGGCCGGGTTCAGAAGATTTTTGGGCTTGCTAAACAAAAACAAAATTATTATTTTTTTTTTCAATTTTACTTTTTTACAGGTGTGATATGTGAGCTAAAGATTGTTTTTATTGATACAGTCATGGACTTGGCTTTTTTTGATTGGGGTAGCCAAACTTGGGCACTGACTTGTGTAGGGGTGACTTGAGGTGTGCATGCACACTGTGAATGAACAGCAATATTTACTATTTCTGTCACCACTTACAGCACCTGCTTCCTCTATTGGCATTAAAGTATCCAACTGATGTTTTAATCCTGTTTAAAATGTTTTTAACTTTTAACCTTTAAAGTATCACATCAATTTGGAAAGGTGTCAATCAATCAATCAGTCAGTCAATCAATCTTTATTTGTATAGCGCCAAAAAAGCGTTATCTCAAGACGCTTTTACAAACATAGGAGGTCTAGACCACTCTATGTCAAATTATGAACAGAGACCCAACACCAAGACAGGGTAAGACTCAGTCTGACCCCACCTCAATCCATCATGAGCATTGCACATCGCAATATTTAGCAAGTTACAGTGGCGAGGAAAAACTTCCTTTAACAGGCAGAAACCTCAGGCAGAACCAGACTCATGTTAGACAGCCATCATGCCTCAACCGAGTTGAGTCTGGAAAGAGAGAGAGAGGAGAATAAGAGAAAGAGGGAGCGGTGATAGTGATGAGATGAGTAGTAGAAGCTGTTGCCGCTGGAGTCCAGCATGTGCAAATCATTTTAAATGTCCAAATCCTCAAGGATCTCAAAAATAATGTCCAAGGTCCAAAGTATCAACGTGAGAAGATATGTTACATGCATATTCAGAGAAAGCTAACATTAGCTTGTTGCAACATAGCAAAAAAAAACCCAGATGATTTTTAACAAAAGTTCCACCTCTGACAAGGCACGAGCCAATCCTAGTTTTGGATTTGGGGGCTAACCAGATTTCAAGGGGGGCCATGGCTCCACCCCTTACCCCTCCCCTGGATATAGTAAAGGTAGCGGTTTCCAGTCTCTACACATGGCTAAGTTAAATTAACCTCATTTCATTCAAAATGAAACCTCTGTTAAGTGTTTGAAAAAGCAATCTTGAAGCATTAAGGGCCAATGATGCTTGTTTCTTTAGCTTCTGCTCTCTCTTGTTAAAACCAGACAAAGGTGTTTTTAATTATATTGCCTGATTACACCTTTTCTTAAAGCAGCTATAATCAATATTTCCCTTCAAAAATCTATTTCTCTTAACATTCCTTGTTCAAGCCTAACTCTAGCATCAATGTTAGTTCCTTCAGTCAATTAATTATGAGGTCACATTTGGACGACCTGCATGTTGGTCACTTTCTTTTGAGATCACATCCATTAGCTGCATGAAGAATTGGTATTTTGCACATTCAGTGAATAAGACTGCTGACTACCATGCAGTCAGGGTCAGTGCCGGCTTCCTCATCATGCAAAAGAAAAGCATTCACATGAAATCGTAACTTCGTGAAACCTTGTTAATTCTCCATCTACAGCCACCCCTTCTAACCTGCTCCCTTTTTCCAGTCCTAATGGATCAATACAAAATAAAACAGCCGCAGCGATTGGACTGCCCTCTCTCATTCCCTCTAAATTGATTTTTATAAAGGAGAAGGATTTTTATTTTTTTATATCCAAGGTTGTTTTAACATCCAGTTTTTTAAAACGGGAGAAAACAAGTGCTTATGTTTTAAAAAAAAACAATCATTAGCTGCTCTTCTCTTTGTATCCTCACAAAGTGTACTGACTTTAAAAAAGCCACTTTAAGAGTGAAATTTATGACTTCTCAAGGTTCCTCCTTTTGAGTGGGTATTTTAGCAAGGCACTCAGGTGCTGTGCTTTGAATGATTTTCCATCAAAAGAAATTTTTCTCTACCTTGAGGTACAATCAGTGCTTAATCTGTTCTGAGGCAGCCATTGGTTGGAGGAAAACATTACTCTGGATTGCATGCCAATTTAGTGTAATTCACGGTAGCAAAGACGGTGTTTCAAGTGCTTTTCCTTTCAGTTTCTGAGCAGTTAAGGAAACTGGAGATTTAAATAATATTTTGTCTGCATCGTAGTATGTTGGAGGCTCTGATATATGTAAATAGAATCTTCTATGAATAGTTGTTTTCAGTTGTTTGATATTTAGTTTGTCACTCAGCTGCTCAGACACAGGTTAAACATTTTGCCATCTTGGTTGCAGTTTGTGCATCACTAGTTTGCAGATATAACTTCTCACCAAACCACAGACTGAACATGTGACGTTAATGAGATCAGGACTGCTAGTTACAGATGCACTGACGCTGATAAATGAAGGAGCTCAATGCTATTAAAGTGTATGACAAACCCTAGACTTGTAATTATAATCATATAAGAGTACAGGATAACACATTTTAACTAAAGATATCGGGTTGAGGTGAGAGGAGACTCATGGGTGAAGCAGTCACAGGACGAGTGAAGAGCATGTACTGTATGTTAGATATGGGAGCTTAAGCTAACCGTATCTAACACTTTGTCACTCAAACCTTAACCACTAAATACTCTTTAGTTACTATTTATATATCATTAAATATGCAATTATAATATGTGTTATTTAAGAAGGGTTTGATTCCAAACAAGATGCGGTCCTCAAACTGAAGGTTGGGGTCCCCTTTGGACATAAAATATCAAGGGAAGAATATTTTGCTAGCAAGGCTGTTTAGCTAACCTAACCCTATTTTTGATGAGTTTCAATTGATTTAAGCATGTTAGCATGGTTTGTTGGTGCATTTCATGGTATTTGAAGTGATGTAAATAATTGGATGTATATTTTGCCGGTGTGGTTAGGGTTGCCAACTGTCCCGTATTAAAGCTGCTGCTGGTAGTCACAGAGTAAACATCTGTTCAGAGAGAGGGACTTTGAATACCAACACTATCCCTTCCAACCAGATTTCCTCTTACCCCCCAAACACAGATCGGCATGTGCCGTCATGATAGTGACGGACTCATAACCAATAGGAGGACGTAGTAGGGGCCGCCCCTTAACCAATCAGGACAGAGGATTGGAGATTAGCTGTGATTGGTTCGTCATAACGGGAACGAAGGGAATAATAACATTACTTGATACAAAGGCATTGGAAAACACAGAAATTTCGCAATAGTCTCAAATTACTCCACTTACTGATGAGTACCGATGGGTATTATGACCGTTTCTCCAAACCCAGCAGAAAAAAAAACAACATTTTTACCCCTTTCCTACAAACAGCAGCTTTACTGAGGACATCCCGTATATTGGGCTGAATTGTTTTTTTTTCAGTTGGTACCTGAATTGTCCCGTATATTGATTATTAACTCTTGTAAATATAGCAGACTGCACGCTACAGATCCTAGATCAGATAAAACGGCAGTGGCAGATTATGTGCCAATCACACCGCCTGTCATCCAATCACAGGCCCCCTCATGCGCATCAGTTGTATACAGTGCAAATGCGTCCTGCAAAGTCCTGCAGGTTATTAAGTCCAAAGTTATTAAGTTAATACAATTTCTCCTTTGGCAGACATAAATATCTGTACCAACTATCCCAGTAACTCAATGAATTAGCTTTGAAACGTTTCATTAAATTCAACAAATGTTAGCCTCATGTGACAGAATAGGAAAACTCGGGTCATCACCAAAGTCATTAGCAAATATTGGTCAGAGTTTATGATTAATATGACTAAAATAAGTTTGTGAAATATTAATGTCTGAACAGAAATCTTAAATCTGCTGAACATTGAGATTCCTCTAGCCACGTTGCCACTTTGGTTAATGTGCAGCATCAGTGCTTTGTGGGTGTTGTTAAACCACATTTGAGTCACTCACTGGAAACATAACTAAATAACCTCAAAATTGTCATTCCTACGTGGTTAGGAGCTGAACATGAGACATCAACCTTTTCCAATTTAGCTTGTCCACATGATGGAAGAAATTAAAATTCAAAAACCTCCAATATAATAATCAAACTGTTTTAACTTTAGCAGGAAAAACTTGTGTTCTTGTAAAATCACACTCCTCATAACGAGAAGCTGAATGAGGAAAAAATAGGTTTCACAGCTTTTAAAGCAGGAATGAAATTTCATGAATAAAGTGTGAAATAAACAGAGACTGAAGTGTGAAACTAACAGTCTGAATAAAGGGGCTCAATTTGGGACGTGTAGTCACTGTGTTGTGGTTTTTCTCTTTCAGTGGCACCGCACGGGCACCACCCAGGAGACAGACGGCTTCCAGGTGAAAAGGCCGGGGGATGTTAGCGTGCGTTGCACTCTGCTGCTGATGCTGGACTACCAGGTGAGGACAGAGAGTCTCACAGCAGCTCACAACTCAATCCCGAAATAGACTCTCCTCTGTTACAACTCTGTGACTAATCCGCTCCGTGAAATCAGCTGTTGTAGAGACATCCCGCAGGCCTCAAATCAATGATAACACCAGTCTACAAAAACATTACACAGTGCTTTTAAGACTCCATTCAAACCTGGCATCCCTCTGTAAATCGCAGAAGTATGATAAGGAAGTCTGATATGATGTAAAGGCTGGGAGGTAGATGGGTGTAAAAAAATGTTGTAATGTGATTATATCGTCCCTGCAGCCCCCCCAGTTTAAGCTGGACCCTCGCCTGGCTCGCCTGCTCGGGATTCACACACAGACTCGGTCTTGCATCATCCAAGCCCTCTGGCAGTACGTCAAGACCAACAAGCTGCAGGACTCCCATGACAAGGAGTACATAAACTGTGACAAGTACTTCCAACAGGTATGACGCTGTCTGTGTGCTGTATATCACTGATGTTGTGTTAATACTAATGTCACTGTTGCTGAAAATATAGATACAGTGGGACAAAGTTTGTTCTCTTTCAGTCTCTTGTTTTTTTATGACTCACTGTTTTTGTGACAGTATAGCAAAATTAATTTGTCTTTTAAGTACTGAACCATCAATACATGAACTAAGTATTTTTACCACCTCAGAAACATTTCTAAAATTCGGTCCGTTTTAACTTTTAAAGACACAGAGACGATTTTACATGCTTTTATCTCCACACGCCTGGACTACTGTAACAGTCTTTTTAGCTGCCTGCACAACAAATCCCTTGATCATCTCCAGACTGTACAGAACTCAGCTGCCAGGGTTTTAACCAGAACCAAAAAATTCGACCACACCGGTTTTGGCTTCCTTGCACTGCGCTCCCTGTATGTTTTAGAACTGATTTTAAGATTTCACTGATTACTTTTAAAGCTCTACATGGACTTGCTCCGAGCTATAGAGCAGACCTTTTAATACCCTACAAGCTGACACGTGCACTGAGATCCTCGGGCAGAGGTTTACTGGGCATTTCTAACACAAAAATGAAAAAAAAAGGGGACAGGGCGTTCACAGTGAGGGGTCTGACACTTTGGAATCATCTGCCCGAGGAGATCAGGTCTGCTGAGTCAGTGAGCTCTTTTAAATCCCTTCTTAAAACAGACTTTTATCACAGAGTCTTCCCGGATTTTATCTGAATTTTATTTGACTTTATTTTATTTAAACCGTCTTAAGAAATATATTTTACAATAATTGTATTCCTTTAGAGTTATTTTATGAGAATTTTATATCTTTTAAAATGTGTTTTATTTCTTTACCTTGACTTGTGTGTTTCTATGAGCTGCCTGTTTCATTTTGCTGCCCATGTAAAGCACTTTGCAACCTGTTTTTGAAAAGTGCTCTACAAATAAAAGTATTTTTACAATTATTACCTACAAACTAAGCTGTGATTTTTTACCCTACTCTACAGATCTTTGACTGTCCACGGCTGAAGTTTTCTGAGATCCCTCAACGCCTCACCAACCTTCTTTTACCCCCCGACCCCATTGTCATCAACCACGTCATCAGGTAGGTTCCACTTTATTGATCACAACTCATCTCCATCATCTCTCTCTCTCTTTCCAACCCCTACACGGTCGAGGCAGATGGCTGTCTAACATGAGTCTGGTTCTGCTTGAGCTTTCTGCCTGCAAAGTGCTCTGCTAATGGTGGATTAAGATGAGATCAGACTGAGTCTTATCCTGTCTTGATGTTGGGTCTTTGTTAATAACATAACAGAGTACAGTCTAGACCTGCTATGTTTGTAAAAGCGTCTTGGGATACCGTTGCTGTGATTTGGCGCTATACAAATAAAGACTGATTGATTGATTGAACTGTATTTGAGATGCAGTAAGATTAAAATCCTGCAAGATGGAGAACTTTTTTCCATTGTTCCTAATTTGAGGCTGTCTTTAACATTTTATATCGTAATGCTTTTTAGTTGTTTTTCTGAAGTTGTCTGTTTCACTTATTGCTCTTATTAAAAATCAGAGTCAGAATCAGAAATACTTTAATTATCCCAGGGGGAAATTCAGCTGTTACAGAATGTTCTTATACACAGTCTGTAAAAGTCAAAATATTGATAGAAAGAAGGAATAAAATAAGATACGAATGAAATAATTTAAATTGGATTAATAACAAGTATAAACAGAAACACAGAATAGTTACAGTTTGCTATGTACAAAAGAGCTGGCAATGAAGGTATTATATATAGGATGTTGAAGTGGCAGGGGTATTCACAGTGAAAAAAAAAAAGTGTGTTTATTGTTTATTTACAACCCTTTTTAATGTAGGTTTTTTTTTGCATTTTCAATTGACTTAAATGACTTAACTTTAAGTAAAAAAAAAACACTATTTTTATAAGAAAAAATGAAATACTTTATTTAATCACTACTTGACCACATGTAACGGCTGTGAGACAATCAAAATGTATTTGGCAGCAGACAAAACCAAATCAAAAAAAATGTCATGGCTTTAAAAACATTTTTACCAAGGACTGTTTTTAATCACCATTAAAGGAAAAAGCTCACTCTCAAATCACAGCTAATTCATTACCCATTTTCTCACTTGTATTATTTTTTTGTCTTTCAGTGTGGATCCGAACGACCAGAAGAAGACGGCGTGCTACGACATCGACGTAGAGGTGGAGGACCCCCTGAAGAGCCAGATGAGCAGCTTCCTCCTCTCCACCGCCAACCAGCAGGAAATCGCCTCGCTCGACAACAAGGTGAGATCACAGCAACATCACAGAAGACGCTAATTCATCCTGACTCTGCTTTATTTTCTCTGTAAATCACGCTGAGGTGATAAAGAAAGCTTAGGAAGCAGTAGTTTGCTAGTTGCAGTTTTCACACTTTGCTGTTTCATTTGTTAGGAATGAAATTTGATTCTGTGGAGGAATTTTTGTGAAGAAAAGGTTGCTGTGGGTTAGCAGGACGGAAAATAAATCTGCATTTGGTGCCAGTTAAAGACGTGACATATATGCCCCTGTAACATCTCCCTTTCAATATGAATACATCCGAGGCATAACGATAAGACTGAGTCGTCCCACTCTGCTGTGTGAGCATCAGAGGTAGTAACAGAGGTGTTACAGAGACGAGACAGGATCACTGTGAGCCGCTGGAGCAGGCAGGGCTGTGTGCGACTGTGTGTGTGTGTGTGTAAAGTTCCCACTGTGTGTTCATCTCTTGTGCTAACACAAAGCCGTAATGCAATGTGAAGTGACACACTGGGACACCAATGCTCCGCCACCATGGGATCAGTGTGAAAGTACAAAGACGTGACGATGGCAGAGCTGTGTTACGGCACTGATGAGGACTCACTGACTGGAAAGAGCGATGAGGAAAAGAAGGCTTTTATCACTAAATCTGCATCATAGAAAATCTCACCTGCATATACAATCCTGTCCAGTAAACTATGTTTTAGAGAACCAACTCTATAAAAGGTTTTAAGACTCTATATTCCTCCTCAGAACGGGAACATCCATTCACTCATAAATCCCTGTGAGCCTGTGTTTATCAGAATTCTCCGATTCCTTACGTGTAAGATTTCTTCCTTTTTTCTGAATACACAGTTTGTCTCTGTCTCTTCTTTTTCAGATCCATGAGACCATCGAGTCCATCAACCAGCTGAAGATCCAGAGGGACTTCATGCTCAGTTTCTCCAGAGATCCCAAAGGCTACATTCAGGACTGGCTCAAATCCCAGAGCCGAGACCTTAAGGTTCCTCACTTCTATTTATATGTATACGCACACTCATGTCGCTGCCTTTATTTCAAATGTGTTCTTCAAATTGGGGTTGAAAAATAGAATTCAAAAGATCCTTTACTGATATGAAGAAATTCAACTTTTTTTTGTTACCACTGCGGACATTTTATTGCGAGTAGAGTAAGGGGACCAGTAGAGACATTCAAAGTCAGACTTTTCAAGACTTATGAAGCACAGCTAGTGACCCCTAGTGGTGGAAACTGGTTGTTCAAGACGGGACATGACCTGACAATGACAAAATAAAAATTAATTTGATTTGTCAGGGGATCAAAAACTGAGACAGTTTCAGAATAGTGCCTAAAGATATGTACTGAAGTGTGGGAAGTATTTGGAAGTAGCATTTTAGGATGGAATAGAAGGAAAACTAGATTGTACTTCATTTATTATCAGGTCTGTTTATAGGATGAGGGTTTCAAAAAGGAATGGGAACATGTTATTCACATTACAAACACAGTTACACACACACACACACACACACACACACACACACACACACACACACACACACACACACACACTGATAATCATGGTTATTATTTCTGAACTTTTCCATGGGCTGCAGTTAATGACGGACGTAGTGGGGAACCCTGAAGAGGAGAGGAGGGCCGCGTTTTACCACCAGCCCTGGTCCCAGGAGGCCGTCAGCCGCTATTTCTACTGCAAGGTGAGAGAAAAAACTGCTGTCTAATTATCTTTTAATTTCACCTCAAATGAACCCCCCCCAGGTCTGATGACATTTGGTCATGTTTTTTTGCTCTACAGATCCAGCAGAGGAGGCAAGAGCTGGAACAGGCCTTAGCTGTCCGCAACACCTAAAACCAAGGCCCGCCTGAAACTCTGAGTTTTGGAGCCGAGTGTGTTTTTGGGTGTGAGTGTGTGTGTGTGTGAGGCCATCACTCTTTTACCTCTGAAGTTGTTGGTTGTTATAAAAAGAACATTTGTCTTTCAGAGGTTTTCCAGTGTTTTCACATTACAAGAGATTTTCATTGCGATAGCAGCCACATGTACGTACAGAGGCTGGATCCTGATGCACATTCAGGATGATGCATCATCATTCACTGCATGTATGAAATGCACTAAGACCACAAGCATCCTCAGAAACAACAAAACATTCTCTCCACCACCCCCCCACCCCCCCTCTCTATCTCTGCTCTGTAAATACGTCACAGATTCATGTCAAGATGAACTCTGAGCCAGCTGCTCACACACAGCGCTGTGTTTTTGGCAAGATCTGCCACTGCGTCGGACAGAAGTGTACATGATGTAACCCGACGTCAAGGTCCATCAGCAACGGCGCAGCACTCTGGAGGAGTCTGCATTTTTTTTATGCTTTTCAACTCTTTTTGAACTTTTGTTTTGGGGGTCAAGACAAAGTGTGTTTTCATTTGTTCTCAGATCGATTAATTACACCAGCAAAGCCCAGATTAAGTGGGACACATTAAGTTAAAGGGAGAGTTGTGGATGTTATTCATTTGCAGGTTTGAGCCTTCTATGAGTCTAATTTATGTCGTATTTACTGAAAATCCTGCATCAGTATTAGTTACATTAACCCGAGTATTATCCCATTCACAGCATTGTGTCTTTTTGTAGTGTTTGATGAAGGATAAACAAGTATTGATAAAAAAAATATTAACACTGATTAAAAGCTTTTTCTTCCCCTAATCATAGCAAAATGACAATATGCCTATGATACATGTTGGAACTCGTCTGTGTGTACTATTTTGCCAGCTAATGTCTTGAAGGTGTTACCAAAGGTTGCAACAAGAAAAAGAGAACATGATCACTGAAATGCAGATGAAACGGGCAAAACGATCCTCACTTGGGTTTGACAGGAGGTGCAACGATATCCTCGTCTGAATAAGAATCAACCTCAAAGATTTGTAGATAATTAGGCCTCAAGTTCTTCAAACGGTTCTTGCATGCATCCCTTAAGCCCAGTTGTGACGAGTTTTGTCCGATTTCTACTCTTTACGTTACATGAAGAAGACAAAGCAGTTTTCTTTTTCTTTTCTAGAGATGTGAATGTAAATATGTGTGTTCTTCCCTTCAAGAGGGCCAACTGTACAGTATACGACAGACCATCTGTGTGTTTGTTTTGGGGGCTGGGTGGGTGGGCGGGTGGGTGAGTGGGGGGGGTGTGAGTTACATGGGGCAGTATGGGAGCTCCATGAGTTTTGCATTAGTAGGGCAGGAATGTTAGCGTTCCTCTGTGTACTATCTCGGGTCGGGTTGGTTTATTTTCGGTCCATCCCGTCACTATCGTGGGAGCTGGATGCTGCAACGAAGACTTTCAACCTCAGTAGCTGTATCATGAGATAATCTGCATCCATCTTCTTTCACACGTTTTTTAAATGACCTGTATGTATATGTTGTAATGTCAGATGGAGGATTTTTTTTTTATTTCAGCTGGCAGATTATTGTTTTCTTTGCACTGTGCTGTAACTCTTTGTGGGGATTATCTTCATTTGGATTGGGTGAGACCCTCTTTTATTATCCCAGCATACACAGAAAGTGATTAGATGATTTCACGATGACCTATGCATGCTCCATGGACATTAACTGATACATCTAACGAGACAGTGTGTGTAAATACAAAAAGCTGGCATATTTGTCTCTGTGATGAGCAAAAGACTTATTGAAATGCCTTCTGGAAACTTTTTTGCCAAAAATGATATGCCCTACCAGCAACTAACTGTAGGTGTGATTTTTCTGAGCTGTGTTTTTTGTTACTAAGTTATATTAACTGCACTCATTAGAGGAGAAACAGTAGTCATTGGTAGTATCTTTAGTCCTGTGTCGGACCTGAAGGGGTCTGTCTTTGTATGGCCGGGGCATTCACTTTGTTGTCATACAGTCACTGATTCACTAGCACCCTCTTGTGGTGGAAACTAGAAGCTGCATCTCCTGCGCAACCTCGAGCTGGGAGGACCAGAGAATCTGGGAAATGTAAACAGACTACTGCGCCTCCTGTTTCTAAAACCCTGACATATACTGTTGACATGTTTGTCCCACTCCCTGCATGTGTTTGTGAAGAGTGGGAGCCGCTCTTTCTCTCTGTTTACACTGTCGTCAGAGCGTCACCGACAGGGAGGAGATGACGGTATGAGTAATACTGAACATCTGTAAAGAGCAATCTGGTTTGGTGATCACACTCGACAAGAAAAGATGAAAAGGGGAAAACAGCTGTGACATTATGAGACAGCCTGGATGTAAATAAAGAAGCGCTTGCCAAAGTTTGTAAATGCCATGATATCTGAAGTGTCTTTTTTTTTCACCTTGTGTCATAATGTGCTGGAATAATGGAGCCTTCTGAGCAGATTTCAGCAGGGCTGGTGTGTAACTTAGTTCAAATTAGAGGTACTTCTTCTAAGGGGACATATTTAACTTTTATCCCACTACATTTATCTGACACATTTAGTTTTTATGTTTCAGCTCACAGTTTTTCATGCCCTCCATGTCCAATGAAAACTAACTAAATCTTCAAAGAAGTTCTTTTTTATTTGACATTTTCTGACAGGTCACAAATGATAGAAATTAAGTTACCCTGTATGCATTTGGGAAAAAATCTCCAACTTTTTAGGATGAAGTAATAAAGTATTAGAAACCTTCCTCTGATCAGTGTGATCATGTTCTACCACAAAACTAAAAATAACTTTGTATGAGTTCAGAACATTTTTTAGAGCTTTGTCACTGAAGCTGTCATATGGTTATCTCATGGAATATGATGCATCACATTAAATTACACTAGTGTGAAGTAATTCAAATGAGCACAACCAAGCACACATGAGGTAGTAAAATGTGTCCAAAATCATCATACACTACCAGTCAAAAGTTTGGAAACACCTTCTCACTCAATGGGTTTTATTTATTTTAATTATTTTCCACATTGTAAATTAATAATGAAGGCATCAACACTATAAAAGAACATATATGGAATTATTTAATTAACACAAAAGTGTTAAACAAACCAGAATATGTTTTATATTTTAGATTCTGTAAAGTAGCCCCCTTTTTCCTTCATGACAGCTTTGCACACTCTCAGTATTCTCAGTCTGCTTCATGAAGTGGTCTCCTGGAATGGTTTCTAATTAACATGAGCCTTGTCAAGAGTTCATTTGGAGAATGACTTGCCTTCTTAATGTGTTTAAGACCATCAGTTGTGTTGTTCAGAGGTAGGGTCGGTACACAATGGATAGACCTATTTGAGTACTGTTGTAATCCAGATTATGGCAAAACCAGATTATTTCATAGTTTTGATGTCTTCAGTATTAATCTACAATGTTGAAAATAATTAAAATAAATAAAAACCATTGAGTGAGAAGGTGTTTCAAAACTTTTGACTGGCAGTGTATGTAACAGTTAAACCCTAACAGGGATCATGTACTATACACATTTTGTACTACTGAAATAGATATTTCTTATTAAAAAATGTTTGGGGGTCCCCAGTGGCGTAGTGGTCTAAGTGCCCCACATACAATCTAAAGCCCTCAACGCAAAGGTCGCTGGCTACACTCCAGGCCATGACCATTTGCTGCATGTCCTCCTCAACTCTGTATTTCCCACGTTTCCTGTCTGTCTTCAGCTGTCCTTTCAATAAAGTTGAAAATGCCCAAAAAATATAACTTATAATATATATTTTTTAAATGTAGCACTTTGATCAAATACTCAAGAATTTTAACATTTTATCGATCACTGCCAGATTGAAACATTGCACAGACTTCAGCTTCCTGTGAGTAAATGGTGTCATCAGACTTTTTTTGGGCTGTGCTGCAAATTTTACACAATGTGTCATACTCTGACTCTTAAAGCTACACTGATGGAAAATCTGCCAATGCTTTAAAGCTATCGGTACACTTAGTTATAAGGGATCAAGTGAGGAACAAAGAGGCACTAATTGCTTGTTGACCTGACCATCAGTTAATGAGTAGATCTTGAGTAACTCCTCATCAGGGAACTTAAGGGGAAATCAAGAAGCTTAAACAGGTAGATCTGGTCTCACTCTTCTTTAAAGAAGTACTGGGTCAGAGATGAGGAACTATCTGCAGGAAGCAGTAGTTAATGCACAGATCTTGAGTAACTCCTTGTGAGGAAACAAATGAGGAACTAACCACTACTTAACCATTACATAATAAGTCCATTATGAGTAACTCCTCATCGGGGAGCTAAAGGGAACGTATCTATTATATGTCTCCCAGTGGATGATTACCCTCTTAATACTTACCATCGCGGGTGGTTAGGTAGCAGTTAGCTCCTCATTAACTTCCAATTTGTTCCCTCGTATTCATGCAAGGTTGTGTGTACCTTATTCTTAAGTGTTTCTCCAGAACGTTCCCATATATAATGCTGACTTACACACATAGACTGAAAACAGGACTTTAAATATAAGCTTCCTGGCTTGTGTCTGATTCACCAGTTGAAGATAATAATTTAATGATGACTCAGCACCCTGGAGAAACATCATGCTGAGATCAGTGAGGTCACACTCACAGGAAACGTCACTGAGATTAAGACAATTTACAATTTAAGTTGTTCTTACATCCAAAGGTTATACTTAATACTTTCTACAGAGTGTGGTACAGAGTGTGGAACTTATTACTGAATGAAACACTTACAGTTGAGGGGTATTTGGGGTCTGGTTTTCTATCATTTTACTGTAGTGCTTCTGGGGGAAGGGGGTGATTGTTCAGTGTTCGTTGTGCTGTTTCACAAATCATTGGTTTCGTATTTAAACCACAGCACGTCATACATTTAAACACCAAATTAACATTTGACTTAATAGTGAATTAAGTGAGCACAAATCTTGGCATTACGTAAAAATACAGCCAAATGAGTCAATATATCATTTTGCCCATCAAATACAAATGGTCAAGTGTCAAAGTCATTTCTTACTTAACCCTCCTGTTATGCTTGTTTCTCTGGAACAATAATAATGTTCCTGGGTCAATTTGACCCAGAGCATGTTCAATTATCCAAAAGTGTCAGAACCCCTAAAAAAATCTAATTTTTAACTCCATTACTAACCATTTAAATCAAGATTTAAACCATTGGTGTTCTTTAATTCTGCAGATCATAGTTCAATGAGGATAACTCACTCGTTTTGCATTGAAATTAATGTTAAGACCTTTTTAATGCACATTGGAAAGCCCTAAATATAAATACAATAGTTTTTTATGACAGATTTCTCTTTATTTTATTTTACATTTTGATTTGATGTATTTTTATGAAGTGATGTTGATAAATTCATATGACACCTCTTCTGCCACATGCTGCCAAGATTTTTATGCTGCATTTAGCTTGTTTGAAAGGCATATATTGCCTAAAATAGACTTTTAAAAGTGTCAATTTGACCCGCAACATAACAGGAGGGTTACACATTTCCTGTTCCCAGCTACACAGACTCCAGGATTCACAGCTTTCCTTTCACTGTTTTTGTTTTTGAAGTTTGAGGTTTGGTAAGTTAGTTGGACAAAATTTGAGTCAATTTTTGAAGTGAAAATGTAACATATTCCTTTTTTATTGTGAGCCATCCAACAAAAGTGTCAATATATCACCCATTTTCTCAGCTTTCTTCTTCTTATACATCTTGTTAGAACAGCTGCTGCTTAAGTTGTTCTTTCAAGAAGTTTTCCACCATTAAATATTTGTGCTTCTTTTTTTTTAAAGTTATGTTTTGGGGCATTTTTGCCTTTATTGGATAGGAAAGCTGAAGAGAGACAGGAAATGTTGGGAGTAAAGATTGGGGGAAGACATGCAGCAAATGGTAGAGGCCGGGAGTCGAGCCTGTGATCACAACTAGCCTCTGTACATAGGCCAAAGGCGCCCCAAAAGACATGGGCTTCTAAAGCTGATCTAAAAACAAGACACCCCTGACCTGTTTCAAATATGTGCCATCACAGGAGGAAAAGGTTGTCTGGACTGAGTGATTTAAACTCATGATTAAATGAATTTAAAGAAAACTTGAAGGACCATTTATCTGAGTAGATTTGAGAGGCAGCTACTCACTGATGTCCATGTTATTATTATTTAAACCACAGCAGCACTTCACTCCTTAAAAGAAAATGTTATTTTAGTCTATTTAGAAATAGTATTTAATAAGTCAGGGGATCTGAAAATAGCTAAATGTGCTAAATGACCTTTCACTAAAAGAGCAGTGTCATACTCTGCATCAGTTAGGTGTTGATTGGTGGGTTGAGCCTCCTCAGAGGTGGCAGACAGACCTTTCATTGTTCCCTGACCTCACCACAAGAAGCAGGTGGAGGCCTTTCCACAGCGTGCTGCAGCAGTTCTGTAAAGCTGACTGCAGCTCCACCTCAGAAAGAGTCTCTTTCACTCTGCTCCACCACTCGCCTGAGCCAACTCTCTCTCTCACAGGGAGAAGTTTTGCGGCTGGGGGGAGGGAAGGGAGGGGGCAATGGGATCATGGAGGGGGGGAGAGGAGGCTGTGTGAAGAAGCCCATTCAGCTCATTCAACCATCTCACTGTGAAGGTTAACCAACCACGCCACGGCAGACCCCTGGCTAGGTAGACACAACCCTCCCTCTGGGCACTGGGTTCACTTCTCTCCCTGAAGACACATGTGTACAGAAAACTCGCCAAAAACCCAGGGAGGCCCGGGCCGGGGTGGAGAGTTACTGACTTAATGTGAGGAGACAAGGCGGGGTAGGCTGGAACAAAGTGTTCACTGCCTTCAGGCACTGCAGAGAAGCTTTTGGGCAAAAACGGGCCGACTTCAAAATGTATTATTCTGAATGTAAGCACGCCATCGCAACTCATTTTTCAGCCATACTTCCTTTTCTTCAGCTCTGCCAAGCAGATAACAGAAACCTCCAGGAGCAACTGTTCGAGCATGCTGCGAACAGAGCCTACAAACTGTTGTTTTTATCCAATGAGACTGAAACACTTTTTTACACACTCATCAGTACATTGCGAAAAAGGGTAGCTTAAATATAGGGTAAAAAAACTTAAATCAAGGTGAAAATTTCTTAAAGCAAGTTAATTTTACTTGACAAGACTTCTTAAAATGAGAATGTTAAATCTAGTGGTCTTGAAAAATCTCATTTTTACAGATACCTTCAAGTACGTAGTCATTTTGAACATAACATAAATAAAACAGACTTTGATGATCCAATTTTGATATTATTTATAAGTGCTTACCAAAATGACTCAAATAAAGGAGTCATTTCTAAACTTTATAAGGGATTTATGGTAAAGAAGCCACAAACCACAGGATATATTAAAGATAAATGGGAGAAAGAGAGTCATTTGATGATACCAAATGAGGTTTGGTTAGTGTGTAGACTCCAGTGGAAATGTACCAATTCTCATGTTTGGCGTGAATTTGGATGGAAGTGTTTGATTCGTTTCTTTATCACACCAAAGCAGAAAGCTCATTTTACAGGAGGGGATTCAAAGTGTTGGAAGTTGTGTGGATTTCAGGAAGCAGACCACTGGCATATATTCTGGGAATGTCCAGTGTTAAGACCCTTCTGGATAGAGTTCAACAGAATATTAAAAAGTATATTTAATATTGACCTGCCCCTACAATTTACTGCACTACAAAAAAAAGGGTTGAAATAAGTAGAATATGTTGATTTTTAGCTCAAACTTCTTGAAAACAAACTTCCTACAGCACAGTTATAAGTAAAATATACTGAATATAAGCAAAGAAAATCTCATTTAATTATTTTTATACTTAATTTGAGCAATTAAGGCTTGGGGACAAGAAAAACAACACCAATTTAAGTAGAAAATGACTCACTATTAAAAAACTATGATTACGCTGTTTCTTGATATAAGCTAGCTCATCTTAAAATAAACCCTAATCCATCTTAAAACTAAGACCCCCACTTTGGGAACCCCTGCTCTAAGACATGGATGGCTAGTTGGTGAGCATATTTGTTTGTTTTATTTAGATTAAGTCTCTAGTCCCTCTATCTTGCTCAAATGTCACGTGTTAAGAAACTGTATCTTAAATCAAGTGGGATAAGACAATTTGACTAAAAATGAGACAATTTCACTTGGTAAGATTTGAGTTTTTGCAGTGTAGGAACAAAGAGACAACTCCATCTTTAAATATCACTTTTTAATACCCTTTTAAAAAACAAACACTTAAAAGAAAAGGCAGCTTCAGCTTGTTTCCAGTATTTTTTTTTAACATCTTCACACTCAAAACAATAAACCATTTGTTCCTTTATTATTTCAAGACAAAAGCTCTTATATTTCTTTTCTGAAAATTGGAAGTATAAATATCGTTGCTCGGCTTCTGTGGGAATACGTCAGTGGCAGGAAAACAAGTAGTCCACTTTGAGGTGCTGTGCAAGAAGGCATCTCCATGATGACTCAGAGTTTGTGGAGACGTGACAGAAGCAGAGTCATAGAGTCTTGAGTCAGAGGTGCTCGTATGTTTTGGCAGGAGGATACAATTAGGCTCTGTTGACATGTTGCTGGTTGATGCTCTCTGCCAAATAAAGGAGCGAGAGTCGTAGTCTTTGGATCGCTAAAGTTCCATAAAACCATTCACATTATGTAGCGCGAGTTCTTCAGTCCAGGCGGTGTGTTTAAGGCCCTTCCACTCTCTGAAGGCCGTGTCTTCAGGTGCTGTTGGCCTGCTCTTGTTCAAAGAGCGCCATAGCCAGATGTGAGCGCGATCCCAGACCCTCCAAGTTGCTGAGCACACAGCGGTGGTAGATATCCTCACTGAACCGAGGGTTGCACGCCCTACGCACGTATTTTTGGATCAGCGCGGGCTCCACCGCTCTGAACACGTGTAGCCCAGAGTAACGCACAAATATATCGTACACGTCCATGCTTTCCAGCAGCTCCTCGTTGTCCAAGATGTCTGCAGCCATCTTGGTCCGTGCCGTCATGTAGTCCGCGTTGTAAAAGCAAGCTTCGTCAAAGACGTGCCGGTCGAAGTGGCCGTCTCGCAGTGACTCTGAAGCAAAAGTGGAGGAGGCGGCGGAGGGCTGCTGGTCGCGGTAAACGACAGCCGGACTGTACTCTTGAAAGTGGATTGGGAAGAAGACCTGCCAGTTGCTGATGGCGTTCATTCTGCAGCGGTTTAGAAAGTCAGCGTTGACCTCAGTCCACACGCTTGCCAGGAAGAACAGCGTGTCCACGGGGTGCTTCTTAGAGATAATGTCCATCAGCTTGACCTGCGAGGGCACCTCAGTCTTCACGCTTATCCACGGGATCTTCACATCCCCGTAGCGCTTCTCCACCTCCCCGATCATCGCTTTAATACCGGCAAAAACATCAGTCTGGCTGACTCGCTGAGCATCAAAAGGATCATAGATGAACAAGAACGTGAGTAAAACATTATCATGGGTGTCTAAAGTGTTCATCACATACATGTCAAGAAAGTTCCCAACAAAGTCCTGATCCTGGGCTGTGACAGGCAGGATGACCTGCACACGTGTCGCCTCTGTCACGTAAGGCATAGGGATAATCTCCACAGCACTCAGAGGTCGCAGCAAGTTAACCCGTTTGGCAATGACTTGACTGTGGCCCTTCTGGGTGTAAGCCTCCAATGCAAGGTCCAGGACATACTCCATACCACGCGTTGGATCAAAACGCCGGTAACCGTTGAGTAGACGCCGCTTGCGGAAACGCAGCTGAGGCTGGTAACGCTCGTTCAGACGCTCCACGGCAATTTCTAAAACGGCGTTAACGTCTGCACGGTCCGCGCCTCGCATTTCACACTTAGGAGAGCTGTCGACGCACGAGTAAATGTGCTCTTCAGTGAAGTACTCCCAGTTTATAACCTCGAAACGGGTTCGTGGCTTGAAAGGAGGGTTAATTCCAACAGGCCACGTGACTCCGGCCTTACCTTCTGGGGTTAGGTCGCTCAGGTTGTTGATCTGCATCTGATGAATAAACAAAGGGGAGTCAAAAAGGATGCAAAGTGCAAACATTTTCATCATTTGTATAAGGCTTTTGAAGCAGTTTCACAAGCTGATGAGACTCTTTAGCTTCACTTCATGCCTCAGTAAAACATCTGATCCCCGTGTCAGCCTTTTGACTTGTTAAAATACTTTATTAGTCAGGGATGTCTGACTCGGCTCAAAGAAAGAGGGTGTGGTAAAGAAAATAACAGTACACTTTCCACACATGACTCATCCCAGGAGCAGTAATCTCAGCCCCATCAGATAATAAGTGTTTACAGTTGATAAGAGAGCGGAGTAAAACATCATAAACCTGCAGCTGTTGAATCTGTAGGTACGTCTGTTCCAGCTCGATCTTGCTGAAGCGTTTGTGCAGGCGGTACATCAGATTCGGTTCAGACACAGGGTGGACTGTGAAGGCGTTTTTGAACTGTGCGCTGTCTTCACGCTCTGGATCTGCGTTTTTCCCCAGTTCAAAGTAACGATAGGTCATCTCCTGTAACAGAGTCAGAAAAAAGGTTGGTGTTTATGATCTGCTGATGAATCTGTAAAAACATAGAGATAATAAAGCACACAGACTTTCACTTAAGTAAAGAAACATAAGGTGCATTTCGACCAAGAGTTCCGGGGTCTTTTAGCCCCCAGAACTACTTTCCCCAGAACTAAAAGGTTCCTGTGCCCCCATTGTTGTCTGCGTTTCGACCGTGGGCTGAAGTCCCGGGTAGATTGTGCAAATCAGGCCAGTGACGTATGGAGAAAAAAATGATGTTAAATAATATTTTGAAATCTTAATAAAAAACTAAACTAGTATGCATTCCCAGGAACTCCCTCAACAGCTGTGTAAACTCCACAAACACTGTTACGTTCAGCCGAAAGTCCCAGGATCTTTGGAAAGTACTACCCCCCAAACAGGGGCTTTTCAGGGGGAGATTATCTACCCCTGAATTAAATTTAGACCCTGGTTCCTCTGGTCGAAACGCACGCAGTTCAGGGGTAAAGTCCCGAAAAACGCCTATATACTAGTATGATTAAAGAGGAAGTGCTGATTCAATTGATTCAAAAACGGTTCTGAACTCAAGTAAACAAACACAACGGCTGTCTCAGAAATTTCTACCATTTTGGCTTTCTTTCTTTTTCAAGATTCGTTTTGCTTTTTTAGGGTAGGACAGCTTGAGAGTGACAGGAAAGTGGGGAGAGAGAGGGGGGTTGACATGCACTGAATACTGCCAGGGCAAGGAAACAAGCTTAGGACCAGTCTGGCAAGAAGAACCATTCTATACATGGGGTGCCTGCTTTCCAAAACTGAACCGAGCCAAAGCCCACTGGATCCTACGGGATTTCTTTTGTGAGAATACCACACATAAATCTGTTTAACTTTAAATTAAGTAAAAAAAAACACACGCTGAGGTTAATCATTTCAAAATGTAAAAACAGACGGACTATCTCTCTGCTCTGAATCATCCCTCTAAGGGACGTGTTGTGTTTACTCTTAGTCATGTCGCTACAAGTCCTCCATGTACGTCATGGACTTTCCCAAGACTACTCTTTCCAGCTCTTCAGTTCCGCCCTCCTTTTCTGTTTGGTGTTCATATGTTATCAATGCCACCTTTCACATGTCATATCTGTTGTTTGTGACATGCACTGGGGATGAACAACCACGTCATGTTTCCTGTGCGTGGAACATCCATTTAGGTTCAAATCAGTCTTGATTTGGGGTAAGCTGCAATTATTCAAAACACAAGTAATAATTCCCTTAAAATTAGGGATGTCGGGATTAACCGGTTTCACTATTTACCGTGCTTAAAAGAGTAACAGTTAATCTAATTGTGAAGGCTCCGCTACACTGAGTTTTTCTAAAGTCTCTGTCTAAAAGGGGCCGGTACATTATGTAAGGTGCAACTTGTAAAAGAAAAATGACACCTGTGTGGAGATTCTCTGTCATTATGAAGTGTGAGGCAGCGTCCTCGGCCCTTTTCGGTACCGCCCCATGTCCCGTTAGAGTCAGATGTTGTTTTCATAAAGAACACTGTTTTCATTTTAACTGCGACTTTACAACGACTTGTTGGCGGCGTTTTAACAAAATCAGAGGAAGGACACCCAAAAACTGTTGGTAAATTAAGCGCATAATAATCGGGATAATCGTGAAACCGTTATTATTTCTCTCACAATAATCGTACCACCAAAATCTTTAATTTAATTGCATCCCTACTTAAAATACATTCGAGCTGAAGTTTGAAGTCTTTATTTCAATATGTCACAGGTAGAGTTCAAATATTTCTGTTCAAATTGTGACGTAACATTATAAACTTGTCAGGATAAATACTCAAGTAAAATGTGTTGCCATAGAAGCTGTGTCTTTCGTCCATTGCTAAAATGCCTTCAGATGATCCAGTCATGACTAACTTGTTATATTTTGGAGCATGTATGGTTGTGAGGTCTCAAGTGCTTTTAACCTTTCTATTATCCTTGGGATCAATTGGAGACCATTCGATGTTTAACGTCTCTAAATTAATGACTAACATCATTTTTTGGCTTCATATTTCATGATTTTTCCAACTGGGAAAATGTCAAATTGAAATGTTGATATGTTCCAATTTCCTGTAAAAGAAAATTAAACATTGGTGTTCCTTGGGGTCAATTTGACCCCAGGCTGTTTTAGCTGTATATAACATAAGAAATATCAACATTTTACACGCATTTGTTTAGGTTGTTTTGGATGATATTGAGGTCACTATAACCAAGGACACTTCCGCATGTGACTGCAGGAGCTGGGATCGAACCGCCAACCTTCAGATTGAGATATGATATTTCCAGCCACTCTGTCTCTGAAGATATTCAATGATGTGTCCTGTGTCAGACGTTTTGGTAACATGAAACAAGGCAGGGCTGACACGAGCATGACAAACTTGCAGCAGTTTGATGTTCTGTTTTACAAATAAAGTCCTTCTAAATGTTTTAAATTATGTTTATGCTTGAAATATAGTTTATTTAAAGGGCTATTTAGGTAGTCAACAAAGAAACATAAACCTGGGTAACAATCAGTTTCTGGAGGTTTAATTTGCTGGGGTCGAATTGACCCCAAGGACAAAAGATGTTAGTAAATTTGAGGGTAACAGGAGGGTTAAAAAAAGTGTTGTTGTTTTTTACCTGGTGCACCTCCACACAACTGAGCCCCAGGTAATCAATAATACAGCGGCCCAGCCACTCATCCGGTCTCACACTGAGGATGTCGTTACGACAGGTGTCCAGGTGCGGCTGCAGGCGAGCCAGCAGACTGCGTGACAGCAGATAGCCATACCCGCCGTGACAGTAACGCGCCTTCTCCTCTCCGCCAATAAACTCCTCCGCTCTACCCATATACAAATCCTGCCCCGCACTGAGGTGTCCCACCAGCTCAGAGAGGCGATCTGCCTGCATGTAAGTGTCATCCTGGGCTAACAGGAACCAGTCATAGTCCGACCCGTAGTGCTGGTGGAGGTGACGCACGGTCTCGTACATCAGCCACACTGGGCGGTCGTCCCCGTGGGCGACTACAGTCATCCCGTGAGGCACCTTAGGGCTGCGCAGACCAGTGAAGAAAAAGGTGCGGTGGAAGTGATGGGCAACTGTGCGATTCACGGCCACTGCCAGTGTGTTGAGGGTCGCTCGAGAGGTTAGAACACCAACCAGCAGACGCTCTCTGATGCCCAGTTCAGTGTGAATGTACCGAGTTCTGAAAAGAAAGACAAACAATTCAAAGTCATAAAGAGTAAAGATGAAAATCCTATTGAACATTATAGTTAATCCTATGGAAATAAATAAATAAATCAAGCTAAGAGTAAAGTCAGATTACAATTCCTGGTCATGTGAAGTTTTTTGCAGCCAAATGTCAGCTGCAGGATTTGAAATACAGCATGAAAGGCGGTTTAAATCTGTGGCTCAAGACATCTGCTCTCTCCAAATCTGAGCAACTGAATGTCTGTGCAAAGAGATTAGGATGATATAATCTCTATTCCATGGGGGGAGGACTGTGCTTCACATCTGGCAGTGTGTTAAGAATACTGAGACTTAGATCCCAGCTTATTATAAAAAGAATAAACAAATGTAAATCCTCAGGGTGGAAATGTTTCAGCGGCCTCTGGAGAAGAAAAAAGATAGTGGAAATATACAGGAATGTCCAACAAACCTGTTCTTGATTATGAATAAAAACAGAATGCTGATGTGTGTGTTCAATATGGACATAAATGACTTCCACACTCACCTGAGGACCTTTTTATGAGGCTTGTTTGGGTCTTTGTGATAGGGCACGATACGTGGCGTGAAGTCCTCCTCTCGTGCTCCATCTCTGAGGTCCCTCTGTGCATCTCTTCCCCCCAGGAAAAGCCCCCCGTTGCCCCCCAGTTCATCTCCACAGGAGTCGTCTGTATCCCCTTGTGTCCAGGACACCATCAAAAGGCTGAGACTACATCCCAGAGACAGCCCGAGGATGAGGGGCAAAGCAGGCCTGAACACGGCCAAGAAGGAGGACAGACGCATATCTGGAAAAGTTATGAGCTCCACTTCTTGATGAGGCTGATCTGGAAGAATGTACAGCCTTACAGTACAGAACAGAACATGTGTGATGTGTCAAACTTCTCCTGCTCTGCTTTAACACACTTTCACCAAAAATGAGGAAGTGGATGTGCTGACACTCACAGATCTCAAATGTCTCATTGCTGTCCTTTCCACAGTCTCAGCTCCTGAGGTTGTTATGAAATAGTTTCTAATAGATCCACCTAGCAAGGATCACATGGCAGCAAAGTACTCGTGTGTTTCAAATGAAGGGAGAGCTGGTGAATCATTAACTTGATGAGTGAACACACTTCAATTATGAAGCTTAAGGTGAATATAATTAATCCTTTAGAAGGAACAAAAGGAGATAGGTTAAAACCATTAACGTTTATTTGGGCTTATCTATCTTTCTAAGGAATAAAGGAGGCTGATCAGTCCCTGTCATGTTAACAAACACACAGTATCATGTTAAAAAGCGCACACTTCTGTTGGTTTAATTCTCATTTTGAATTAAAGTGTTGTTAATTAGCCCAACTTATTTTGGCTAGCTGCGCTAACAGCGTTTCTAATGTCAGCTAACTAATGATCAACACGCTTAAAGACCCCAGCGGAAGTTTACCCTCCTGGTTTAGTTGTATCTTGTCATTTCACTTACATTCAAAGGAGATTTAAATTCTTAATATTCGTTTCCGAGATCACAGCCTCGATAGTAGCGTTAGCAAGCTAGCATCGCGTCCGTTGTTTCAGTGCCTATAAGTCTCTCCTCGGTCTGTGTACTCCAACTCTGCCTCGAAGACTTGGGTCCTACAGCTCCTCGTTGATGAAGATAAAAAGGCATCAAACAGGGTCGAGTATAGGTCGTCCATTTCCTTAGTTTCTTCTTGACTTCCTCACATATCGAGTGCCACACACACAGAGCAGAACTAACGTCCCCCTCTCTCACGTAGTCTCCTCGTCTCCTCGTCCCCTCCTCATCACTGCTGCAGCATCACCTCCGGCTGACTGCCCTCTCGATAAGACCAGGTCAAAACAGAAACACTACAACAAGGACATGCATTGAAAGGGTAAATATGGAGATAAAATGAGTAAATAGTGAATAAAGGGGTAGGATTATATCAGTTTTAACTTATTCCTACTCCCTTTCGCACATGTAAAGTCAAATGTTTAGGTGTTTGCTAATGGAACTTATTGATTTTGTTTCTTTTGTATAACTATTTTTTTTCTTGTATGTTTGTGTAACTATTTTGCGGAACAGAATTAGGGCCACTGAAAAAAAAAAATTTAAGGTCAGAACAATTTTAAAAAAATTCTTATTCTGAGAATAAAGTCAGAATTCTGAGAAAAAGTCAGAATTCTGAGATTAAAGTCAAAATTCTGAGAAAAAGTCAGAATTCTGAGAATAAAGTAAGAATACTGACTTTATTCTGAGAATTCTGAAAATAAAGTCAGAATTCTTACTTTTATCTCAGAATTCTGAGAATAATGTAAGAATTCTGACTTTATTCTCAGAATTTTGACTTTAATCTCAGAATAATAATAAAAAAAAGAAAATTTGACCTTTTTTCTTCAGTGGCCTTAATCCTCTTCCGTACTATTTCTTCTTTTCTACTTCTATGTTTTTTTTCTATTTTACTTTTACATGATCGAAATAAGGGCATCAAATCAACATATAGAAACCTTATCAGCATAGTTACAACTCTATACAAATACGTCGGCCTTTAAAGTATTTTTTAATTTATCTATTTATTTTTTTAGACTGTCAACTCTATCCCAGCCAACAAAAACACATTTTGTCGATTTATAAATTTAATCTGCAACCAATTACAGAGTGATGGAACATTTCACCCTGCATTCACGTGGTGTCGGAATAATCGGAAAACAAAGTTTCTCACTGGAACATTTCACACAGAGGCCTTCTTTTTTTTTTTTTTTTTTACAAGATTTGTTTTTTAATGGAAAAACGCAAGCTTCACGATACAGGTCCAGTATTTCAAACATATTTTCATGTTTTAAACATAGTCATATGAAAGCATATATATACACATACAAAAAAATAAAAATAAAAAACAATAATATATACATACATAAAATGAAATAATAACTATATATAAACTATTCATACATACATACATACATACATACATACATACATACATACATATACATACATACATACATACATACATACATACATACATACATACATACATACATACATACACACACACATGCATACACACCTATTTTATACAGTCTATGATACACACACACAAATAAATAAATATAAAAGATAATTAAAATTACTTTTACTAATGTATTTTCTGTAGAATGTATTGATCTTTGTTACATTTTGCATAGCATTACTGTAGTCATGTTATTGTCCCATATTATATGATATATATATATATATATATATTCCCATTTTGAATTTCCCCGTTGTGGGACGAGTAAAGGAATATCTTATCTTATCTTATCTTATTATTTCCTGAAATTTTTTCTCTGCCATACAGGGGGGTACTTGGCTGAAATTGTTTTGGAAAAGGGGTGCACAAGCCAAAAAAGTTTGAGAACCTCTACTGCTTAAACTTTAAGCAGTACAAAGGCATGCTAACTCTGGAAGTAGGTCCATCCGAGCCATAGACTGTATAAAATATTGACGTAGTATCCGTGACGTCACCCATCTGTTTCTGAAGCGCTGTTTTGAGGCCAATCGGCGGCGGGAGCAATATTGCTGCTGTCGAGTGATTGTGAGATGTGTGAGCCTCCTAGCCAACAGCTACAGTGTTCCCGCCTGTCAATCAAGCCAGCTGTGCCTCTCATTGGAAGACTCATAATCTCAATATCTTCAAAATTGCTGCGTTATAAAAAAAATCACCCCGTACAGTGTGTGCCGATCGAGAAATGAGTTATCCAGACTACACTCATCTTTTGTACCAGACTGTAAACATGTTTATTTCTGCTGTAAAGATTGTTTGTTTTTTTTAATTGGTGTGTATGTGGTTTCTGGTACATCCGGAGCCAGCCTCAAGTGGATCCTTGATGAACTGCAGTTTTTAGCACTTCTGCATTGGACTCATATTTTTAGACCAGAGGTTGCTGCTTGTCTTTGAACCATGATCTGTGACAGTTAAAGAACACCATTGCATAAAATATTGATTTAAATGCTTAATTAAATATTCCTCTGGTCAAGTTGACCCAGGAACATTATTGCCGTTGCTGAGAAACGAACATAACAGGAAGCAGTACAAAGGCATACAAACTCTGAAAGTAGGTCCATCCGAGGCGCACATGAATGCAGCAATACTGCAGTCCCACGAGAAGGGGAGGGGCCTTTTCTTCCGCCCGCCCTTTTTTGCCATATATGGTCAGTCTGGCGGTTCGGCGAGCTGCTACATCCACCCGGCGAAAAGTGGACACGAGACGTCGGTGTGCTCCTGAAACCAGTGATTCCATATCAAGGTAAGGGATACATTTACGGTGTATGACAGCTTTGACACATTTAGACAGCATAAAGAAAGTTCTGATGATAAAATACAGTTTGGTGAAAAGTCACTAAAAGCCGAATTTGCCGCTTCGGAGCGAGTTGGGCCTTGCGTCATGTTAGCATGTAGCTTAGCGATACAGGCCTGTCAGTTTAGAGCTACCGCAGTCCACGACACATTAATCTACACCTTCTTCCTGTGTTTGACATTTTGTCTTAATAAGCTAACAGGACAGTGTGAACACAGTATAAGAGTAATTCACTGTTAAAGGAGATATCAGCCGCTTGTACTGGCGTCATCAGGAGGCTCAGCTGGGCTAACAGGCTGCCTTGTGTTCAGGGCTCAACGTGCGAGCAGGTGGGATTGAAGAGGACGAACTGCGGTTCTTGGATCACGTTGGCTCCTTCATAATCTCTCTTTAGGTCGATGGATCACGTTAGACTTGTTTTTAGTTATTGTTTGTGTTTTATAAAACAACACAAGAGCTCTGAAGTCGCACCCTGAAAATGCCGGTACATTTTGACACCGGTTAATCTTCCTCATCCGCCACATTCAGATAACCCAATAAAATCAGAACTAATAATATAAAAAATAATTATCTGATCATGTTTGATTTGTAAAACCCAAATGATTCGTAATAAAGATGAGATTGATGGCTCTTTGAAGAGAACCGGATCTTGAGGAACCGTTCCTTTCAAAGAGCCGTTCAAAAGACTGGCTCTTTGGCTCATTGTTATATTTATTCATTTATTAGAAGTAAACCAGAAGTAACTCGTTTTTATCAAGGAAACAATGACTGGTAGCAGTTATCAGATGAGATTTGGATCAGAATAATTCAAACTTACACATCCCACCAATACACGTGAATATATATATATATATATATATATATATATATACTCTTGGTGGGAATTATTCTGAAATATTTATTATAATTCCATGAGATGGTGCCATATCCCCATGCTTCGACAGTAAGATCTCTATTTTGAATTTTCCCTCACCTAAAAAACTTTGTGACACTAAAAAAACTATGCAGTATACAGATAACTTCCATGTGAAACTACTGTGAAATTTTCCACACAAGAACATTTTAACAATACAGAAAAAAATATAAAAACAATAAATAAGAATGAATATATATGTATATAAAAAATATAAATACAAGTAGAATAAAAATTAGGACATTATAAAAATGTGAATGCAAAAATCATACTACTCCACCTGGTGTTTCTACAACTAAACTACTTTACATACAGGAGCTCAAATCCACATCAAAACAATATTAACAATAACAAAGTGTAGACAATAAGTGAACAAAATTAAAGACATCCCTGAAATAAAAAACAGTTGCATCCTTTGTGGGTTCTACTGCCTCTCCTTCTTATCCTTTGGCAAATTTGAATTAAGGAAGACAAGGGATCTTACTTTTGCTGGCTTGAGGCGACTTCTTCTCTCTGATCAAGCCAGGGCACGCAGGCACGCAGGTGACACGTGAAGGCAGCGTTGGCAATCCGCATATAAAAACGGCTCCCAAATGAAAGGCTCACAACTGCGAATCGGTTCTCATCGTTCAATTAAAAGAGCCGTTCAAAAGACCGACTCGTTTGCGAGCGTCATATCTCTAATTCGTAATCTGAGGTGGAAAGCAGGGCTAGCCAATTATCTTGGTGTGGTAAGGTTTTTCTACATATGACATGTTAAATGAACATTGTTGTAAATCTGTGCCCTCCTCCTTTTATCTCTCTCTTTTTAAATAGCCACGCACAACCATGCCGTCTGATTTAGCCAAGAAGAAGGCAGCGAAGAAGAAGGAGGCTGCTAAAGCTCGTCAGCGTACCAAGAAACCTGAAGATGGAACTGAAGATGGCGAACAACCAGAGATTAATGGAGCAGAGAGCAATGGTGAGACTGAATTGTAAAGCAACAAGTTTTTCAAATAAAAAGAAAGCTACAGTCTGTCATTTGTTTGACTTGATACGCTCACTCCATGACTTTCTGTAAATGAAAGCAAAATAGCAAACAGGATCTTTTGATTTTTCAGGTGTTGCCAGTTTGACGAAGGAGCTGGATGAATTTGAGCTGGCGAAGACCGAGGCACGGGCAGTGACCGGCGTGTTGGCCTCACACCCCAACAGCACTGATGTTCACATCAGCAGCCTGTCGCTCACCTTCCACGGCCAAGAGCTTCTAGCAGACACCAGTCTTGAGCTCAACTCTGGCAGACGTTACGGGCTCATCGGCCTGAACGGCACAGGTAAACGGGTCTCTCCTTGGACATATTAGTAGTCAGGACTTGTCCTTTTTTTCTGTTTGGAGAACATACAACCTGAGAGCTTACCTGAAAACTACATTCACTTCCTGTCCCTCCCCTACACCTGTTTGAAAGCACTTCAGATTTTCCTGCTGTAGACATGTATTGAGAGTTGTTTAAACAGATGTTTGGTGTTATTCTTTCACACGAAGATAGTTAATTTTCTTATCTTCTTACACACACCAGGAAAATCCATGCTGCTGTCAGCCATCGGGCATCGTGAAATTCCCATCCCGGAGCACATCGACATTTACCACTTGACCCGGGAGATGAGCCCCAGTGAGAAATCCGCTCTGCAGTGCGTCATGGAGGTGGACGAGCAGAGGATAATGCTGGAGAAGGAGGCTGAGAGACTTGCCGCTGAGGACTGTAAGTTGAACATGAAGCAGTTGCAAAGGAGAAATATAGTTATCTAGTTTAGGCATAGCTAATTTGAGAAAACAGAGTAGCAGCAGAGACGAGAGAAATCGTCTTTCACACCTCATCGTGAACGCCCTTTTCTCGTCTTTCTCTGCACAGCTGAGTGTGAGAAGCTCATGGAACTGTACGAGCGTCTGGAGGAGCTGGATGCAGACAAGGCTGAGGTGCGAGCCTCTCGGATCCTCCATGGTTTGGGTTTCACCGCTGCCATGCAGCAAAAGAAAATGAAGGACTTCAGTGGAGGATGGAGGATGCGTGTGGCTCTGGCCAGGTAATGAACAAGTGCATCTTTTCTGATTTGCTTCACTTGATTTCTAAAATGCTGTATTTCAACACCCACGAGAGAATGGTACTCTAAATCTGTAGGACATCCTGATTTGTAACGTTAAACTGATCGCATACGCTTTAAAAACAGTGTTAAAGTAAAGGGTTGTTGATATGCATGGACACAAGTTTCACAGCAAGAAGCTAAATGTAAATTAATATCTGGATAACTTCTATATTTGTCCAGAGCTCTGTTCATCAAACCCTTCATGCTGTTGCTGGATGAGCCCACTAACCACTTGGATCTGGACGCCTGTGTGTGGTTGGAGGAGGAGCTGAAATCGTAAGCGGACACCCACTTCCTCACTTGTTACGAGTCCAGCATTTGATGGTGTGATGCTAATCCTACTTCTCTTTTAATGCCAGGTTCAAGCGAATCCTCGTGCTCATCTCCCACTCCCAAGATTTCCTGAACGGTGTATGCACCAACATCATCCACCTGCATCAGAGAAAGCTGAAGTACTACACGGTGAGAACACTTGACTCAAACCACTGCCTGGGTACCTCAAAGCAAGAGATCCCTTTTTTGAAGGCCTTTAGGTATCTGGAACAGCCTCTGTCGTATACGATCTCACTAAGCTGAAGAAGGAAACCGGGGGTGGGCTGTTTCTAAATACATGTGTCTATATTCTGCCCCGTTGGATGACCGTGCAAATCTATTTTTTGCTTTCAGGGTAACTATGACCAGTATGTGAAGACCAGAGAGGAGCTGGAAGAGAACCAGATGAAGCGCTTCAACTGGGAACAGGACCAGATAACACACATGAAGGTGAATGAGCGACACCATGTGGTGGAATGTGCTCACTGCACAGACCGGATCATTCAGAGCGGAGCCTTTTGTTAAACACAATCAAAGCGCAAAGTCGACAACAGTGGCCCCTCGTTCCTCCATTTCCCCTTTGCTGCTGTTGGGAGGGAGGGTTCTTATCCAAATGGAGGGCTGATTATTAGAAGTGTCATCTGCTTCTTAGCTAAATATCTAAACACTTTCATTAAAGCCCTTTTATGATCCATTTACACTCCCTTTGACATACTTAATTCTAAAACTGACCACAGCATTTAAATTGTACTCACCATCATTATTCTGTGACATTAGTTAAATCAAGTCTTCACCCTTAAGGCTAAATTCTCATGAGCACGAAAAACACAGAGTCTGAAGTAGGTTGATTTGGGGTTTTACTTTGTGTGTGTTTATTTTCTACAAAGAAAATGGAGAACAAATATATGTTAAACAGGTAAAGCAATAAACACACTTCTTTTATACTACTGCAATAGCTTAGCAAGAGAGCCGGTCGGTGCTGAGATGTCTGCAAATCTACACAATGAACACATGGTGAACATCTACACTCCAAACGGTGGCTCAATAACAGTTCACAGTGCAACATCCAAATAAATCAACTTTCCTATTACAATGATCCTTTAAGATTAATACTCACTCTTTCTTTCACGCACATCCAGCTTCTTACCACTTGTCTGTCACTGCACCAGCTACTCATCACCGCATGGCATCTCTCACTCAGTCAAACACTAGTTTGGGAAGCCCCTCCCACATTAAAAGTGACAGCATAACTTAAACAGAATTGAAATTAAACAGGATTCAACATAACTTTGGGGCCTTTTCTACACCCATTGTGATTGTTTTCGTCCCTTTCTCTCTCCACTAGAACTACATTGCCAGGTTTGGTCACGGCTCCGCAAAGCTGGCCCGACAGGCCCAGAGCAAAGAGAAGACACTGCAGAAGATGGTGGCATCAGGCTTGACTGAAAAAGTTGTGAATGACAAGGTACTGTAAGGTTTCCTGAGTTTACTGTTTCTGAAAGTTGGACTTGAGTTAAAACTTTGAGGAAGTGTGACTCATGTTTTAACACCTGCCTTTGTCTCCTCCAGACTCTGTCATTTAGTTTTCCTCCCTGTGGGAAGATTCCTCCTCCTGTTATCATGGTTCAGAATGTGAGCTTCAAGTACAGCGACAACACAGTGAGTATTGTTTATCACGGTACACGTTGACTCGTTAACCAACATCCAGATTGCATTCGTGAGTTTAACTTCTTTGTTGTTTCCTGTAGCCGAACATTTACAATAACCTGGAGTTTGGTATTGACTTGGACACACGAGTTGCACTGGTGGGGCCCAACGGAGCAGGGAAGTCCACGCTGCTGAAGCTGCTAATGGGAGAGGTAGATATCACAGCATATATTCCACATTGTCCTGTAACAACCTGCTGCTTATCAATCAATCAATCAAGCTTTATTTATATAGCACCTTTCATACAAATCAAATGCAACCCAAAGCGCTATACAGTGATTGAAAAACAAGATGGAAGCAGAAATGAAACAATGGCAAGACATATTAGGGGAAGATAATATTAATAGTAATAAAAATAATAAGAATACAAATTAAAAATAAGAACAACATAAAATAAAATAGAGACCAATGCACACCAAAAATAAAATGTGTAATTAAAATAAGTTAAAGCATCAAAATTAAGAACAAAAAAAAGGTTACAATAAATAGATTTATTTTTCAACTCTTGTCCTTACCCTTTTTAAATCTAAGGCTAAAAATATCAATAAAACTGAGTAGATAAATACAAATTAAATAAATGAATGAATAAATACATACAAATAGATTAAAATAACAGTTAAAATTACTAAAATAATAAAGCAACATTTAACAGGCTGCAAAAATGACTTCTCTTTTTGTCTTCATAGCTCCTTCCCACTGACGGCATGATACGCAAACATTCTCACGTCAAGATTGGCAGATATCACCAGGTAAACCACTGAGTCCAGTCTGAGGGTGGCACCTCAATGGACCTGCATGTATTAAGAAAAGTTTGTATAGTCATGAAGTAAAACATTTGTCTGTTTATGTTACAGCATCTGACAGAGCAGTTGGAGCTGGACCTGTCTCCTCTGGAGTACATGATGAAGTGTTTCCCTGAGATCAAAGAAAAAGAGGAGATGAGGAAGATCATCGGTCGCTACGGGCTGACAGGAAAACAGCAGGTAAGATTGAAGTCTGGTCATCTGATGATTCAGGGTGTTGAAAAATGAAATGTTTTCTCTACAATGTTGTTGAAATGACACTATGCGTTCCCTCTAGGTGAGTCCAATCAGGAACTTGTCAGATGGTCAGAAGTGCCGGGTGTGTTTTGCCTGGCTGGCCTCGCAGAACCCTCACATGCTGTTCCTTGACGAGCCCACCAATCACTTGGACATCGAGACCATCGACGCGTTGGGAGACGCTGTCAACGAGTTTGATGGTGGCATGATGCTGGTTAGCCACGACTTCAGGCTAATTCAACAGGTACATAAGATCAAACATTTAGTAGGAATGAGTCTTCCAACCTCAGAATTAACTTCAGCGGTTGTACTTTCTTTTTTAACCATTGCTTGTTTCTTCTCCAGGTGGCTCAGGAGATCTGGGTGTGTGAGAATCAAACCATCACAAAGTGGAACAGGGACATCCTGGCATACAAGGAGCACTTGAAAAAGAAGATTGAAAAGCAAGCGCATGACATCTAAATAAACATGATCATACTCTGAGCCACTCCTTTATCTCGCATCATGGATTTCGACCTGCAGGCTCTGAGAGGACGAGCAGGATTTGCTTTGCAGGAAATTGTGGCAGTGGAACTGAAACAATCTCTTATGCATCTTATTGGACACGTCTCTTGTACATGTTGTACTGTATTTCCATCTCGGTTTGACAGTGCTGCACCGTGCTGTACCCAACCCAACCTAGCCCCTCCCTCTTTTCTTTCACCTCAGGCTGCACTCTGATTGGCTGATTCACCTGCAGCATCTCAGTGCATTTTGGAATGCATTCCATAGTGCTGTCTTCACAGAAAAGTTTTATTTTTCCAAATGTTCAGTTTTATCCCCTCATGTATGCAGCAGCTTTTAGGTCATATTTTATGATATTTAAAAGTTGACTTTCTGTGTAAAAGAGCAGTTCTGCCTTATTTAACAATGTAATGCAATAAAGGTTTGTCTGAATAAACAGAATAAAAAAAACAGCAACATTAGATTTACAAGCCTTTATTATTCATTTAAAACTCAAAGAATACAGTATTTGTTTCCAAAAATCAAAAACTGTTAGGGAAAATAAACTATTTTACATCTCTGTAAACAAGACCACAAAACTTGAAGTGAGTTAAAGTTGCTTTGGATTTTGGCCTGTGAGCCCCATGGCTACATCATTGTAGCCAAAACACTACACTCTCTACGCTGTTCACTGAATCCTCTTGACAATGACTGGACCAAATGAAAAAATGCTGGCTTTTCTTTGCATAACAAAACCTAACAAAAGAACGTAATGCTGTCGGTTTTCTGTACACAACAATGAGATGCATCTCCAGGAAGCACCTTGAAGGGCAAATTAAGTTTTTCGGTGACTTTTGGCTTACAGTAACCAAACCGTACAAGGTGGCATCACGAGGAATCCGATTACAATGTGTGTAAAGCTGATTGACAATAGTCACCATGACCTTTAGAAGGATTTGTCAAATTTCCCTATTTGAGCGAGCTCTTCCACATTACACAATTTTCATTAATACGCAAACATTGTTCCAGTCAACAATAAACGGATGTAACTGTTACACAAAATGTCATTCTTAACAGTTATTTCATGTTTTACTCAATGACCTCCCTGAGAAACAGTTCTAACGTTGTCAAATTGGTGTTGACTTCTATACATGACTTCACCCCCCAAAAAAAACTACACATCTGGTAAATGTTTAAATCAAAACCTAAAATAGTGTCTGATTTCAGAAATAGCGTCACGGTGGCAAGACTCATTTTTATGGACAATAAGTCAAACAAACGGACATCTCTAGCCTTCTGACTGCACTAAAAGTAAAAGTCTGTTTCCCTCGGTGGCTGACATGGTCTGCATGAGTGTGTGTACGGTGGCCCTGAGAGCTCACAGCACTGCAACTTAAGAAAACATGCAAAAAGACAAAACACAAGCAAATTTAGAAAACATCTTCATCCATTTGAAAACACATGCGCAGCATTTAGGAAACGCACTGCAAAGACCATAACACAACACACCATGCTGCAAATAGAGCGCAACACAACGGAAGTGTTTCCGAGGACACTTAAAAGTGATGCACACCTCCGGACACGCTTGTTGTAGACGTGGATTTTGAGTCACAGCGCTATTAATTTTCTCTTACCGTCAGTGGTGTTGGAAAATGAGATAAAAAAGTAAGTGTTTTTGATTTATTTTAACATTGTGATCGCATGATTCAGCCTTTTAAGTGATCTGCTGTTAAACTACAAGCATGTCCGTATATGTGCATCACTTTTAAGTGTCCCTTGGAAACACTTCTGTTGTGTTGTGGTCTTTGCAGCACGTTTTCTAAATGCTATGCATGTGTTGTCAAATTGATTTGTTTTCTTAATTTGCTTGTGTTTCGTCTTTTTGCATGCGTTTTCTTAAGTTGCAGTGCTGTGAGCTCTCAGGGCCACCGTATGTTTGCCTCTTGCATTGAAAATAAAAAATTTGAAAGAACTGATTTTAACCAGGAGATTCATACTGAACACAAACTGACCATTAATTTATCAAACACTGCATGAACAGCCCAGGATTCGCTGTCACATCGAAAAACCAAGTTTCCCCATCCTTCAAAAAATATTTTATTCTAAATGAAAGTGTGTTATTTAAGGTTTGATTTAAATTCTACACATAGCAGTCTGTTAGTTTTAACGTCTGATTATACATGCTGTGATCTAAGTTACATTTCCATCATTCAACATCCACCTGATTGAATAGAGGAGCGCAGGCAGCTCCGACTTCTAAGGCTGCAGCAGGGAAAGCTTTAAAGCTGTAGTTGGAGTTAGTTGGTTAAATTCTCCATGGACTAATTTCTGCCGTTTTTTTGCAAGTAAATACAGATTGATTATATTGTGTAAACGTTGAAAATAGCCTTTGTTTTTGAAACACGAGGCTCCTGTTTCAGGTTTCAACTTGGTAGCGTGCATGATTGGTAGATTAATGGCACTAGCTGCTGTTGAAACAGTGCAAGTAGAAGGAGTGTTTTCATTATGCTGATTGTCAGAGTCTCCTGGCATCAGCATGTTACTGGGGGGGGCTAACGGGGGGGCCGCAGCAGAACGTGGTGCGTTCAGGTACAGTAGGTGTGAACCAAACAGGGTGTGTGGACGCTCACTGGGCTTCCCACTCCTCGTCTGAGACGTCATCAGGGGAAATGGTGCGAGTGTTGCTGGCGCGAATGCTGCTGATGTTGGTGAAGGAGAGGAGGTTCGCGATGCCAATCAGGCTCACGCCGGTTCCATCCAGATTCACTTGAGCCAGGTGCATGTGTTTCAGGTACTTCAGACCTGAGGAAGAAAGGGAAAGGCAGGGAGATTGATCACCCAAGCAAGAAAATGTTGAATAGATAGAATAAGAATAATCCTTAAAGCAATGTTGGAGTCAGATTGTGCACAAAAATCTAAATTTGGAATTTATTTATTATAGGATAGCCCCTTGAGAGGCAGCATCTCTTTTTCAAGGGGGTCTCAACAAAACACAAAGCAAATTAATACACACAAAACAGTAAATCACAACAAACACAATTACACAAACACAGACAGCTCTCCCCCTTACTCACTCCTGGACCCACCCAGCACCCAGTCATTAAACAAAACCTTGAAAATAGACCGCATCAACAAAAGATAAAAGGCATCAAAAAAGCACATTAACATACGTCAGAAACAGGAACAGCTTGTTTTTAACTAATTTGCCCCAATTTGATTTAAAGCAGTGGATGAAGGTGATGGATTTAAGAGAAGGGGGTAGATTATTCCAATCGGATGGGGCTTTGTATTGGAATGACCTGCGACAAATGTCTTTGTGGATTCTGGGGACAATGAAGAAGGGATGTTGCGTATGTCTGAGGGAATATGAAGATGAATATTGAACCAGGAACTCTTTTAGAGAGGGCGGACAGTTAATATGAATACATTTAAAAATAAACTGAAATCAGTGAAATTGTCTTCTTGTTTTAGGCTGAATGAGACAAAATCAGACACCAGTGACAAACAACAACATAAAGTGTATCAGGCTTAAGTGCAAAGAAACAGCGCCTCAAATAAAGCAGCAGCAGAAGTATGAGAAGCACAGAGTACATAAAAAAGTAGTGATGGCATTCACACTGACAGGAGTGTAGGATGTTGTACCGAGAGGTAGTTAAAAAAAGCAACACTGCACCACTGACAAAAACCAACAGCAGGGGGTGACAACCCACCAGCAGTCACGTTTTTTAATTTCTTCATGAAACCAGGCTATCTGTGTTTTACTCTTGAACGTGTGTGAATTGGTGTTTGTTAAACTCATACTTTAAAATAGAGTAAAAAGTGTAATCTCCATGACCAGAAGCGTGTTTTAGTTTTGCTGTGGCAGAGTGACGGTAAACAGAAGAGAGTTCCATCTGGATGAAACCCGGGGCGAGCCAGATTGTTTGGTGCAGGCAGCATACAAAATCTACACAACAAAGATCCCTGTGGATGAAGAAAAGTATCACATTTCAAGGCTCATCTGGCGACCTATTATCCAGCTGTCCCTGAGCAGCCTCAATGGGAACACCTGAGGACACTGTAAGGACTGGCAGTAAGGATTGGCAGAAGCCTTTGCATGATGTGCCAAACACAGTTGTGAAAGTCACAGCCAGAAATACCCTGAAACTGATTCAACTCCATCCCATGCCATTTAGCCTGTTAGCTAATTATTTTGATACATTAAATCTGTTTAAATGAAATAACCTGGATAAAAATAAGAAAAGGAGTTCTCACTTCTGTTGAGCTCACAGGAGGAATACGACAGCGACAACTCTGCGTTACTTTCTTGATCAATACGCTCAAAAGATTTCAAGTTTGATCTCACCGTGGTCTGTGATCCGCGTGCGGCTGAGATTAAGCTTCACAAGGTGATTGCAGCGGATAAGACCTCTCCTCACTACTGTGTCTCCCACCTGGGTGCTGGCCAACCCCAACACCTACAGAGGAAAACAAATACATCAACACCAGTTTGAGCATTAAAAACAGGATCATGGAAGATCATTTAATCTGTTGTTGACCTTTCTAATCTTTCTCAACAACAGACAAAGATTTTTCTTTCATGTCATAACAATCAACATTTCTGCACCCAAATGAAAAGTCCTCACACATCAATATTAGCTTCAAAGCAGCTGCTCTGGGAACAGCTCTTACCTGTAAACACTGAAGAAAAAAATATGCCTTTCAACAATCAACCCACTAACAAATCTTCTTTGTTCATTACAAATTAATATATTGCATGACAGGTAACGAGTTTTATCCCTGGCTATCCTCTGTCTGAGCCCCACATTTAAGCCTGGCTTGTCATGTTTTCATACTCATAGATTTGAAAAGGGCTCACAAGTTTTAACCCTCAATTCTAGAGTGTGGTTTAATCTGCTGATACCGGGTTATAAAGGAACACAGAGAAACATAACACATCTTTAATTATCAGGTTAATTATTAACCAACAGGTTCAATAAAATAAGTGACTAATGAGTTAATATGCAAATAAAAAAAAACAGTAACAGGTTTCTTCACCTGGAGGTGCGGCAGACAGGCGATGAGTTCAGCCACTCCTCTGCTGGTGACAGCTGTCCGGTCCAAACAGAGCTCCTGCAGCTCCTGCAGACCCCGCAGAGAAGGAAGCCCTGCGTCTGTCACCTGAGTGTTGCTGAGCGACAGCTTCTTCAACCTACGCAGAGTAAACACAACACTTAAACATATTCCTGTTGGATTCACACTGAAACAAGGCATCACTTTTAAAAGATGGGACTTACCTGCTCATGGTGGACAGCTGGCTGACTCCCTGATCTGTGACCTGGGTGTAGTCGGTCAGGTCGAGCTCTGACAGCAGACACAGTCTGGAGATGAAAGACAAACCACTGTCTGTGACAGAGTGGCGTCCGGGGAGGGTCAGCTGAGTCAACCGTAGACCTGGGAGAAAAGAGGAACCTCTGTGAGAATCTGATTCATTTCAGACTCAGAGTAGATTTGTTTCACTTTGTCTATAGAAATGCTTCTTCGGTTGAGCTTTCAGGTATCTGTACTTCAGTAGAGAAGTTATTTTCTGAAATATTTTAATTTGACCTCCCTCATTTTAACATCAACATCTGACTTTTTTATATGTTAAAGACAGGATCATAACTTTATCTTTCATATGTTTTAGGGGTGGCCTGCTAATGTGGCCTCTTACACCTTTTCTTTCATTAAGAAGTCAAATAATATAAATGTTCTGACATGAGTAACCACAATTCTACTTCAGGAAAGGAGCCTATCGACTAGAGTCACACGCCTCTGAGGCAACATATTTCCTCGTTGTTTAAACAGAAATTTAAGTTCCCACCAATCGATCAGTCTAAAGGTCAGAAAACAGTCGAAATTGAGCACAAATATATTTAACACAGCTAAACACAGGATCAGAGTCTACTGGCAAAGGATGTGAAATGGTTTGCTGAGTGTGGCTAAAACTAGGAGAGCTAGCACCACCAGCCTTCAGTCCTCGCTGCAGGTTAATGTCCCTATAACTCTGCTGGTCACCCGTGTGGAAACAAGCCACATCGTTCATACAACTCTACCCCCATTTTCTAGTGGTGTGTGGCTTGACTGCAGCTTAAACACAGCATAAGGCCTGCATTTCGTGCCTATAGTAATACAAATATTAATAACTAGTTTACCGACTCATTCTTTGTTGATGACTAGCAAGGGAAATGACGTTTAATTGTTATTCAACTAGACACACACACAGATCACTACAACCTGTAAAGGCAGACCATGAATGAATGTGTGTGTGACCTGTGTCCGTAATTAAGGTCAGACTGGGTCATTGTCTATTTAAGGTAGGAACCTTCGTTGTGTGGTCAGGTGTTACACCCTGAAGGTTAAACAGTTTTTGACTGCTGAAGCAGCATGGTGCCGCGGGAGTTATGTGTGCATGTTGTCTGTGAAATGTCATGTTTCGGACACTTTGGAGCTCATATCACGAAAATAAACGGACCGAGAGTTCAACTGGCAAATATGACTTGGACTCAAATTCATGAAGCATGGTAATTCCCAGTGCGTCAGATAGGTATTCCAGGTGCAGTGCCTCAGTAGCTTAAAGCTTTGGCTTGGCCTCTACAGAACCTATTGTGTGTACTTTTGCTACCTTCAGTGTTACATGTTCATTTCAATTTAAGAACCTGAGATGATCTGCAGGGCATGGTTGCCATCTGCCACAGGGATTCCCGCCAAACTGAGGGATGTCAGGGTAGGGTGGGAGGCGAGGTGCTCCAGAGAGCTTTCTGTCACAGCTGTCCCGTCCAGGTTAAGAGTCTGCAGGCTGGACAGCTGCGCCAAAGCGGACACGTCCTCTACCTAACAGATAACGACACAAAGAAAGGTCATGGGGGAAAATCAATGCAGTCATTCAAGTTTCAGGTGTGCCAGTGGAGCTGAAGTACCTTTGTCTGCTTGATGCTGAGGAGCCGTAGTTGTGGTACGCAGGTGGGAAGGACTGCTAATGTGGCCTCAGTCACAGCTGTCTGGTTCAGGCTCAGCTGAGAGAGGCAGGACGGAGCCGACTGGAGATATAGTATCATCCCTGTATCGGTCACTTTGGTGTGGTCCAGAGACAGGTAACACAAGCTCTTTAATCCTAATCAACAGGAGAAAAAAATCACAAAGTGAAAAGTCCATCGGCACAAAGAACAAACACTAAACACAGAGCTGCTTATGTTGGGATCTGGCGTTCTTGCACGTAATTGTAAATGCCTTTAAGGTGGCGTTACATAACCTTTTATTCTCTCTAATAACAGCCTAATCCTCATTAGCAAGTTGGTTTGTTAGAGGTCTGACCTGTGATATGCTGCAGGCAGGAGTCTGTAAGTTTGCTACAGGAGGCCAGGTTGAGGTACTGGAGTTTGACCAGGCTGGACAGGATTGAGAGCCCAGAGTCTGGAGGATGAGAGATTAGGAGATTTGAGCTAAAAAGTATAACTCAAGGAAAACAATATTTAATGCTTCAAAACTCCATCCTTAGAAATAACTCTCTACCTGTAATGAGAGGTGAGTTGACCAGGCTGAGGTGCTTCAGTGCTGTGAAGGCCCGTAACTGCCGCAGAAGCTCATTAGTCGAGTAAGGGTAGCAGTTTAGGACAAACTTCTGCAACGGGCAGCCGAAGAAGAGCTCCAGGGTGCGTGGACGTAGGAGTCTCTCACGGGACATGTGGTTGAGCAGAAGCTCTGCAAGCTCCGGGGTGAGACCTGCCAGACTGCTGCTATACTGCATGCTGGGAGCTGACAGATGACAGCGAGTAAAGAGAGCAGTGAGACACATTTCCTGAAAAATCTGTGAGTATGACTGATTATTCTGTGCTGTTTTTTTTACCAGTCATGAGGTGGACAGTGGCGCGGGTGGCCAAGGCACATAGGGACGGCACACTGGGTGTCCTGAAGGGTCTCTTCGGGGGGGATGGCTGTCCCTGTGAGGCACAGGGGTCTTCTTGCTGAGCAGCTCTCTGAAGACGCTCCACTGCAGCCAGACCTGCAGCGCCAGGAGCCACCCGACCTCCCTCCTCAGGCTCTGCTGGGACCTCATCTGGAGCGTCCCTGGAAAACACAGACACAATGCTCTTTAACATGAACATCTCCACTGTCTTTACCTTCCTGTCTAATATTTACAGAAACCATCCAACAAGCTTCTCTGTATTTGATTATTTTTATTGCATTTATCAAAACAATAAAAGAAATCATGATCATTTATTGTTTTGCAACAAATTAAGTGTACTTCCTTTTAAAAACAAGAAATAAAAGAGTAAAAAAATCTCAATCGATTGCATCGATTGTTTTAACATAATAATGCTCTACTTTTAACTTTTAACTGCTGAAGCTATATGTCAGCAGCCCATCTTCAAAATGATTCACATAAACTTGCTGCAAAACCCTGTTAACACTTCTAAGACTGTTATAAAGTTGTATTAACATGCATGCAATACAGGCATCAGGCACCTACCTGAGTCGGTTGCCCTGCTCTGGCCAGTGGTGCCGGGGCTCAAACTCTCCACGAAACCGGTTCTCTGGGAAGAAAGGCAGCCGGGGCATTCCTGTGAAGATTACACAAGCGACAGCTGTAATCCATGAAGATAATCTGATATCTTGACACTGGTAATCAAAGACATCAAAACAAGGATATATCTGTGCACATTATAAATCTCATGCCCATTAAAAACACCAACATTTTTCAAATCCATGAGGAAATAAACCAAACAATCCCACACCTCTAATCAGCATCTTCAGTTCAGGATCTCTGATTCTCCTCTATCTAACATTGACTGTGATTCAGCTCTTTTGACAGTCTGCTCTGGCACACTTTCAGAATACTATATCTGAACCACATGCTCTGAAAGACTGCATATGATTTGCTGAGCAGCTGTAAGCACTTGGAGAGCTAAGTTCACACTGGTCTGGATCAGCAATTCTGACCCTGTGTGCAATATGTTTGTCAGAAAGGGGCATTCACCTACATATTTCCTAATCCTAATCTTTCCTACATACGACTCTCATTACGAGGGCAGTCAGTCTAATGATCTGCACCGCAGGAAGTTATGCAACAGGAGGGTATGAAACTGAGTGAAAGTTACTCCGAACAGCTGAAAGAGAGAGGCTGGGTGATCTGCTCCTGGGGCGGGAGAACAAAAAGTTCTATACGTGGAGGGCGGGGAAAAGAAGGTCATAGAAGAGATGAGGTGTCCGCTTTGACCCTGGACACATGGAGTTGTACCGTTAAGCATGTAGGGGGGTTCATCCTCTCCTTCTTGTTCTTCATCAACCTCAATGCCAGCAGCGTCCTCAACCTCTCCAGGAACCAACCTCTGACCTCGCCCTGTCGAACACCAGCAGAGATGTTAATTAATGCCCAAACAGGAGTTTAAGTAATCATGTGAATGTCACTAAATCATCCCGCATGGAGAGCTGAAAGTGAGAGGAGGTAATTCTGAAGTAAAAACCCCATTAATCTCCTCCAAACCATTGAGAGAGGATTCATATCTGGAGCCTTTTTGCAGCTTGAGACTCTATAGGATAACCACCGGGTCAAGTTTTGAGAGAAAGGTGAAAGTTTGTGTACTTTAAACTGTAAGGTGAGAACAGCCAATGAGCATTTCAGTAACATTTAAATGAATGAGCTGTAGAGTGCATCATTAATGTTAGATGAAAGTCTGTACCTTTGAGAAAACTGCATTTTCACCAAGTGCACTTCAGTGCAGTTTTGAGTCAATTTTTATGAATTCACCAGCTCTGACACTCTGGTTCAAACATTAAAGCAGATTAGTCACTGATCTGCTTCTACACATGTTTTAAAAGCATCAGAGGATTAGTCTACAGTGACAAACTGACCTTGAAACCATTTTTACAAAGTAAGATTAAAATGATTAAAACTGACAGTCATGCATAAACCCATAGTGCTGTGATCACTCTCATGACTCCGTTTTGAGTGACATGAAGACAATGACTTAAAGATTACCATGAAATGAAAACTCAGATTGTGAAGCTTTTCTCTCTTTCTCTCTCTCTCTCTCTCTCTCTCTCTCTCCCTCTCTCCCTCTCTCTCCCTCTCTCCCTCTCTCCCTCTCTCTCTCCCTCCCTCCCTCTCTCTCTCCCTCACAGTCACAGCAGATGGCTGTCTAATATGAGTCTGGTTCTGCTCGAGGTTTCTGCCTGTTAAAGGAAGTTTGTCTTTGTCGCTGTAACTTGCTAAATACTGCGAGGTGCTATGCTCATGGTGGATTAAGATGAGATCAGACTGGATGGTATCCTGTCTTGATGTTGGGTCTTTGTTAATAATTCAACATAGAGTACGGTCTAGACCTGCTCTGTTTGTAAAAGCACTGTTGAAAAGTTATTAAACTATTAGACCTCTGGGTTGAAATTATAATGCTACACGTGTGCTTTCAGAATGACTGTACATCTTTCTGTTGCAACAACAGTCTGTGTAATATAGAGTTGTCAGAAGTTCAATACAATATGCTTCAAAACTATACATTCCATGTAATTTCTAGACTCCATGCTATGGAATAGTATAAGTGATTGACCAAAAGTTACTGCAAGTTAAAGAGAGAAGAGAGAGAAGAAATCAGAGAGACAGAAATGATTCTGAGTTTTCTTATTGTTTTCCAGTGATTACGCGTGAAGTTCTCTGAACAAAGACGTGTTCAGAAATGTGCTGGCTCTTGTTTGTTTGAAGGTGAAGTTGCAGTAATTTCTGCCTGATGCGTGTCTCTGTACTCCGCTCTCTGTCACAGCCACTACACCGCCAACTGTTCAAGTTCACAGATCAATAAATACTGCTGTTTCATTTTCTTTTAAGTGTCTCATAAAGATGCACACATTATGTTTATGTCTGTACCAGACATCCAGAGAGCAGAGAGAGAGACAGCGATGTCAACTAGTACCTATAGACCAGGTTATGTCAGTCCTGGTCTGAGTAAAGCTTGTCTTGTCTTTCTTGTCTTGTCAGTGAGACAAACCTCAAATTCTGCCCCAAATTAATTCATCTATAATATTCTTCTTACCCCAGAAGTGAGAAGGCCCAGACAGTGAAGGACCAGCTCCAGGTATTCCTGCATAATTCACTGCCTCCTCCCACAGCTCATTGGGTAGTGGAGGAGGAACAAGGTCCCGCCTTCCCGCCCCCTCCACGACAGGGATTTGTGGTTGAGGAGGTATAACACATGGAGGTGGCTCATTCTGTTCCTCTGATGGAGGTACTGCAGGACTCTGTGCCTCCTGTGGTGTCTCAGGAGCAGTGGGCTGTATGCAGAGCGCAGCGTTCGGTGTGAGGCCAAGAGAGCGCAGGGAACAAGCAAGCTCTGCCTCCCCGAATCGCTTCCGTGGGAAACCCTGGAGGAGAGAAAAGGAGGGGAGGGAGGGGTGACGTCCGGTGATGTGCTCCACGACGCTGCTCAGAGGAGCATCGGCTGGGAAGCGCTCCCGCATGGACTCTCCAGACGGCAGTCGGATCTACAGCAGAAAAAACATCACTTTTAAATAAGTGCATTTCTGCAGTGTGACTGCATCAACTCACAAAATTAAGGAAATCTTCACCATGAGGATGCAGTTATTGTCCATGTTAGTCTGAACGTTTCCTCCAAGCTTCTGCCCTTGACCACTGGGAGGAGACGTCTCTGCAGCAGTGCCAGACTGGTTCTTCTGCTGCAGGCTCTTCCGATCCTCTGCGATTCGCTTTAACACCAACTCACGCTCCTGGCAAACAGAATTACATGATATTGTAAGATTAAAAAGGACTTTATTCTCTGGGTGATGAACACAGTGCCCTACAGCTGCATCCTGTCTTCATCACTGCTCACCTGTTTCTTTTGCTTCCTCTCTGCTCTGGCCTCTTGAGCGACGCGTTGTCTCTGTTGCTCTTCAAAGTCACTCTTGTCCTGTTTGATGCGGGACTCGATGGGTAGTGGCTCAGGGGACAGGTTGCCAGACTGTGATGGCCTCAGCACCAATGAAGGGGATGCAGCTAAAATAATAAATGAAAGCTTTATATACATACTAAAGTGTGTGTTTCTTACATGATAAGAAAGGCTGTTAATGTGTGTGCAGACTGTTCTGTGTTATACCTTTGCTATCTGAAGTACTTGCTGCCTCTTTGGGTGGATTAAAAGCAGAGAATGCTGTGTCAGCTGGCTGTGATGACTGCTTGACCAACCTGTGCCGTGGATACTGACCCTGGATGAGCCTATCAATAAAATGAGAAAGGAACACAGATGAAATTCACTCAAAAGGCAGCTTTAAATAAACTGAGATGAAATTGCATGTATGTATAACTTAAGAAAAGGACAGAGACAACTCACCACTCAGCTGCATCTGACACAGAAAAATGCCCGGCTTGCACAGCTGCCTGGATCTGCTCCTCTGAAAAACCCATCTCACTGAGGATGAGGAACAACTCCCCGATAGTCTGATGAATAAGAGAATTGAAAAGGCATGTTAGTGCTGATTATAGGGTTGTCAACATCAATACACTTTTCGTTTATTTGCTCTGCTGTGAAACGTTTTCTTCTCCTTCAGGGTAGCATAGAGAAGACACATGAAATCTTATATTTGATTTATTTTCAGAAGATTTTGTATTTGGTATTAAAAAGAATAAGGTGCATAAGAACTAGAATCTTATTAACATTATGTTAACTGGGTAGAAGTGTTCATAATACCAGTCCAAATCATAAAATACACAAGGAAGGGAATTTTAATATTACTGAGGAAGGCTGGACAAGAATATGTCAGACACAATGGAACTCAACACGCTCACCAGTATGGCAGGAATTCTATTGGAAGAATGTGGTATGTTTTTTTATAACACCGCTGCAAAAAAGACACCAGGGGATTGGTTGCTGTTGTTAGAGGCTTTGTGGGATGAATGACGCCAATCATTACCATATTTTCTGGAATTGCCCAGTTATAACACCATTTTGGAAGGGCATTCACAGGCACATCAATAATATTTTTAGAATTAACAACCCCTTTTAGTTGCGACACAGTCTATATGGGTGACTTTTTCTGCAATGGATGGAGTATAAGTGAGAAGAAATTAGCACAAATTCTTTTGGCAGCAAGCTAAGAAGCTGTCAAAAGGACATGGTTGAAACCTGATCCCCCAACTATTGATGACTGGATTGAAATAATGTATCATATTTATAATCTGGAAAGGCTTTTATTCTCCCTCAATGTTCAAAAGGGAAGATTGTACAGAATCAGGTCGAAATGGACAGAATATGTTAAACCTGTAAGGCCAGATTTCATCTGACTGAATGTAGTGAAGGAGTGATGATATGGTTCATTTCTATTAGATTTGTGATTTTTGGAATCTCTTCCATCTATACCCTTAAAATGTAATCTTCCCATGCTCTGTTGTATGTCTTATTCATTCATTCATTTACTTAATTTTTATTTATCTACTCAGTTTTATTGATATTTTTAGCCTTAGTATATATTTTTCAACTCTTATCCTTACCCTTTTTAAATCTATTTATTCTAAATATTTGTATTCTTAATTTTAATTACACATATTTTATTTTTGGTGTGCATTAGTCTCTATTTTATTTGATGTTATTCTTATTATTTTTCATTTGTATTATCATTATTTGTATTCTTATTATTATCTTCCCCTAATATGTCTTGCCATTGTTTCATTTCTGCTTCTTTCTTGTTTTTCAATCACTGTAAAGCACTTTGGGTTGCATTTATTTTGTATGAAAGGTGTTTATAAATAAAGCTTGATTGATTGATTGATTGATTAAGTTCCCTAAAAAAAATTGAAGAGCTAAATTGCTGTAGAACTATCAAGAATGTTTTGCCTACTATTCATGTTACATTCTGCTGTACAATACTGACTGTAAAGTGATTGATCTTCCTCAATAAAGAAAGAATAAAAAAAGAGAAGTATTCATAATAGTTCTAAAAGGGTTTCTCCAGGTCTAGACTGTGTTATAACTCCTTTATATAGGGTCTGTTGTGAATAATTAGTTCATGCATGTTATTTTTAAAGACGTCTCTTCTGTCATCCTGAATCTATAGCTATGATTGAGCAAAAGCTTCATTTTGTACTATTTGTCCTGGTTACTTTGGACTAATACGCCCCGAAAATGTCCCTTTCAATTCACCAAATCTAAGTGAATGTTAGTCTACTAAGTTTGTCCAGTTAGTTTGTCCCCCGCATGATAAATGCACATTAATGTATGCAAATTAATGCTTAACAACAAATACCAAGCTGGCCTACAGCTAACGCTAGGTATGTTGTTCTGCCTTTGCTACAGCAGCACAACTAGCTGCAGCAAACCGATGGCGATGCTAAAGCTCGGGTAGCTAGGAGGCTGGAGAAGAAGCAGGACAGCTCGGTTATTCTTACCGGAGAGGAGGAGGAACTCATGCCGTTGTTTTGTGTTAAATCAAGGATATCAAAGCGTGACTTGGATTAACGAGTAACTTTGTTGACTTCCAGATCTTGTATGCAGACTGCTATGCTAGCAACATTGACCTCTCCCTCTTTATGTTGTAGATTGACAGAATATCAACAACAGAGCAGCCAATCAGCACTGCGGAGAGGAGACCGGTACGGAAAGCCGAAAGGGACAAAATTAAACTCAACTTCATTCGTTTTTTTCTAAACGCTAAAATGCATTTAATAAACGTCACAAGCAAGACAAGGCAAGGCAGCTTTATTTGTATAGCGCATTTCATACACGAGGGCAACTCAATGTGCTTTACATTAAAACATTAAAAGCATTGGAAACATTCAGACAAGCATAAAAGAGCACAATTAAAATGACAAATATAATAAAACAGAGAAGGAAAGGAAAATCAGAAATATATTAAAAGTAAATTTGAAATTTGCATTTAAAGGGAGTTAAAATAAGCTAAGATAGGAAGGCAGTGGCAAATAAAAAGGTCTTCATCGTTGATTTTAAAGAGGTGAGAGTTGGAGCACCACAATGTTTTGAGCTCTTAGGGTTATACTCCACTGACACAGCAGCAGCAGCTAATTAATGCACAAAAAAACTGATTGCCACACAGACAACATGTTTTATCAGTGGGGACTAATCATGTAGTCTATGAAGACCCTAGTGGTCGCTTTCCTTGTCATAGACAGTACTTAAAGCTGCTTTTGGTAGTCACAGAGTAAACATCTGCTCAGAGAGAGGGACTTTGAATGTCAACACTGTCCCTCCCAACCAGATTTCCTCTTAGCCCCCCAACACAGTTTGGCGTGTGCAGTCATGATAGTGCCGGACTCATAACCAACCGGAGTATGTAGTAGGGGCCGCCCCTTAACCAATCAGGACAGAGGATTGGAGATTAGCTATGATTGGTCCGTCATAACGGGAATGAGGGGAATAATAACATTGATTGATACAAAGGCATTGGAAAACGCAGAGATTTCGCAATAGTCTCAAATTACTCCACTTACTGAGTACTGATGGGCATTATGACCTTTCCTCCAAACCCAGCAGAAGAAAAAAAAAACGTTTTTTACACCATTCCTACCAACAGCAGCTTTAAGTTTAATAAACTGTTTGGGGTGTGTTAACTTACAACAGGCTGCTAGCAGCTTTCTTTGCATTTCAATGTAACATATTTTATTCTCTCAGTACTCTAAATTGTGACTTTGAACAGACATCTTTCATTTCATCCCTAAAGATTCAAGCTGGTTTGAATGCTGCCACTCGAAAAGTATGTGCGAAGGACAACATAATTTGAAAACTTTCATGTAGTAGTTCAAATATGAGAATTAGGGTAAAAACCATTGTCATCAGCTGTGCAAGCATACTTAATACCACACCTGCAAAAGTTAGTCCCCCAGTTTGGCCATCCCATGAGTCTACAAATCGTGGCTTTCCCCTTTATGTTGTGTTTATACGCTTAACTCACTCGTTTAATTCACACATATTTGAATGTCAGAATATTCAGTGTTTGCTCGTTTGAATCACACAAATAACTTGCTCCATTCACTTGTATAATCCTTTGTAAATGTGTACCAAAAGACACAGGTTCAGTTATGCTATTTAGAGCATTGCTAACTTGCATGTACAACCGGTAGACTGAATCAAGTGACAAAGATTTTCTGTGTATGCGTGCATGCACACACAGTGCCTTCGTACCACCCCTGTAGCTCAGTTTGGCAACCCCATTCCCCAAAGTCTGGCTCCACCCCTGGCACAGGTTTCAGTAGCTTCTATCAGACTTGTAATTGGCTTAAAAATGAAAAAATGTGTATCTCTCAGATTAGGTGAGATAAACCTTATTATAGATTAAACAACATTTCAGGAAAAGAAATGACTAAAAGAATTGTATGAGACTATGCCCAATAGGTGAAACTCCAGGCTGACATAGCAGAAAGCCACCAACAGGTGTCACTGTGTTCAAATTAAGGTGACCAAGTTAAACAAATTTGACAGGGGGGACAGAGAAAGAAACATAACTAGAAATTAGCCCCCATTCTCGTTATCTCCAGGCTGTCCCCTAGTTTGTCAGTTGTGATAACACTTTGCTCTGTAAACTAAGTACATGGGAAGAGAAATTAAGATTTAAAATAACAACCAAGTTTTTTTTTGCAACAGGTGGCATTTAGAAAAAAGGTATGAACAATGACAGAGCAAAAAGGGCAGAACAAACTGAGCTGAGATCATCTACAAGGAGGTACGTTAATCATACAGGATACCACAGTGTGACCTATTTGTCTAGTTTCTACATTTGATAAGTTCTTAGAGGAAATGAGTCAAAGGTGAGGAAAGAGGTGATGATCAGCTGATTACAGGACAGCAAACAGAGTTGAAGAATGATGTTGGTTAAATGGGGAGTGACACTGACAAGCCTTAATACTGACATGAATACAAAGTGAAGTGGTAACAAACTCATAGGAATGTGATGAATGAAACATATTATTTTAGGAACAGGACTCATAAGCCAAACATTTGAACTTAATCACAAACTCACAGCTGGAGCCTTAGTCTGTATTGATCAGCTCAAAAATAATGAAAAAAAAAAGTTTAGATATATTTATCTGTTTATTACGAAAGAGGATTAGGGACATTGTTAACAAAAAAAATTAAGGTGTAATACATTTTTTAAATGTTTTTGTTCTGAGAAAAATCTCAGAACTCTGACTTTTTTCTTAGAATTCTGACTTTAATCCACTGGGGAAAAAAAAGGTCCAATAGGCTATATTTTATTATTAGTGAGAGAAAAAAGTCATGATTCTGACTTTTTTTTCATAATTCTGACTTTTTTTCAGAACAGAAACATAAAAAAAATATATGGGACCTTAATTTCTTTTCTTTTTTTTACTGAAAACCCTTTTTTTTTTTTTTTACTTAAAAAAAGTTTATATATATTTATCTGTTTATTACGGAAGAGGATTAGGGGCACTGAAAAAAAAAAAAAATTAAGGTCCAATATGTTTTTTTATGTTTTTGTTCTGAGAAAAATCTCAGAATTCTGACTTTAATCCACTGAAAAAAACTAAGGTCCAATAGGCTATATCTTATTATTAGTATTCTGACTTTTTTCTCATAATTCTGACTTTTTTTCAGAACAGAAACATAAAAAATATATATTGGACCTTAATTTTTATTTATTTTTTTAGTGGCCCTAACCCTCTTCCGTAGTTTATCTATTTATTTACATTATTGTATATTTACCTGCCTGTCTTTGTTGGGTAGAACTTTGGTCAACATGAGTTTAAATGTGCTTTATGAGTAATCTCACTTTACTACAGTTTTCTTTTACACGCTTCAATGAAGGAAATGCAAATTTACTTTAATCAAATAGTATCAAACCGGAACTCCACATGTGTCACTTAGTATTTCATATCTGGAGGTTATGAGCATCATAACGGAACGACATCCTCCCTCAGGCCTTCATCAGAAATATGTTTCATCATCACGCAGGCGCAACAATTTCCTCCTGGAGAAAATGGCGACAAGCTGCAATTAATTACAAATAAAACCGGATTTATCAGAGTTGGATTCAGAATAAAAGTTCAAAACTGCGTCTGAATTATCAATAACGTCTGTGTCCTTCCTCAACAGGTTATCCTTACTCATTAAGTATTTTAAAAACGTTTAATTTGATATAATATTTTGATTCATCTCAAGAGAAAGTGCGCATCTTGGAGGTTTGTCACGGACACCATTGAATTGGAAATTTCCACCGGAAGTGAAATGGTTTCTATGTTACTAAATTGACGCCGGCTGAGCAACTCATTCAGAGAGAGAGTTTGAGGTGAGTACCAGGCACCGGTGAGTAAATAAGCCACATTCTGTGTGTGATTGTAAACCTCGGACGGATTCCTGTTCTCGAAAAGATCTGAATTTAGCTCTAAAGTACATTTATTGTGAAGGTCAGGATCTGGGTGCTGACCGCTGACTTTAATTTCCCGTGGAGAGAGGCGACATTGACAGCCAGCGGTGTAGCTGCCACACACGCATTCAAAGTGTCCCCTGCCTCCTGTGGATGACTTCGCTTTGTTCCTCGGCTGATTAAAAAGGTAACAGAGGAGGGAAAGTGCTGCAAATGTGCTCGGACTCACAGTTTTGTTGTGGTTTAACCCTGTTGAATGACTGGAGTATGGACAAAGATCATGTGTGGAGGTGTTCCTTATGTTGTGGTCATCTTGTAAAATGGCTGGGATGGGTCCTCCTCATTTAGGCTCAGGGTGTTTAGCCTATTAATAACTGAAGGAGGCTCTCAGGGAGGCAGTGTGGAGACTGCATGGGGATGTGGTCAGCTTATTTGTTGCTCATTCATTCATGATGTATTCATATGAGCAACATGGCATGTCTGTGTTTTATGAAGTCAGAGGGTCACATGATGATTAATTAATCTGTGGTTTGGGAGTAAAGTTTGGGTTGAGTGAGTCTCCATAGAACAGGAGTGTCAAACTCATTTCAGTTCAGGGGCCACATACAGCCTGAGTTGTTCTGAAGTAGGCCGGACCAGCAAAATCATAACATAATAATCTATAAATAACTACAACTCTACATGTTTCCCTTTGTTTTAGTATAAAACAGTACAAGTACATTCTGAAAATGTTCACATTTAATGAACTGTCTTTCTACAAAAACAGCTGTTGTATTTTTTGCCATGATGAGTCTCATAGTGGGGTTGAATATTTTACTCTTTAAGCCCTGAAACCTGCTGCAAACACACAGTCACCTGACACACAGAGTGTAATGTTTACAGCAAAAGAACAGATAGATTATAATAATGAAGAAGGTAAAGTTGATTATTTTGGACCCCTCAGCTCCAGCATGAACAGTTTGCTTGCTGGACAGTGTTGTATGCAGGGGTATAGTGCTAGTGGATCATCTTATAGTGCTCTAAAAAGTCTTTATGAATCTCAACCGGATTATGCAAACAGCAAGTCATCTATTTTCTCACTTTGAGAAAAAAAGTCCCCGAAAAAAAGTTCCATTCGGGTGCACTTCGTCAGCACTATGATTTTATGCGACCCCCACGAGACAAATTTGAAATAGTAGTCACTTTTATTGAAAAATTGCAGTTAATGTCTTTGTTCACTTTGCAAAGTCATTCCGTGGGCCGGATTGGAACCTCTGGGGGGCCGGTTTTGGCCCACGGGCCGCATGTTTGACACCCCTGCCATAGAAGGACACCTCCTTATCCTTACTTATAATAATAAACTTTATTTATGTAACACTTCTTTTTTGCCTCACAGCAAAAAATGCAGAAAATTACAACACAAATAAAAACAGGGCAGACATGACAAATAGGACATCAGAATGAAGAAAAATATCCATGATTTAAAGGTTAAGAAGGCTGTCTTATATAAAAAGGTTTTTAAAAGGATTTAAAAGCAGTTAAGGTTGTTGACTGTCTTATTGGTAATAGCAAGGAGCTCTAACTGAGATTGCGGTCACCTTTTATTATAAGACAGAATCTTGGAACATCCAGAGCTGCATCCACAGATCTGACAATATGGCAGCAACATGAACCATTTCATGTGAGGGCTCATTTCCCCCTAAAGATCAGGTAGACATCAAGCAGATTCTTCATTTAACCAAAAATACTAAACCAAAACTTTTATCTAATCTGATTATCTCATATACACCCATACATCTGCTGAGTATCAGCCAACATTTGCCCTATTGACATGTATAGCAACTATTTTCACACACAGCCAATATGTATTTCTGTCATGTAGCATCATATTAATGGCACTGTTTGACACCTGCTTTTTTTAGCCATGACTATTTTTGCTTATAGAAAACAATGAAACTTCATACGTGTGACAAAAAAACACAAGCTCTGGATGACAGCTCTATTTTTTGTCACAATTGTTGTGTTTATTTTTTATCTTTTATTTGAGATTCGATTCGATTGTAACATAACAGTATTTAGGTTTTAAAGCAGGTTTTTGTCAGGCAGTGTACGTAGTTAAGTGTTTTTTCAATACATTTGCTTCTCACTGAGTTTTGATAGTAAAGCTGGCTAAAGGCTTTCAAGGCAGTTGTGAATCTTTTTTATGTGAAGCATGAAAATTAAAGGTTGTTTGTCCTGTTGGATTTGATCTCACTCAGAGATAGTGGGTATTGGTTCAGATTTTCTCAGTTTCTTCATCTCTGGTTTTCTCTTGTTTTGTCATTCAAGCAGTGATTAATTGACTAGTTGTTTCAGCTCTAGATTTAAGATTCAAAGGTTTTTATTGTCAATTTTCACTATATATACAAAGACATACAGGAAACACGAGATGCTGTTTCTCTCTTCAAGCTCCTAAATAGTAAAAATTTAAATATAAAATACAATAAAAATATAATATTTGACTTAGACTGTATGTGAAGTCTAAGTCAAAGTTAACCCACAGAATACCAAGGCCCTACTAACCCTCCATTACAGCAGGGGTTCCCAAACTTATCAGCCGTGATCCCTGAAATGTACGTGCCAAAGACCCGCGACCTCCACTGTCCCTTGTAGGGATTTAATGTGGCTTCATTTAGCTGGTCTGGAGAAAATTTGCCTACCTACATGAGCATGTGTCTGTGTTTCCTGTGCCGTTATGAATTAACCAGCTGCTACTGATGCTTTTGATAATTAACTTCACTAACCCTAAACTTAGGAGTCATCTGGCAACAAAGAAAGGCAGAAAACTCATTAAATTTTACTATTTTCAAGGTTTTATTTCAAGTTAAGCTACTATTTTTGTCGATATTTTTTACGCTAATGTGTGAAATGCATTAATTTCAGATAGCTTAAAAAAAACATTCTGGAAGGCATCTCACGACCCCCACTTTGGAAACCCCTGCATTACAGGATTTCATTTACAACACACTGTAGGTTAGGAAATAAAAGTGAACCAACGAGGAAGCACAACATTTTGTGTCAGAATGTCCACATAAAGAGAGATGTTGATAAAGCAGTGCCATTTTTTTTATCTAAGTATTCAAATTTGAATGATTTACAGTATATATGAAAGGTAAATGATAGAATTTAACCCCATAACAAACCTCCGCGTCACAGATGAAAAACATGAATTGGAGCTGAAGTTAATGAGAAAACTTTCACAGCAGACACTTGACCTTCTAAACGCAGGTGAAACTAATAACACTAATTGCTGCATTTATGTACTTAGTGAACCGCAGCCGTCATTTGAGTTATTGCTTCCACCTGTGTATTTCCTTCTGCTTCAGCTCTGCTTTGAAAAGGGTCTGAAGTCTGAAGCTGTATTCAAATCCAAAAAAGGAAGAAAAGGGTTGAGTCCAAATTCATGGTGGTGTGAGAAAAATGTAACCAGCAAAAAGTAAAATTCTTTTCTCCATAATTTCCTTTATTCATTTTGACATGTAGGACAAAAACTCAATCACACTAAGTACAGAGGGTAAATTTTTTCAAAAGAGGATGTGAGAGAGAAAAGTTTGCAAACCAATCATTTTTTTAATCAGAACTACTTCCCTGTATCCAGAGAACTTAAAGCTCCTGTAAGGAACTTTCAGGGTGTCAATTTCCTCTCCTCTTGTTGACATAAAAAGGACCTTACACCCCTTTGCTAGTATAGTCCAGTATATTTTGTAAGTTCTTTTAGAAGTCAAACGCGTCCCTTTGCTGTGACTTTGCATTGGAAAAATTTAAAAAGCGCTGTCTTGGCAGCGTGTTGTTAAACCTCCTTGTTTGACACCTACCCAGTGGCAGCATTGTAGGCGTTAATGATACCTCTGTAGAAATAATCAGCCTACACTGTGATGGTCTTGTTTGCTTCTGTAGCTCACACAGAGGCATCAGTATTAGTTTCAGCCTGTTTCATAACCAGTTAAAAGCACCTCACAGGAGCTTTAAGCACTTCCTGTAATGTATAATGATTTTAATCATTGTGCGCTCTGTGTCCCGGATCACCTCCAGGCCCATGCGCCCCACTTTTGGCACCATGATCCCAGAGTTGCTTATCTGTCACATGACTTTAGAGATGTCAGGAGGACGCGCCCTCTGGCAGGATAGAGGAAGGATGTGTTTGTCCTGCTGACTCACCAGAATCATCTCCACGTGCTCTGCAGGTCATCTGAGGAGCTGTTTAACTTCGATGTAAAGCTGATACACAGGATGAAAGTGATTATCTTTTCTTAAGGACTCCTAAATCAAAGTTTAACCACATTACAATCTGCTTTATAAAAACCTGAGTGCTTCAAGGACTCAAACATCAGCAGAATCTGAAATGATTGTCCCGGTGCATCTGACCTTGCACCGTCGCCTGCACTCAAATTCCTGAGCAGTTCAGCTTCACTGTTGTCACATAATCCTGCGCAGTGCTAAAACACATCAGCCTCCATCCATCTTATCTCTGTGATGATCACGCTCTCAGCTTGTATTTGTTTTCCTCCGCCTCAGTGGAAACCGTCAAACAGACTTTTTGTTCACTGATTTGTAGCGGTCAAAGAAGCACAAACAGTTGGGCAGTGAGAGTCCACATTCCTGTTGTGAATTGCTTGGTCATGCAGGAGACAAGGAAGGAAAGGAGGTAGATAACTTATTTTTCTTGGGTCTTCATGTTTATTTTACCTTCCCCTCTGCAGATAAACAAACCCATCAAGTCCCTGAACACATCACGCCCAGATATCAGTCCCAGCCTTCAGTAAATGCCACTATTTTAGGTCCTTTTTTTCCCTATTGAAAATCATGGAGTTTCCTCATTGTGTGCGATGCTCTTTGCTTGCTCGCTGGTCGCTCTGTTTAAGCCAACTGAGCTGCATTTAATTACCATTAAGGGCTTTGACAATACAGCCTGGAACATGCATAGTTTAGTTGGTGCTACTGTGCCCCCAAATGAAACTCCATTAGGCTGTCTGGAGGTTGCAGTCTCTTTGGAGAATCTAATCATGGTGGCCTTGAAGGACAAAACAAATTTACAAAAGATGAAACACTTTCACAAAGTTGGAGACAAATTTACATTTTGGAAAACAGTTGTACATTTTGTAAAACAAAATTACGAAATCAAAACACTTTTACCAAGGACAAAACAAATTTACATTTAAGAAAACAAATTTACAAAAGATGAAACACTTTCACAAAGTTGGAGACAATTTTGAAAACGACGGAACACTTTTACCGTTAAGTCTGACTCCTTTTAGCCTGACTCTGTTTAGCCTGAGGCTCTGTGGTCTGAGGCCGAGTCATCTGAATTCTAACACATGATGAAGGTGTTGCGGAGATATGACAGAGCTTTTCCAGAGACATGATGCTTTTTCAGCTGAGGTCTGACACCTCTCTCTGAGACCCGAGGATGTCCTAATATGTAAACCATTTCCATCTCCGTTTGGTTTCTCTCCATCAAAACAAACAAACAGGATTTTGGTACATTCCCTCTCCGTAAAAATGAAATGTTAATTTGTTTCAGAAATGTTAAGTGTTTCATCTTTTGTAAATTTGTTTTCTTTAGTTTACATTTTTTTTATTGAGGTAGCAATGATAAAACATTCAATGTTACAGATATTTTCCTCCTTTTCAATTAAATGAAGAAAAGCAAAAATAACAAACAAACATACAAGTCAACAGATGAAGTGAGTAACACTAAAAGAAAAACAACCACAACAACAACATAGAGGAAAAATTATACTCAAAACCACCCACCCCTCCCCACCTCCACCATACCCACACCCTGTCTGGACTTTACTTCCTGCCACTCCAAAGGATTAATGTTATATCATAATTAGTTTAGTTTGTTTTTTCAATATATTGAATATATTGAAGAAGGGAAACCCAAGTCTTGCCATATTGCCCTAGATTATTTGAAAGTGTGAGCTGAATTCTCTCCATATGAGAGTTTTACCATTTCTTCTAACCACACTTTGACAGGTGGAGCCTCTAAATTTGTTTTGTTAAATGTAAATTTGTTTTGGCCTTGGTAAAAGTGTTTTGCTGATGTAATTTTGTTTCATAAAATGTAAAAATGTTTTCAAAAATGTAAATTTGTTTGTCCTTCAGGGCCACCATATCTAATTGCACACAAATCCATAAGACAGTCATCCATGCATCTCTCCTCCTCGTATCACTTTGTTGTTGTGACCCTTACCCGGTGAGAAAAAGAGTCTGACCTCTCATGCCTTTTCACACGTTCCCTGCGTATCATCATTTAATTTTGTTTCTCAGGAAATGAATAAATGGCTGATCTGTGTTTGACCATATAAGATCTTTGTGAGGCCTTTGTTTTTGTTTTGGGAGCCCAGGGGATATTTTATTCCCGTCCCAGCCTTGAGTCTCATGAGAGTAAACACATTATTATAAAGTACAGACGGGTCAGAGCTCCACAATTACCGTGATTCTGTGAGAACAGGGCCTTACCTTTTGTGTGGATGGTGCAACCCGAGCAGCATGCAGTTTTGACTAGACGGTGCAACGCCCTCACACGAGAGGAGCTGGTTTGGACCAGTCACTACTGACCAAAACTTTGTTCTGTCTATTCAAGCTAAAGATGAAAAAAGTCACTGAATCATGTGTCAGCGCTCAGTTTATCCCTCTTTCATAATATTTATCTCCCTCTGCTTTTCTTGGATGAGTGTTAAACTCTGTTGGGTGATACACTGCAGAGTTGTAATTCTTCTTCTTCATTATTCATCAGAGTTTATAATAATGCAAGCTTTACAGTAATGAAATGTCTGAGCCAATTCAGTGCTGTTATTGCAGTGTATCTTACATTGGATTTCCGGGGCTCGGGCTGAAATTGATATTTGAGACTTTAAAGCTGCACAAATCAATATCTTCATATTATCAATGGATCAGATGACTCCCTCCAATGTGAAAAGGATCAGTTTTAGCAATGATGCTAAATCCAGGGAAACTCATCATCTGACTGCATTTCCCTTCACTTCTGTGTGCGTTTCAGCCTCTTTCAGCTCAGTGTTTTGGTGTTCAGCTGCAGCAGGCAACTGTTTTTCTTTTTTTGGCAAAAATCTCTGACATCTCTCACTTTACACTACCTGCCCAGCACCAAAGGACTGACGAAGCTTGCAACTATCTGTGAACATAGTAGAGAATTTGGCAGCTGAAGAGCCTCGTACTGACCTCAGGAGCTGTAAGAGGAGAGAATTGTGGGCTGAGCTTGTTGTGCTGAACTAGAGCTGGGCGATATTGGAAATGATGTTATCACAATGAAATATTTCATATCAGTCTATATCAATAATTATCACGCTAATATCAAATCATTATTTCATTTAAATTCAAATGCAGATTTTTGGTTCTAAGTGAAAGTTGAAGAAACCAGACAGTTTGTTTGCTTGTATCTGGATTTAGTTTTCTGATAAACTTCTTGAATCCATCATTTCTGACAGTGCTTAGTAAGTAAGATGTGTAAGTTTTCTTCTGTGTCGCTGTCACTCATTTCAGCTCTGTTGACATTCCACTCCACGTATTTGAGCTCCGCCTACCTCTCACCCTGCGACATGATTGGCTGTTCAATGCTGTCTTCTTCTTCTGTCTAATGTTGGGTGGCAACTAGCGTTTAAGGCTCATTAGCGCCCCTCCCTTTCTAGTGGTTGGAGGTCGTAATTACAGGTTTGAATCATAGACTGTATAAATAATGGACGTAGTATCCGTGATGTCACCCATCTGTTCCTGAGCGCTGTTTTGAAGCCAGTCGACGGCAGCAGCCATATTGGAAATGCGGAACTCAACCAGGCAGCGTGTGACTTACAGAGGCAGAGTTTGAGCCTCCTAGCCAACAGATATGTGTTCCCGTCCGGGAGTCAAGTCAGTCATGTCCATATTTGGGCAAAAACTTGTAATCTTAATATCTTCTGAACTGGCCCTAAGAAAAAAAATCACCCCCGTACAGTGTGGGCCGATAGAGAAATTATCCCCAAGTTGCCAAGTTGTGTTTTGAACCAGGCTGTAAACATGTTTATTAATGCTGCAAAGATGGTCTTTTTTGAATTGGTGTCTATGTGGTTTCCGGTGTTTCTGCAGCCAGCCTCAAGTGGATCCTCGATGAATTGCAGTTTATAACACTTCCGCATGTGATTCATACTTTGAGACCGGAGGTTGCAGCTTGGTTAAGGCGCATCACCTGATCTCCACCTCTTTGACTGTTTCTATGTTAAACAAAAGGCAAGTTGAGTCAGCATTTCCAACATGGTGACTGCCATCATTGGGCTTTGAAATAACTCCTCAGTAAACGATGTGTGACATCATGGAGACTACGTTTACATTTTGTACCGTCTATGTGTAAGACCTACCGCTCCGTTGAGGGGGCTACAAAATGGATGCAAAATCTAAAGACCCTCACAGGAGCTTTAAAGTTGATGTACTGAGATAGGAAAAAAGTTATGAACATACATGAGCAGCAATCAATTATTGAAGTATTTTCATGACATCAGTCAGGATACAAATGAATGAAATTAAAATCAGCTGTGAAAAAAAACTAAACACATTTTCTGTTCTCAAAAATTCCCCAAAACTTAAAATAGGCCTTGAAGATTTTCGTCCAACAAGAACAAAACAAAACATGAAAAAATCCCTTCACTTTCTTGCATGAAGCTGTCCCTCCTTTGAACATGAACATGTGACATTCTAACTCGCTGATGACACTTGTTATTTTGAACTTTGTCTCATATTCCCTGCATGCACACAGTGTTGCAGATTTGTTTCCATTTAAAAATATGCGTTGGCCTCCTGCAACACTCCAAACACCCTGATCCTCTTGAAGGTATAAAAATGCTCGAGTGGTGATTGCCTTTTCTTTTCTGGGTGCTTGAGGACAGTGAGCAGTCGTTATGTAAGCTTTTAGTTGCCTCTTCAATCCCTCATCACCCCAGAGACAGGTGCTGTCTTAGCTGCCAGCACGAAGCCTGAGACTGGACAAAGAGCCAGATAGAGATGGGCCTGCATTGATTGTGTGCAGCTGTTTGCCGTTGTAGCCTGGAAGTGCTCCAGTATGTCTGCACATAACTTAGTACAGTCATGCTAAAAAGCTGGACCCTGCCAAACCCAGAGTTAAGTCAGCGTGGCTACTGGGCTGTGAAGAGCAGAGTAGAGCAGGGAGGTAGAGACGTCTGTGTGTTGAAAGACTCAGGACGTGGCCGGGTGACTTCTAAACTGCTGAGCTATTTCAGGCTATAACACTCAGAGGGAACAGAGGCGCGGCTATCAACATACACCACCACCAGATCCCCATAGAGATCCACAAACGGGGCAGATATCAGAGCAGCTGTGGAGGCGTCAGTCGTTAAGTTACAACAGGAGACCTCAGCGGTGAGTCTCTCTGCGTTTCAGGTTTTGAATGTTTGAAATTATTCCTCACAGTTGATGCACCTGTTCACGCTTTATCACAGGTTTTTATAACGCTATCAGCATCTTCTAGGTTGCATCTCATTCTTGTTTCTCTTCATGTGTATAGGAACATGGCGTGGCAGGCTTGTTTTAGTCCTGATGCCAGAGAAGAATTACAGGAAGCCGGAGGGAGAATTTCCTAGTTTTGTTAACACTAGATGTAAAGCTAGAAAAACCGAAGGAAGGACGTTATTGTGCAAAAAAAAAAACAATTTCAAGTCCTATTTTTACCCTTTTATTTGTTTAACCAGAAAAGACTTACTTGACATGCTTTTGTTGCAGCACAGTTTTCTTTATCTCACCACATGAATAAAAAGAAACATCATTAAGTGAAAAGAAAAGTGACAAACCAGCAAGAATCGTGACAGTGCTGCTGAGTGTTTGTGAAATAAGCGTGCTGTGTGTTGGTCATGGTTGAGAAATAGTCGTGAGTCGACCTTGCAGGCATAAAGTCACACCTCCTTTTTAAAGTTGACCACAGTGGATAATGCTATTATTATCTGCACACTGTTGAGACTGAGGAAAGCCCCAGACTTTGAAGTGGACTTCAATTTTTAGCTGCTCACGGCTTTGACTCTGTTTCTCCCCCCCGCAAGACATGCATGTGACTCCACATCCCTGGGGACAAACAATTATATATCACACACACACACACACACGCACACACACACACACACACACACACACACAGACGCACGCAAGGCTCCTCCTGAGTTTAGGTATTTCTTTAGCCCTAAGGCTCATATAAGCTGATGTGGAATGCAGTTTGATTATTTAGCGAGTGGGTAAGCAACCTGTTTAGATCACAGGATTGTTCTTTGTTTCGCTGCAAAAACACAATTAATCTGGCGGCTTTTATGACTTTGGATGGGATTAATGGGGTAGTAGTGTTTATTCTGCCATGACAAGACATGTTTTTCTTTCCCCTGCCAAATACACTAAGAACCTGCAGCATGCCAAGGTGCATTTAAAGGGAAATTTCCCCCGAAAACGTACATATTTACTACCCCTGTCATATGAGCTGGGTGACATTTTAAACCTGAAGACACTTGGAGTTGAAGTTTACAAATCTTAGCATCCACAAGTCATAAGCTGTTAATAATTAAAGCCATACTATGCAGCAAACCATTAGTTTCCCAGTGCATATATGCAGTGCACATTTAAAAAGATGCTTAAAAGATTCAGACTTTAATTAAATTACGACGACAGAAATGCTAAAATCTGCTGCTGCTTCATAAATCAATACAACATTGATTACTTATTCACAGTCATTACACGAGCCTCCTGGCAGAGCTGCATTGTCATTTATGAGAAGTTAAACTGCCCAATGTTCTAAAGAAAGCCGCTACATTATGACTCACTCCCTCTCCTGCAGTCTGTGTTGTGTGGAACCAGAGATGTCATTCATTTGCTTGAATGTGGTGGTAAACCAGGCTTTTGTCCTTTCATGCTGTCCTTGACTTTTAGAATGTTGAAAGGTTTTTATTCCACAGCTGGTCACTCATTGTCTGTGCCGCAATATGACTGTGTCTCTCCTGTACGATTTAGCAAGAGTGTGCTGTAGACCTTCAGATTACAGACAGTATTTCTGAATAGGTGTAATCTACATGAGGTTAGAGGATAATACAGTGCTTCTGCATGTTTTTGCAACCAGGGTAACCTTGTAAATTATACTGCTCAATTCATATAATCTAAATGACAGTATGGCCAAGTTCAATTTTCAAAAAGCAGCAGCTGCATTTTTATATATATATAAAAGTAAATGTATAACACAAAGGCTTTATAGTGAAGCAATGTAATGCTGAGATGTCAATGACTTGAGAGGTTCTGCGGAGGTTAGAGAACATGTTTTGGGTTGTTTGGCAAACTCAACAAATGTCACAAAAAATATGATTTTAAAATGTTTTTCAATGATTACAAAAATGATTTCCACTTATCATGAAACATATAATCATTATGTTCATCACTATATGCCAAATAATGGCAAAAGGGTTTCCTTTCATCATGCATCATTATGCGTTTGAAAGAGTGAAAATGATGTCATATTATATGAAGATTTCATTTGCAAAAACAGTTAACTCACTTTTGAAAGATTAAAAAAACGTTTCAAAAACATATTTTTTCTAATACTAGCTTTTGGTATGATCAATCAACTGAGGTTGGGTGGCTTGGACTAAGTCAAAATGACTTTACTTATCAGAGATATTTTGAAAATGTAACTTTATTAGGAATCTATATAAAAAAGAAATATGTTTTTCGAAAATTTATAAAAACAGAGTTGGACAATCAACTGCGTCAGTCCAGTCAAAATGAAATGAATCAATAGCTGTGTAATTTGTGGCTGTGAAATATTGCACAGACATTAATGGCTCACAAATAATGCATCCCTCAGATGATATTGATTTTTTTTTAATGGACTGCTAAAATTAGAATGTGTCCAACACTTTGGCTTTTTATCAAATTCCTGCACTACTAACTTAGGGCCTGTGTCCACTGACAAAGTTGTTCTGTTTTTTGTGTTGGCAGCACCCATGACCCCAGTTTCAACACTTCTCACCAGCGTTGACTGTTGTTAGGTCATGATAGTTGACTAGCACAGTTCTGCTTTCCTTGGTACTGGTAATCTTTGTTGAAATGCTCAGTATGCATTATATTTGCTCTTATTCAAGGACATTTTGTTGAAACAATGGGAAGGAACATGGTCCTGGCACAAGCAGCAGATCTGGCAATTTTACTTTAAAATAATGAGTTTAGGTGCATGAGTCTAGAAAAACTGTTATAAGCTTACAAACAGCACCTGATCGTCCGCTATTGTTGTTGCCAAAGTTGAAATCAGAAGACTTGTCTTTTGGTTTTGACTGGTGAAGAGTTAAGGTGCATTGATGAGCCATGCAATGTTCAAAAAGTTGAACAACTTGGAGTGTTGTGAGCTTGGTGACTGAAACAACTGAAGCTAAGGGCACTCCTATGGTCTGGATGCTGAGCACTGAAAATGAGGAACTGCATTGGTTTTTTTTTTTAGAAAACCGGAACTGCTGGTGCAAAAAAAGCTGTCAGTGGAAATAGGCCCTTACCCTTCAGCCTCCACACTCAGCAGTAGTTTGTGTCTACTGCTTATAAATAAATTAGGATGCTTTCATGAGGTTTGCTTGTTTAGTTTAACTCAAATATTTGCTTTCTAGTTGTTTTTGGGTTAATTGTGCTTTCATGGGTTTGCAAAAATAACTCAGATAATGACACTTTAATTAAAATTGTCATACTTACTTACATATGCAACAAGTGATACCAGAGATGAGGAGTTGAAAATAGACATTGCTTTGTCTTCAAACATCACAAGCCAAACAGGTTGAGGATGACCGTCTCACTTGCCATGCATGCAAAACCGCTGTTATGGTTTGTTAGAGGCAGATATTGATCTCTTGGGGTTGAGTTTCTACCTGAGGCTTGGGGTCATTGTGTGTGTGTGTCGCAGACGTATAGATCAGTGTGTCTGGGCAGCAGCCTCTGAGTCAGTGTTGACTGGGTCCTGGAGTCACATGGCTACGTGTCAGCAGGCTGGAGGAGGAAACATAATCCTGAGGAGGAAGGCTGCTGCTATCAGTCGCTGCATGTTGCTCTGAGACAGGCACTCCACTCCACCAGAGGCTGGACCGCACACGCTCTGCCAACACTCACACTCCACATCTCTGACTCTTGTTCGTTTTGTCTCCCTCCCTCTCTCTCTCTTTCTCTCTCTGTTTGTTTTTGTCCTGCACTCTGACCAGACCCGGGTCTCTCTTCACGGCAGAGTTCAGGATTGCACTACAATGTCTGCGGCGGCTTCTCTGCTGTAAGCACACAAAGGTAAGGAACAATTTTGGATTTATTTTGGTTCATATTGATGAGTTGTTGTCTTTTTAATTCAGTGTTTTCAAGAGTTTGCCCTCAATTAGGAGATACCAGTCCAGATCTTAGTCCAAATTCTAGTCACGTTAAACAAAACTGAACAAGAATCTTTACTTGAATCTTCATCAGTGTCAAAATTCCTTAACATCCAGCTGATCTGAAAAGAGAGCAGAGCTGACTCAGGCGTGAATCATGATGATCTGCAACCAAAGCACGAACAACTGTAAAGAAATCCTGCTCGGCTCTACAGGTTGCACAGCAGAAAAGTCCTCAACCATGCCGTTTTCATCCCTCTCGGGTTAAGGAAGAGGAACAAAATTTCCTGCAGTAAAGAATCTGAAATCAGAGCCTTTAAAGGACATGTTTTGAGGAAGTAATTTCTCTCTTAATGTTGACCACTAATCGTTTCTAAAAACAGACCTGATTTTCTCAAGGGCTTGTCATCTCTTTTTAACCCACTTCATGTTATCACATAAAATGCTTTTCAGCATAAAAACAAGTGATAAAAGCGTTCATTCTGTAAATGTAACAGCATGTTACTGTGTGAGATAAAACATTAAGGCCACTGATTCTCCTCACGTCACTTGCAGCTATCGCAATCAGTGTAAGGAAAATGTTGTTTCTTTCTGAAATGGAAACAAATGAATCAAACTCTCTTATTTCAGTTCTTTAATGAAACTTTAAACCCCTCCTTCCCTCCCTGTCATTGTCATGCTTTTATTTTATAAGCGCCTGGCCGGTGCAATGGTTGAGGTTTGGACATTGTGATCAAGCGTCTATTTCTGGAGAGGAATGTTGATAGTCAGTTATTGCATTTTATTGAACTGTTCTTTAATTATGAATCTGGAGATGAGCACGCAGACTGCGGTCATCACTCGCGTGCCAAGCTGCCGACTGAAGCCGGGCACTGGCCGGTGTGTTCGGGGAGATTACTGGGTTCAGACCCATGTGGACCTCTGTCGCGAGTTTGAGTCCAGATCATAACCTCCATGCTGTTGTTGGACTGTGTCACTCCTTGTCTTTAATGTCACTATGAGGGTCAAAGGTCATGTGGAATGTCAGCAGGAGATGCTGAAAAACAGATCATTTGTGAAACATGGAATTGGCTTGCAGGGATAAACTGTGACTGCTGCCTCTCGTATGACTTTTCTAACATGGTTGTTGGGTAAATTAATGGTGACCATGATGTTAGTATGTAAAGAAGAAGAGATGACAGCATCTTGTAGTGTGGCGCAGTTTGGCTGTATATAAACTGATATATGACCACTTGACCAGGCAGTTGGTGCTAGCTCTGCTGATGTTAGCCACCCTTCAACCAGTCGACCGTTTTCTGAGTGATAGGTTAGTCAGAAATTAAATCTCTAGTGATAAGTCGCTCTGCAACATTTCTATTATTTACAATACTCCACCATGAGCAAGCCCTTGGCTACATTCACACCAGAGGCAAGAATAATGTCCTTTTAACAGGCAGAAACCTCGAGCAGAAGCAGACTCATGGTGAACAGCCATCTGCCTCGACTGTGAGAGAGGAAAATAGAGACAGAGACTTAGTGTTGTGTCTTTTTTTTAACTGTATATCTTTGGATTTTGACTACTGAATAGTTGAAGGAAGACACTTTCTCATATTTCCCACATTTTTATGCCAGGGCCAATATCACATATTTCAGGTGTACCTTACCTAAAAACATAAAAGATATTTTCTTCTTTCTATTAAGGAAACGCCGGCTGTGCCTTAAATTAAACACTGTGTTTGTCAAAGTTTGAAAAAACCTTTTGTCTAAAATTCTAAGCTGAGGACTGACTTTTACTGCCTGTTACGTGCCGTATACTCCTCATAAAAGGCAGAAGATTCAAGAGTTGTATTTGTCACATGCTCATACAGATGGGCAGTGAAATGTAACAACAGTACCACAAAGCCAGGCAATAAAGAAAGACACATATATAATGAAATGTGGAAAAATAACATAAAAAAAACAACATCTTAAACAAATAGTTCCCTCTATTTTATTTATCTGCATTCACACTAACACAAAAATACTGGAAACTTCCAAAAATCACTCAGGTGAGCTGCATGTGTGAACTCAAAAGGATTCATCTTTCACCAACACTCACCACAAGCGAGCAGGTGGGGCTAATGATGTTCTTGCATTGCGGCCAGTGTTCTGTCTAAATTTGCTGTTTGGTTGTAACATGCTACTTTAGCAAGAATTGAAAGGTGAGGCTGTCACTTTGTTGAATTGATTAATGTTTTTTGGTCACAAACAGTGTAAGAATCAAAGAAGTATGATTTGGTATTTTATTACGAAACTGTCACGATCAGATTTTCATCTTGTGATTATCGTGGCCTAAAAAAATACACAGTTGTGACATTGTGATATAGAGATACTGTAAAAAATTTACAAGAAAGAACGTGTACACTAATGAATAGTGAAAAGGCAACCAGATGATATGATAAACAAAACATCTTCAAAGCCCAACATCTGTCATCGGTATGTCAAATAAATCCAAATCACTAGTCGGTGTAGGGACAGAAAGCTTGTGTGTGAGACTGCGGAGTGTCCACAAACACCTTGTCTTTTTTATGAAATCCACAATCTCCTAATCCGGTGAGGAAACTTTTCAAAGTTGCGGCTAGAGTACCTCACTTTTTATTCTCCTTTGTTCTACAGTAGTAGCCACACACTGTGATAAAAGCTAGCTAGCTGGTTACCAAGTCTTCTTCTGCTGCTGCTTGATAGTATTACTGTATGCTTATTTTTAGCACAATATCAAAACTTCATACAAAAAAATGTGGTTATCATCAGTACTGGTATATTGTGTCAGCCTGATATGAAACCTTTATTTTACATTTAAAGAGAAGTGTTTCTTAATACTCCATCATCTGAATTAAAAATTAAATCTGTTGTATCTTTTAATGATTTTCAGCACTTGATTCCTTCTTTTATCTCGACCCGTTTGGACCACTGTAATGCACTTCACACTGGCATTAACCAGGCCTCCCTCGCTCGCTTACAGTTAATCCAAAACGCGGCTGCTCGCCTTTTAACATGAACCCGCAAGCATGAGCATATCAGCCCCGTTCTTGCCTCCCCTCCACTGGCTCCCTGTCCATTTTAGAATTAATTTTAAGATTGTAATGTTTGTTTTTAAGTCACTAAATGGTCTGGCACCTCAGTACATCTCTGACCTCATACACATCTACGCCCCCTACAGAGCACTGAGGTCTGCTGATCAGATGTGTCTCGTCATGCCAAAAAGCCGACAAGAGCTGAGGGGTGACCAAGCTTTTTCAGTGGTAGCTCCTAGACTGTGGAATGAGCTACCCACCCAAGTCAAAATGGCCCCCACCCTGGATACTTTTAAATCATGTCTTAAAACTAATTCTTACTCCTTGGTTTTTAATACAGCATGAGAGTTTGTGTTGGTCTCTGTTTGTCTTTTAATTTACTGTATTTTTAATTTTACTGTTATTTATTTATACTGTTTATTTGTTGTGCAGCACTTAGGTAACCTTGTTGTTTTTAAAATGTGCTACATAAATAAAATGGATTGGATTGGATTGGATCTGCTTTCAAGTAACGCTCCCCACACAGAATGACTCTATATCACCCCACTACTCTCAACTACTATTCAAAATCCTTAGTTAAATATCAGGAGGAGCAAACCTCAATGTAGTGCTATCCTCTATCAAATGATGCTTGTAAGAAGAAAAGAGTATGCTGTTCTTTTGTATAAATACTGGAAATATACAACATACCAAAGGGTCTTTGTCAGGTATTTCTGTGCTCTGTGGAAGACATGAGTCACCATCATGTCCACATCACAGATCTTCATAATGGTAAAAATGTTCTGCAGCTGTCACCTTCCTTTAATGGTATGACGCAAATGTTAACGTTTTGGTGAGATAAAGTTCAGACTCATTTTTCAGGCTCTGATGCAGTTGGCCTCGAGATAACAGAAAAGTGAATCTTTAGAATCATTGAAATGCATGAACACACGGTCCTGATGTGTGCTTTGTTTCATAGTTTCTCCTGTATGTGACACATTACGATGACAGTGACAGCCTGTCACGCTGTGAGAAGTCCATCCCGTCTGACTGATAAAGTCACAAGATAAGACAATTTGTATTAATCCAGATTAACTTCAGAATAAAGGTGCAGTCCTCTTTAACTCAGCTCCTTCTGACTGACTGTAGCTGTTGCCTTCTTCCTGTTTTCATACTTGCTTCCCCTCAGAAAAACAGTTCTCCCAAAGCCTTTCATGCACATTTTTGAGACAGTGACTAACTCCTGTATGGAAAAACTTAGGAGGGTAAAAAAATTCCACTTCAACTTCTTCTAGGAACAGTTTGCGAGTCACTAAACTTCTGGATGACTGCAGGAAGAAGTGATGGAGTTCTTCCAGGAGAAATATAGAGCATCTTGTCCTCAACTTCCTCCTGCACTGTCAGCATTCAGCAGTGTCCTTTCTGTCCTTTCAGTCGTTACATAAGGGACTGCCAGTTCTTTTTATAAGCTACTTTGAGTGACTGAGCCTGACATAGAACTCTCAGGTAGTCGAGGATGTTTTAAAAACAAAAAATAATGTGAACAAATGCAGTTTTTATTGTTCTCTTCTTCTGATCACTGTTGTTATCAGTATCACTATAGACCTGCCCTGAGGTAGGTAAGCCGGTTCCCATGCTTTCCCCTCAGTATCCCAGGGTTCTGTAACTTTATCCCTGTGTAGCCGGCCCTGCCTTCTCCACAGTAGGGGGGGTCTAGGTTTACTGAGAAAGTAATCTTCAAAAACACGCAAGCTGATTTCAATTGACTCCTTTATCGCCACTACCGCACAGATTGCAGCGTCTCAGGCGAGGGGAAAGCTGTTATTGCGAACGTTACAGCTGCTAGGATGTAATTTAGATTTGGCGCTGTGATTACCATCATGGCAGAACAAACAAGGAGCATTGCCAAAATGTGGTGTAGCCAACTCAGCGTCTCTGTTTCAGCTCTTCTTGGCAGGTGATGTCTTTGTTAAACCCACATTCGAACACAACGTCTCACTGTCCAGCTCCTTAATTATGCTACTTTGCGTTTAATCTCATGTCATTGATTGTGTTCAATAAAAGACGCTGTAACTGTACCTCCTAGAAACCTCAGGCTATCAACAAGGCCATTGATATGATTGTGCTCGGCCATCAGGAAGGCTTATCGTTTCTTTGATAGCTGCTGTCAGAGAGCCAGAGAGGCTTTGGCAGAACAAGATTTCAAACTGTGACACAGAAAAGTGAACAGAAAGAGAGAGCCCCTCCTTTGCTTGTAGACCAGAGGAAAACCACTGATCTGTTGTAAATGCTGCTTGTTAGACAACTTGACTAAGATCTCAGGAGAGATTAAGCGATTGAGGAGTACTACCCGGGGGCTGGGTTGATTTAACAGCTGTGAAACTTGGGGTGCTGGTCTGGCTAAATTGAGAGCAAGCGCCCAAGTACTGAAGCTACAGGCTTCATTGCACTGGCCGTAGGATTAATTCCCAGTCTTGGCAATACTTGGTGCACGCAAGCGGCAAACTCCGGTCTCAAACGATGAAGTCAATGCGGAAGTGATATAAACTGCAATACATCAAAAATCCGCTTGAGGCTGGCTGCAGAAACACTGGAAACCACATAGATATGAATGGGAAAAAGACGATCTTTGCAGCATTAATAAACATGTTTACAGCCTGGTTCAAAAAACGGCTTGGCCCTACAACGCTAATCTCTCTAATGGCACACACTGTACGGGGGGTGAATTTTTTTCTAACGTGACGGTTAAGAAGATATTAAGATTATGAGTTTTGCCCAAATAAGGACATGACTGACGTGACTCCCGGTCGGGAACACACAGCCATTGGCTAAGAGACTCACACTACGTCACACTCTGCCTAGTTGAGTTCCGCATTACCAATATGGCTGCTGCCGTCGATTTGCTTCAAAACAGCTCTTAGGAACAGATGGGTGACGTCACGGATACTACGTCCATATTTTATACAGTCTATGGGTGCACGTCATCCCCCTTTCTCACCCCACATTTCCTGTCCCTCTCAAGCTGTCCAATCAAATGAAGGCAAAAAAGCCTCCTTTAATCAATACGTACATCTTGTGTCATTTGGGCCACACCACTTTATAGATTCTTACTCATACAAAAATCTTGATCCAGGAAAAAGAAGTAAATAATGTTTCCACTTTTTTTCTTAAAGCCCAAGGAAACATGTTCAACTGTCTTTGACTCTGTGTCTGTATGACCTTCATATATTCCGTTCAAGGTCATGATGACCAACATCACACTTTTAAAAGTTTATTTTTGGGCTCTCTTGCCTGGACTCAGAGGTAGGATGATGGAAAGAGCAGGAAATAGAGAGTGAGGAAGGACGCACGACAAAGGGGGCCACAGGTTAGAATCAAACGTGGGTGGGCCGCATGCCTTGAGGACCTCTGCCTCTGTGTATGGGACGAACAATTCAACCGCTAACCCAAACCTAAGCCTCAACATTAAACTTTTGGCACTTTTTACAAGAGGCCAGATAACAGATATATCCATTGACCACTGTTACTCGGCTGATATCGGCTTATAGCTCATTATTGTTATATATGATTTGATATGTGCCAATACAAACACTTAGAAAAAAATTAAATAGAAAATAAATAACGATTATATAAATTAATAAAAAAATAATTACTAAATTAATATTATATATTTAAATAAATAAATAAATATTTTAATTTAATACAAAAATAAAAAAGACAGTAATTGAAGTGATTTCGAAGTTTTGTCATGACTTAGTATTTCTTTATAAAGAGGAGCAAGCTTTGACTCCATAGTTTACAGGACTTTCAGCAGCTCATGTAAGAAAGCAGCTCAACAGAGCAGCACATTGTCTGCACTAGAAATGGTCCACATGTATGATAATGTTCCATAAACTTTAAGAAAGCTTATTTTTTTAAAGAAGTAGCCTTCAGAGAACCTTTAATGAGATTATCAGAACAAAGTAGACTCACAATCAACACTGAGAAAGTGTCCAAATTAAAAATATCAGCTTCCATACACTGTGAATGAGAGATTTTTTCTTCCTTCTGAAGTCATTATCAGTATTTGTATCAGTCTTACATTCTAAATTGAAGCTATATTTGGTTCAAAGAAGAGTGAAACCATTTATTTAATAAGTCATTTGTTGTAAAAATAGATACAGTGTTATTTGTTATCTGTGAATTGACTCATTTGATTCATCTCTTTGCAGACAGAATGTTACATCTGCACATACTGTCCTCCTGTGATACATCTCTGTTATCATGTTGTACTGTCTTCGCTCAGCTGGTTCTTTTTGAACACTTGTGGTCAAACTGTTTTACTTACTGTGACGGCTGCAGAGTGACGGGGAGCTTTTCTGAGGCTTGTGCCGGCCCTTATCAAAGGGTCCTCTGCACAGTAGCACGGTGTTATCAAGCTCTTATCAGCCTCTGATGATTAATGACCTTCAATTACGGCGTGCTGCACAGCTTGAAATCAAGAAGCGGGGAAATGAAAAGATACAAAGATAATGTTTGAACAAATATGTCAGTATGTACTCCTGTGGTTGTTGTCTTAATGCAGTAAGTGTTTCCACTCAGTTCAGGCCATGTGTTTTTCTCTTTTAGTGCTTTAAGGGGCTATAGGTACTTGAGCGGTTTCCAGGATATCCTTTATTACTTCTTAGTTAGCAGTGAAGCATGTTGACCTGTGTTTTATATATTTCTTTCATTTGCAGTTGCAGAAACAGCCAGTTTAAGAGGTCAAAAGTAAACTTCTATTCGATTATGTACATCTAAATCCCAGAATTTTCAAATGAATACTTCTTGTCATGTTAGCTGCATGGCTGTCACTGTTTCATCAGTTGATCCGCAACTCTGGACCCGGATTGAAATATCTAAAAAACTATTGAATTGATTTAAAACTTGTGAAGAAATAATGATTTCCTTGAAGATAAATTTGAGTAATTTTCATGATGTCACAATTCTTCTTCAAAGTGCAACCATCACAATACATCATATTTTGTCTTTGTCTTATTTATGGCTATAGAAGAGCAACAAAAGACTCTTATGGGCCTCAGGCTGGAAGGCTAGGTTTCTAGCTCTGTTAGCTAATCCCAAGCGGCAACCTCCGGTCTAAAAATATGAGTCCAATGCGGAAGTGCTAAAAACTGCAGATCATCGAGGATCCGCTTGAGGCTGGCTCCGGAAGTACCGGAAACCACATACACACCAATTCATAAAAGCCGATCTTTACAGCAGAAATAAACCCGTTTACAGTCTGGTACAAAAGACGAGTGTAGTCTGGATAGCTCATTTCTCGATCGGCACACACTGTATGGGAGTGAATGTTTTTGTAACGCGGCAATTTTGAAGATATTGAGATTATGAGTCTTCCAATGAGAGGCCCAGCTGACTTGATTGGCAGGCGGGAACACTGTAGCTGTTGGCTAGGAGGCTCAAAGCCCGCCTCTTTATGTCACAATCACTCCACAGCATCAATATTGCTCCTGCCGCCGATTGGTCTCAAAACAGCGCTTCAGAAACAGATGGGTGACGTCACGGATACCACGTCCATATTTTATACAGTCTTTGTACTGTACCTTAGACTGCATTTCATGTCGATGAATTACTCTCTCACAGTAACAGGACCTCAGTGTTCTGCTTTCTTATGTCATGTGTCTCCTCCTCTCTGTGAACTAACCCCCACATCTGTATCTGTCTCCAGGTTATGCTGCCCAAAAGCTGTCTGAGTCCCAGTGAGAAAGAGAAGGGCTAAAGCCACACAGATCCACACCAGCTTTCCAGTTAGCTCTCCAGCAGCGACTTCACTGTGGAGCCATGAGCAACCCCGGCGCTCCAAACAAGATTACAGATGCTGTGGCATCAGTTATTCACAGCGTGAGTACACAGGAGCGCACACATAACAGTCTCAGTCTGCCCTGTCGGGTCAGATTCGGCCACATGATACAACACATGAGGAAGAGTTTGTGACCTCGGTGACGAGCAGGTTAAATGGTATTTAAAGCAAAGCGAACTCTCCAAATATGCAGTTCTGGGTCTTTTTACAAAAGTTTTTCAGCTCCAAACTTGCCTTTTATAATTCACATTTTGGCTGTGATGGTGCACATTTATGCTGCATCAGCGTCCTCAGTGCTCTCTGGCATCAGACTGTATGTCTTTTGGACAGTATTGTTCCATCCAGAGCAGTGTGTGTACAAATCTAGTCACAACTTGGAGCCAATTCCCTGGTAGAGAACTTCCTACTATGAAAATAAAATGTTCAGAGGCGCTTTAAATCTGCACAGAGCAACTTCTGCTGAATTTCCCTTGTCATTAGAGTACTGAAGAATGTCTACGGCTCCACAACTGAAACCGTTTCCTTCCTCTTTTCTTTAATTCAGCGTCTTTACCAGTGTTGGAAGCACTAAAATAATATTGGCTCATAATGAAAAATGTAATTGTAAGGCTGCTGGTGGGGTTGATGTGATGAACACAGTGCCCAGAGTGGCAGCTGGTCAGCAGCCAAGGAAAGCAGCATTCCTCAACTTAAGTGGCTCTAAACAAGTTCACCTCAGGATGATTAGGATGCTGTGGCAGAAAATATCACAAGCTTAAAGGAGCAATCCAAACCTTGAGCAGCCTCATATTGTTGGATATTTTCAATTTGCAATGGTTAGTGAGTTCCAGGAGTAATGTGAATTTAAATCCCAGAAATGTTTAGCTTGATACTGGATTTAGCAAGCATTTCTTGTTGTTTAACTTAAATTAAGGGCTTCTATATTTCCCAGAATCTCTCTAAATAGCTTAATTTAAAAATATTTTTTGTGCCATTTGTTGACAGTGCAGGTGAGTAGAAAAAGTCATGTTTACAGCACACCAAAATGAATAAATAGATAGATAATTAATATGATTTTCTCTTAGTCACAAATCCAAAAGGCCACTTCAGACAAGTTTCACCCTCTGATAGTTCTTTTGAGAGATAATTTCTGACTGAAAAATCACACACTGTTGCTCAAACTGTCCATAAAAAGTAGCAGTACAAGAGTCCAGTTGTTCCTCACCACAAAACACCAATGTAGGAAACCTTACTTTCGCTTAGCTTTGCATTTTTTTTGTCAATGTGTGTTCAGCTGCTTCCCTTTCCAGTGTTGCAAAATGTATTGACCAAAGAGACACGTCTGTATCTAACTCCAGGGTTTTCCTCTCTGGACACAAACAACTCGAGTGCTGTCAAAGTCTGAAATGTTACCCTTACAGTTCAGACTCAGAATGCAGAGTGTTCGAGAAGGGGAAATCTATGAAACTTGACTACAGCTCCAGGAAAGACAGGCTGGAGACAGAGAGGCAGATTTAACCACCTCTCATATTTTGTTTTGCTATTCGGTTGACTTAGTGCATATTTTTATCACCATCCATTTTTCCAGGAACAAATAGTGCAAGTTAATTCTCAAACTACAGTATGTCACAAAATTACCCCCATTTTTTTTTAAACCTCACACCAACAATCACTATGTTAACATAAATGATAAATGTAAGATAAATACTGTAATGCAAGTTCCAAAAAATCTCTTTTATTTTATTTTTTACAAAATGACGTTTTTTATTATTGTAAAAAAAAATGAATTAAAAGTCAATGAATTAAAAGGTTATAACATATTCAAATTGATAGTGATATAATGGCACATCTTTGTTCTGCATGACACATAAATAGACCCATAAATTTAATATAATGCAACATATGTATTTGATTGAATCCTTTGTTTAAGTCATGATAAAACCTTTTATTATTTGCCCACCTCTTATAACACATTTCACTAAAATTAAGAAAACCATAATAAAACATGTACACACATCCAAACAAGCATAAATATCAACCTAAACAACCCCTGTTTACTTCATATCGTGTCAGGATTTTATCTCTGTACATTTTCTCAGTTTTGATTTGTCGTATTGAAAACACATCTGCTCAATGTATCAATGCAAATTGAATTTTAACCAAGCGGCAACCCCCGGTCTAAAATTATGAGTCCAATGCAGAAGTACTAAAAACTCCAGTTCATTGAGGATCCGCTTGAGGTTGGCTTCGGAAGTACCGGAAACCACATACACACCAATTCAAAAAAGCCGATCTTTACAGCAGAAATAAACATGTTTACATCCTGGTAAAAAAAGACTAGTGTAGTCTGGATAGCTCATTTCTTGATCGGCACACACTGTACAGGGGTGATTTTTTTCCTAACGCAGCAATTTCGAAGATATTGAGATTAAGAGTCTTCCAATGAGAGGCACAACTGACTTGATTGACAGGCGGGAACACTGTAGCTGTTGGCTAGGAGGCTCAAAGCCCGCCTCTTTACGTCACAATCGCTCGACATCAGCAATAATTTTGGTTGTAGACATTAAAAACAACACCATGGCCGATTATTCTTGTCTTGCCGAACAGACAACAGACTGTTGGCTTGTTCCCCAGCAGCCATCTCCATTGACGAATGAATGAATCCAGAATCCAGAATGCAGAAGTGAGAACAACTGCGGTTCCTTGAGTGTTGAGTTGAGGCTGGTTGTAAGGAGCACATGTTAAAATGAAAATTCTTACAGCAGGAAAAACAAACAAAAGAAAACACAGTTTGACTCATGATAGCTTATTTCTTCATTCTTCATTCATATCAACTGTACGGGGAAAAGCTGTTGTCCATTTTGGTCATACTAAAGCTAGGAGTCATGCACAATGTGTCATAATAATGGGCATGGATGATTATTAGACAGATGGTGTTATAAAGACATATGATAGGATTAAAACAGTATAGTTGGTTTACAGTATTTGCATATGCTTTGAATCAGTTACCCCTCATGTGTTCACCAAAATCTTGTCAAATAATGAAGAAAAATAACTCTCAGAATGCTTTTTAGTCCAATGTGCACTTTTCAGGATAAAGATAGTATCAGCTTCTAAAAGGACTACCAGAATATAATGTAGAGATCTTTGATGAAGGTGTTAATTGAATCTCTCAAAGAGATTCTGCAAAGCCTGTAAGAACCATCATGACTTAATTGCTCTTTATAGCCACTACGATCACTAAGACAGTTACCTACCATTAAACCTGCTTAGATTGTGGACCAGGGTATGACTTTGCTTTAATTTATTTTGCCAACAGGTAGTCTGGTGACTAAAGGGCTCCCTGCAGATAAAAATGTTTGCTGTGTGACGGTGCCTTTACTGTTATTGGTTGTCCACTTGGCTCCAACTCTTGCTGGGTTAATTATTATCTCTTTAACAATGTGTGTTTGTGTATGTGTACGTGTGTGTGTGTTCAGGGAGAGTTCAGATAATCCTCTCTGGATTTTTAGGGGCTAACATTGTGAAACTGAGTAATGTCGTGGAGATCTGCCCTGGTCATGTGACGAGGGTTAGCTGAAATGGGAAACAGATTGTAGTCCATAAAAGTAACGGCGCCTTTTTCTTTTGACATTGGAAAGTAAACTGTTATCTTAATACATTTTAAAGCTGCAGCAGCCTACCGGTGTGTATCAATGGACTATATTGACTATCTGATCTCATTTAAGGTGAGTTTATTTAGCTTGAAGGACCTGAGGCAACGTGCTTAAAGCGTGGTATGCTCTCCGTTTCTGTTTGTGATGTTTAGTTTTGTTCTTATCATTTCCTGCCAGACATTAAACATTGTCTTAATAGGGCAAATAGAGATTGAAGCCCATAGGTACTGTCACTTTGTTTAAGGTAAATTTAACCTCAACATGAACTCTGCAGCTGGTTAATGTTCACTTGTGCTTGTGCTTCTTTGATGTGCTTTTACTTACTCAACAGCTCATTGACTTTTCTCAGCCATTAGCAATCCAGGGTAATAATTATTACCTAATGTTAACTTAATGTGTCACTAGTTACATCCAGTCACCCCTCTAGTGTGTGATGAATGGTGAAATATTTCTTTACCACAGGGAGCAAGAACAGCACCCCGGAGTATTTCAGCCATGCAAACATCGGCTCCTTCTGTAAAACAGAAACTATCCAGACCGCCGCTTATGTTCCTTTTAAAGGAATTATAAAACCCTTCTGAAATATTCCTTTTACGTTATTTTTAATTCATTGATACCATGCTCATGTCAGAATTGTTAACATGAGGCATGAGCCAGTTACCTTTTAGCATAGCCTAGCTAGCAAATGGGCTGGAAAGAGGAGGGCACATGTTTCAGAGACCAGTGGGAAGATTTTTTTGCTTTGAATGCAGCCAAGCAAGCAGTTTCCCTCTGTTTCCAGTCTGTATACCCAGTTACTGTTTTTGGCTTTGCTTTGACCTTTACATGAAAATCATTTCCATGCCAATAAGTAGTGTTAAATAAGAAGTATGTTCTTAAAGCTGGGGCTGGTAGTCAGATTTAGATACACTTTTTGTTATACTGGTTAAAATGATCTTTATGTCCCGATGGCAATCAATACATAATGTGTTCTTAAAAAAGAGTGAAAAAAAGCTGCTATCTACAGCCGGAGTAAACCTGGGAAAACAGCAACCATTCCCCACCTTCTGCACATTTCCCTGGTGTGCACTCCCTGTCCCTGTCCCCTCTGACCTGATGAGGTACTTTGTTCAGGACTGTAGTCCAGATCAGAGTCTGAAAAGCTCTCGCCACGGGGGCTCTGACAAGCAAAACAATTAATGACACTGTATTATATGTATTATAACTTTTCTCCTGATATCGTGTCGCCGGTACAACTGGATAATGCTAGCATGACAGTTGTGAGTATGAACAATAGCCTTCATTGTTTGTGTTTTTAACTTTCACTATGATAATGTTTTGGTGTTTTGATGCAAAACACAAACGATGTGCTGAGGACCGGTTTTGAATCAGTCACGATCATATTGTCACAAATCAGCGGCACTCGTGCATGTGAGTGGGGGCATCATTTTGGAGGAGCTCCGAGGGGATGGGGGGAAGGGTTAGACGGAGTCCTGTTGAAATGCTATGTTCAAATTCATGCTAGTTTTCCTTGACTACTAACCCTAGCTTTAAAGACATGTTTTCTAAGTAACTGGTGTGGAGATATTGTTAGCTTTAGAAAAAGCTAAGCTGGCCCTTTCCCCTAACTAACCTATGCAAGATATGTAGCTTTAGCTAAATATGCACAACAGTGTTAGCGTTCATGGCATCCATTCCTCAGCAAAAAAAAGAGAATGAGATTGGTTTATTAATTGTTGAGATACCATTTTTAAAAAATTGTGCCTTTGGTAAGTTATGAAAATGTTTTTTCACTAATACAAATTATTTTATTTTACATTTCTTTGGTGCCTGAAAGTACAAGACTATCCAGTAGAAAATTTGCATTGATTTCCTTTTTGTTTTTGTTTAGTCATCTCCATAGACCAAAGCCTCGACTTGACATCACTAATTGTTATCTGTAGAGGCATTATGAAGCCCAAAGATGAGCATTGGCATTTTGGGAATCCTTACTCCAACCAACTTTGAGCTAACCTAGAAAACGGCAAAGAGTTGGAGGTGAGGCCACAGCTTAGCTGTATGGAAAACCTCTACAACACCCACATGTCAGTCAAATGATTTTACTAAGTTGACCTAAGTTATGCTCAATCATGCATCATTTTATATATATCAAAATGGATAAATTTAAAGTTTTAATAAACCATTTTAAAGTTGTTATGAATAAAGAAATAAAGTACAGGGACAAAAAAGATTATTATATTTTAGACTAGGCTGCTAGCATGTTTGATTCTGCTTTTAAAATTGGGCATTTTAATATGAACACCAATGGGATCACCTTGGCTTTTGGAGCCAGCCTCAAGTGGACACCTGAGGAACTGCAGTTTTTTTTCACATTGGTGTTATTTCTCAACACTGGTGGCTGCCACTTGGTTTCACCGTGTTTTGACGCCCCTTTCAGCAGTTTGACCCCAAAGTTTAGAACTACTTGTTTTGACCACAGCATGTACCCTAACTTATGTCATCACTTAACATTGCAATAGTGAGATGTAGTGAGAAGTGCAACCCATATCAGTGACTGTCACTGACACATTTGCTGCCTTGGAAGTGACCCACCATACCTCAGAGGGAAGAATCAGAGCAGTACAGTTCACACCTCCTACCTATCATGTTTTATGACTTTTTTTAACCTCACACACTTCCTGTGAACGCGGAATGGAAGGCACCTCAGCTTCCCCTCCCTCAAGTGACTAAGAGTTTATCAGTTGGAGATGTTCAACACAGATAAAACTAAGACATAAAAACCACTGCCCCCTGCAAATGGTTTCCTGTCTGGCTACTGAAAACACTCAAAATTATATTGAATGTTAAAGCTGTTTACATAAAGACCAACACCCAATGCTGATATAGTCCAAAGGTTTCACCATACAATAAGTACAGACAAAGAATTGGAGACGTACTTCCTGGTCCCTGAATGAAAGAGTCACAGTATATCATGTCAACTTTATCACTTCAAGCAGCAAAAAAGGGAAATTTAATTCATGATGTAACAGGAAAGTTGGTAAAACTTGCCCACACATTGCAACATTCACAGTTTTCATCATTAAAAAAAATGGGTTACAACGAGGGGCGGATCCAAGGGGTGGGTTGGGCCAACCTTGAAATTTGATTGGCAAATCTTATCGGGCTGGATTGAATTACAACAGATTAATAGCTTTCTTTGCATTCAGTACATTACATTTCTTTTTGTTAGTACTTTAAACTCTGCTTTTGGGCATCCATCTTCATTTTGAGTTATTAGAATTAAGATCCAATGTACTAGCAACTAGATACTTACGACACTTCATACTTAAATGCAAGTAGTTAAAGTATAGAGGTGATGTGGAGAAAGAAAGGGCAAATAATGCTATTCATTCCTGTGTTCAAGCACACTTACTCCAGTATAAGTCAGCTCCCCAGTCAACGATGTCTCAATCTGCCCTCGGTTACATTTCTCATGCTTCTGCAGAATAAGCTCAGAGCATTTTGTACACTTGGATCACCTTGCAGACTTGTGTAAAGATACATAGGAATGCAGTGACTCAGCTACGAGTACGACATGATCACGGCAACATCCTACAGCCAACAGTATCTCCCCCTTTCCCCTCCAAGTGCTGACTGTGTGGGATTTGAGCCTACCTCACGACACAGATAATCTCCTCTGCTGCCTCCACACAGTGTAGTGTCCGCCTCTTACATAACCCGGGCCCTGCACATGCACAGCACGCTACTCTCTAAAACTTTTTGAACGATGTTGCTTCACATGATTAAACCATTTTCCTTGCAGATGCTTTCCTTTCATGCATCACTATGTTTCAGAACATTTCAGCTAAAAAGTTAGAGAACTCCATTATTTCTTTTCATACAGAATTAGCCCAGCCTGGAATATAATTCAGAATAATAACCAGATTTCATGAACTTTCATACAAGCGTTCAAGTCTCTCAGGAAGAATTGTACTGACTTTGATGACCCTCTCAATTTGCCTCTCACTCTATAAGCTCTTAGTTCTTTAGCTCCATCATCAGGTAAAAATGTTAACTTATTCAACTTATAACAGTTAATAGCCATCCCCATCAGTCTTTATTGTAAACATAAATCAAATAGAAGCTTGCTCAATATTTCCTTGCAAATAAAACCAACATGTAAACAAGTTAGCATGCAAATGTTAGCTTTCAGCACAAATTACTGCTTTGCTTAGTAATCTAACAGAAATACTAGGACTCAGGGGCGATTCTAGGGTTGGATGTTTAGGTGTGCTGAGCACCAAGAGAGCTACCCGGCCAGGCAAGATAAATTTCACTGTTTTGTACATTTTAATGCAATTTCATTCCCACATTTGTGAAAGAAAAGTGTAACACTTTTGGGGAAAGTCTATGATTAAACCATCAAATCTGATAAAGGTTATTTAAATGCTGAGCCACAGCAAAAGAGAAATGGATTGGAATCATTAAAGAAACATATGGTAACCCTAATTTCTAGGGAAAGACAACTCATTTTGATGCAGCATCTCCTCAACATATACATAAACAGTATGTATGTTTCTGGAGTAAACCAGCCCCCTATAGTGAGTACCAAAAATACCACAAATTGACAGTGGAGTTATTTTTTGGACTAACATTTGAAGTGCAATGCACAACATGTAAAACACATTCACAGAAATTGACTTTTCAATGTTTTTCTCTACATTTTTCCTTCTTGTCTGTATTATATAATTTGATAAGTTTTGCATGCCACTATTCTCTGTTTTCTTACCTGGTTCTTCCTGATCTTGCATTCTCTCCTCTACTTCCCCTTTTTCATCTCTCCCTCTTTGGACTGACAAAAATATACATATAGATTGTATTCAACTAGATGAAAAATAGGAGCTGCTGTATTTTTGTTGTTAAAATATTTCATTTCAACCAAATACTGTATGGTTTTGAAACTTATCTAGATGGTTAAAAAGGACATACAGTAGAAATTTTTTTTTTTAAATCTCTCAAATTTTAGGGGTGCTGGGATTTCATTTAGGGATTCTTCAGCACCCCCAAAAATGGGCTAGAAACGCCTATGCTAGGACTTGTTAACCAGCGTTTCCTTTGGCACTATTTTCCCAAAAAACTTTGACAAAAACATATAGAACCATGAATTAACATTGCTCTTATAAGCACTTAGTTCAATATGTAGCATAATGTGTTTTAAAGTGGAGATTAAAGTGAACCTGAGGTTTTGTTCCTGAGTTTTTCAAACACAGCCTGTCCTCTTTAAGCTTGAGTTTGCCTTCAAAGAGAACAAGAGCATGGTTTATTCCACACAGACACAATGGGCAGGCTGGTGAAGACAGCAGGTCAGTTGATACAAACCTGATTAGAGCATCACGAGGCTTTGATAAGCTTTGGCACTGAGATACCTGCAGCTTGTAATTCTTTAATAGAGGTGTTTAGGGCTACAGCTCCATTTGTCATGGCACATGTCCCTGAGGTTTGTTGTCACTAAAACATTAATCGGGATTAAGCTTACTTTGCCACAAGTGAAGTGAGGCCCTGAAACTCCTTTCTCTGTTTAAAAACTACAACTCTTTAGTCCCAGTTGCCTTCATTGTCTGGTCCGTTTTGTTTTTACTCTGCTCCCTGAGGCTTGTTTTTGCACATGGTGTCGGTTGTGGAAAATTCTCTCGCCTCCTTGAGAATCCCTCACACATCTCTCCCACCTCTAGGGATTCACTGTGAAACCGTGATATGAATGAGAGCTCTGTAAAAATAAGCCGAAGGATAGTGTAGCAGCTCACATCTGGATGGGATTGTGTTCTTCACTGTTTTGGATCAGTCATCTTATTAAATTTTGAAGTACTGACATAACTTAGTAGAGGTTCTTCTCTTTAATTTTGGACATGTTTTGATTAAAGTAGCAAAGTTGAGGTTCAAAAGAGACTTATAAAATATTTTCTTTTGAGGCTACAGAAATCTGTTCTGCTACTTGAAGTGATTTTTGTGCTTCAAACATCTGAATGTGTTTCGCTCTAAAGGACACACAGGTCAACATATAGTTTGTGCAATGCTTTTCAGAGACTCTTGTTTATCTCTAAGGAAAAACGTTGGATGATGAATTGAATCTTGAGTCAATATTGAATGTGTGCCCAAAACAACTGACCTGTCCTTCCACTTGTTTCCTCTCATAGGTCTCAGCTTGTCCACAGTTCAGTTCAGGGTCTAAGGCTTCTGTCACCTGTGTGTGGCATGTAAGCACAGAACTCTTCATGGCTGCTTGGGTCATGGGAATCAGTTTTTCCTCACTGTCTTTGGACATGCTTTAATGCATACACATTTGTCGAGCTATAGATATGTGGATGGACTCCTGAGTTTCCTGTTTTTTTCCATTTCCATTTTCTTGTCTTAATTGGTTTGATTGGCTTGTTAAAAGTGGAATAGGCAAAATGCCAAAGTATATTGTGCTTTTAAACTGCTTCCAGTTATTGTACAGCATGCGAGTAGTTTATTCAAGCTCATGAAACGTATTGATCTGATTTGGTGTTTTATTATTGCACAATTTAATTTAATAGAGTATAATTAGTTTGACTTTTGAAAATCAGTGTTGGAATAATATTTGTCTACATGTGAAAGTAGCACCACTACAACGTGAAATGTCTCAATAACAAGCAGCTCTATGGAAAAGTATCATCAGTAGGACTATTTTTAGCCCACAGTAACACCACTCTGCATAAAAATACCCTATGTAGCTGATGCATAGGGTATGTTATGTTGTTACACTTAGTTTCTGCTTACAGATGTTCCAAGTGTCTGTTATAAATAAATCCCTCTATAAATACCACACACTGTATAATGCAGGTAAACACAGGGATGGTGTCTGGAAGTGTGTTTCTTAACAGAGGGATGGAAACCTAATAGATGTAGCCACGAGAGAGAGGCTAATTCTGTCCGTTTATTGACATCCCGTAACTTGAATATGTGCCTAAAAGCTGTATTTCGTATCAAATTGATAAACCTGACTGCATGTTCAACCACATTTAAGCAGAATAACAATATCCAGTCAGACTCTTCCTTTATTTGACACAACAGCTTGAGAAAACAAGCTCTTTCTATTCATACAAACTCACTTAACGATCAACATCTGACAACTAATTTGAAGGAAATAACGGTCACTGTCGCACGGTGTCTCCAAAGTCCACTGCAAAAGTTTAATATCTTGAACGCTCTCTTGGCGTACTATTTCGGCATCGTGTTTTCCAGGTACATTGTCTATTATGGAGAATCACATATGAATGAATGGACTTTCGGTTTCCTTGCCGCCTCTGTACACACACAGGCATAAGTGGCAAGGCAAGGCAAGTTTATTTATAAAGCACCATTCACACAAAGAGCAATTCAAACAGCTTTACAGAGTTAAAAACAAATACCAGAACAGTAACAATCAACAAAAACATACAGCAAGCACTTCAATCATTAAAATGTTATATGCAACCAGTTATGTTTGATCCAGAATCACAACTGATCTTGTCTTAACTGAAATGAACCTTTAATTATTTGATTTTTATTTAAATTTTATATGCAACCAGTTATGTTTGATCTCTCTCTCTCTCTCTCTCTCTCTCTCTCTCTCTCTCTCTCTCTCTCTCTCTCTCTCTCTCTCTCTCTCTCTCTCTCTCTCTCTCTCTCTCTCTCTCTCCCAGAATCACAACTGATCTTGTCTTAACTGAAATGAACCTTTAATTATTCGAATTCATCTCAGAACTTCTTCCCAAGGATTAAGACTCACACATTGAATCTCTTCTGTGTCGAGTCACAGCCCGAAGCTGGCTCAGACCTCTTGACACCCGCGCAGGGTGCCCCTATGCCCAACATCTAATTGTAGATCCAATATCGGGTTCATTCCATAACGCCATACCTTGTCAGAGACGGTTCGTTAAAACGCCATAGAAAGCATGCACCTGTAAGCTTCATTCATATGGCACCTTCTTAACACACAGCAACTCGGAGTGCTTTACATAGGCACAAAAAATGTCAGATAAAAAACATTAGATAGAAATAACAATGAGGAATAACAAGCACAATGGAATATATTTAAATAGATTATTACATGTGAAATATCTAAGTAGATACAGTGGGAATCAGATGGGTCTAAGTGAGTTTAGATTACAAAATGTCTTTCAAGTCCACCACTGAAAAATAAAAGTGCAACGGCTACATGAACCAGTTAACCCTGGGTTTCAGCCCTAAAAGAATAAAGATGATAAGGCACTACTATATTACCCTTGTTTTTATTAGGGGTCACAAAGGTTGAGAATCTTGAACAGTGCATCAAATGATAAAATCAAATTGAAAGTGTCTCTCTGTAAAATATTAATCTGAAATGAACGTGTAGTTATTGCTGTGATATAAGTGTTGTAGAGGAAAAAGTAAATTATTATTCACAGAAATTTGGTATAGCACAACAAGATGGATATACTGACATAAAGAATGCAATTGTAGATTAGTAACGGTCTTTCTGTGTAGATTTTTAGCAGTTTGTCGTGCGAGTCGGGCCTAAAATCTGCAGGGAGGATCAGAGTAATCATACACCATCACATGTTTTCTGCTACTCCCTGCAGCACGGGAGAAAACTCAGTCTTTGTCACGCAAGTTGTCCTGAGAACCGTTTGTGGGAGAATCTGATGACATGTTACCCCCTGAGTTTTTCCCCAGTCAGGGCTCACTACAGGATCTGACTATCTGGGCTGCAGTAGTCATGGAAACATTTACTCTGCTTCAGGGCGGCTAAAGCACAATCCTGTTAGCTTGAGTAGATCCACTTGCCAGTTACTCAGGCCAATCCTTATCACAATATCCCTCCGGCAGAGCAGGGCACAGCAGGGCGCAGAATCCTGCTGCAAGAAAACAGATCCCTTATCACCACATGATCCCTGTCACACCTCAGTGTGGACAAAGAGTAACTGATCAATGCACATGGTGATTGTTTCCAATTTGAGGCTCCTTGTAAGGAAGGCGTGTATGAGAGAGCTTGTCATGTGATGCCCTGACTGTGTCGTATTTGCAGAACCAGAACTCCCTCTAGTGTTGGTTTCAGTCAAAGACTCTCAAACACATGGTCCAGGATTCTGGTCTGCAGGTTTTGACACGTATACGGTCACACTGGAAAGAGAGTCAATGCAATATAGTGTAACGGAGAAACCGTTCAATCTTTAATGTGCTGTTAATTGACACTATTCACCCACAATGCAGTGCACAAAGCTAATTTAAAGCTAATTGCCGAATATGACGAAGAGCTCAGACAGTCAGGGGGACAACAATAACTAATGATTTAAGGCAAATGATTTCCCTGAATATTTCATACATTTGTTGGTAAATACATTTTAAAGTGCTAGTTCATTTATTTTTGCGTGGCTCATTTTTCATTTATGTATTTTTGTGTTGCAGCCAGAGGTTTCTACTGCCTCATCACATGGGTCTCCTCGCCCTGATGATGAGGATGATGGGGACCTGAACAAAGCTTTGGGTGTCCAGCGCTTCCAGCAGATCCTCAGCCCCGCGTCTGTCATACCTGACGAACAGCACCACAACTACCATGAAGAGGACATCGAATGTAAGAAGGCGATAGACACAAAAATTTGCAGTCTGCTTTAGGCTAATTAACTTATTCATGTCTTTAAAGTACTTCTATACCTTTCTTTGTACAGATAGTATTTTTATTTTTACCTAGAATTTTTAAGGTTAGTTTTTAGGTTTCTATATTTATTGTCCTAGCTGTCTTGTTGTGAAGTACCAGTGTTCCACTCACCACGTCAAATTCCTTGTGTGTGCAAGCTCATTTGGCAATAAAGATTTCTTGATTCTTGATAGTGACCTTGTTGTTCAGTGCCATTTCAAAGCTCTGCAAGCAACAGAGTTTATTAGCTGGCACTTATAAAATATGGATTCATATGTATTTCTGCTTTATCTTTTCCTCAGACCATCGTCACTCCTCTCACCACATCCACCGCCCTCTGTCCAAATTGCCGCCTGAGGGACGCAGGAAGAAGAGCAGCAAGAAAAGGAAGAAGGACAAAGATCACAAAAGCAGCCAAGTTCCCAGCAGCGGACCCATTGAGGAGGGAGAGGATGAAGAGGAAGAGGAGGATGAAGTGACAGAGACGACTTCTGGTCCCTCAGAGTCAGAGAAAGTCAAAGATGTGGAGGTAATTATTTGAACTTGTACTGATCTCTTGTTAAATTCATGAAGGAATGGAAGAACCTTTGTAGGAACCAACTTCTGTACTAGAGACATTTTTTGGTTTGAGTTTAGGGTTCCAGTCTTGACACTGCATTTCAAAGTGCATCAATCTATCCATTATCTATCGCGCTTCTCCCATTTGGGGACTTGGTGAGGGGGCTGGAACCTAACCCAGCTGTCATTGGGCGAGAGGCAGGGTACACCCTGAACAGATCGCCAGCCTATCACAGACAGACATAAGACAGACAACCATTCACACTCTCACACACACTCACATCTGAGGACACTTAAGAGTCAACAATTATCCTGAAACAATTCAGTGAGCAATTTAACAGCTGTGGGAGGAAACCCAAGCATGCACGAGGAGAAGATGCAAACTCCACACAATAAGGCTCCTGCCCAGCAGGGGAATATGAACCAGGTACCATCTGGCTGTGAGGCAACAGCACTAACCACTGCATTGCAGTGTTCTAGTATTCTGATAATGGTTCAAAGATTATATTCTTTCTGGGTTTATATAGTTTTTACATGTCATATAAAAAGGGGGAACATGGAATTGGTATTTTGATTGCTAATTAAGCTGCCATTGAATCCTCAGTCATTAGTTCTGCTTATAAAACATCATACAAATTGAAACATAATATACACCTTACTTTTGCTCACATCTTCTGGGTGCTAGACTTGAATCTATACAAGAAAAAGCTGAAATATATCACGTTTGGGATGATGAATCTTTTAGATGTGTCAGAAAAATACGCTCTTAAAACACCTCTGACTGGTGGGCCAGCGGTGGAGAGACGACAGGAGAGTAGAGTCTTTTCGAAAGCTTTACTTGCAAGTGAATGAGCGCTATACTTCAAGTATGAATGTACAGTTCTCATTGAACTCATATCCAAAAGTACAGGCTTATATCCCCATCATAGCCCCTCCTTGCATCCTGCTGATTCGTTCACATGTATATGTTGAAAGATGTACATACAAAGGTTTGGAGGATGAGCCCGCCGTGTAAGGTGGTTCCATCCCCAGAGAAAAGAACATTGCTAGAACATATCTATATATGGACATATGTGCACAGCATAAATGATGACACGGGAATTTCTGTATACATCCCAAAATGTTGCAAGTAGGCTGAGGCCATTAAAACCCAGATGTCTTATCAGAGGTCGGAATCTGACCCCTGTACACTCTTGCTTGGAGTCTTAAAGCCTCTTCCCACAGAAAGAGAGCAGTCTATCTGAACAACATGTAACACACATATATGTATATAGAGAATCATAATGATAATATAAAAGCATAATACATGATTTTCTTCACAAGATGTTTGTCATTTTTACAAAAAAGGTGAATCTCTATGCTGATGATAACTCACTATATATGGCTAATCAATATTTTTTACTTCCACATTTTATGTATATGAAAAAAAACCTCCAGATTGCAAACAGTCCCTAAAATATCTACCTTTACATGACAGTTATTTAGTAATCAGAGTGTTTTCCATTAGTTTTCTGCCAATGGGGAGTTCAATGAATGAGGAAATAACTTTCGCTTTTATTTATTTTACACACACACACACACACACACACACACACACACACACACACACACACACACACACACACACACACACACACACACACACACACACACACACACACACACACACGGAAGGACACTTAAGAGTCAACAATTATCCTGAAACAATTCAGTAGACAATTCTTGATTAACAGAAGACTAAAAGTGCCCTTAAAAAGTGCAGGATTAATGTATCTAGTCCAACCACAAGAGGTGATGAAGTAATGACAGAGTAAGTCAAATTGGAGGAGAAATCTGTTTAGGGAGCCTTTTGAAATATAAATATCCATATTTGGTGCTGTGGATATGATAATAATAACATACAAGTCAGGACAGCAATTTATTGCTATCTCAATACTTTGTCTGGTCCCAGAAGTTTACCTGACAAAATGTTTTGTGACAACATATTTGTTATTATTTTATTAATGCATTATGAACTAAAAAAAGGCTTTGGTCTAATCATCTTTTATACCACTCTAGTTAACATGGAAATCACTGTAGATAAGGTTGTAAGAGGTGCAAAGATGTGCAGGTTGTAAGGTTACTTTGTCTGTTAATGGTGATTATGATGTGCAGCAGGACATTGTCTTTAATCCACATCTTAATGGTCAGCGTTCATGAACATGCTGCTAACGCTCTGATAGCTAACCTGCTCACCCCTGTCGTAGTATTACCATATTTTCCTTTATGAATTTTTTATTATAGTCTTAATCATTCAACAGTGGGTTTCATGTTGATGGTTCACAAAACAAGACTCACCTTCAGCTAATCATAATGTCACTGAATGTATTTACAGCTGCAGAATTAGTAAAATATATTGGAGATGAGTCGTTTTGATTTATTTTAAAGTTTTTGTTTGCATGCTTTTATATTTTATGTCTGTGGCTTCATCTCTTTGTCACTTTTTTTTTGTGAAGTTGTTTTTTATTCACATTTAACATTATACACATGAACACAAAAACATACAAGAAAACAAGAAAACACAGAGGATGATTAAATTAACAATTGCGCAAAACAACAAACAAAAACAATATCAACAAACAGAACAAAAAAAAAAGACTTATACAAACATTAACTCGCTCCTCACACCGACAAGCTCAACCTCCATAATTTCATAATTTTTCTTCTTTAAATAAATGTTAGCTGTTGAAAAAAATTGAAATAACGTAAAATATTTAATCACAAATCAAATGTTGCACTACTCTAACTAGTACATCCTAGTCATGCTTTTTTTGTATTTATTTATTTGTATTCATCACCACCTCAGTGCCCATTAAATAAGGGGTGCAGTGGAGGAAATTCCAAGTAGAAGTTTTAAGAAAAATGAAACTCTGATGAAAAAAACCCAAAACTTACGAACTTAGTTTGTGTAATAATTTACCACATATGCTTTCAAAATGAAATATTTATCTCTTTGTCACTCTTGATATGTGTTCAGAATAAAAAAATAAAAAAACAAAAAAAAAGGAGGAAACAAACCTCGTCAAAGCATCCATAATGTCTTTTTTTTAAAGTGAAGATATTTCTCTAAAATTCCAGGATGGATGTTCCTCAAAGATAACTTCAATTTCCCATTGTATAAACATGTATTTTATTTTTTCTGCTCTCATCAGAAAGTTTTTTTTTCCTTTCATCAAAAATACAATTTTCAACTTCTTCCTTCAATGTATTGAAACACATGTTAAAATGGATTTACTCTGTTGTTTTCATTGTCATCACAGTTCATTGTCTTTCTTTTATTTAAGCAGTTCTCTCACACTCTGCACTCCCTCCACAGTTCTTTCTCTCGGATGACGACCATGTGTCCAAACGTGGCAAAGACAGCCCTCACTCAGCTCGTGAGCTGGACATCGTACCTCACTCTGCAGACGGAGCAGATCCTGATGATGCCACTTCCTCAGAGTGAGTCCGGTTAAGTTTTTGGGCCAAAAACAAATCGGGAAAAAAAAAGGGGGGGTCTGAGAGAAGTGTAATCATGCTTTACCTGCTGGGATGATTGCATAATGCGTGTCAGGCACATGCTCAATTGGCCAGTGAGGCATACACTGTACGTTACCATGTCTCAGGCATCCAGACGGCCTGCTGGGCCTGATCTGATGGACCTGAATAATCCGCTCCTCGGAGACCCATATATCACCTGTCGCTATAGACGACACAACACACCTCAGCAGCCCCAGGCTCCCCTATGACATTTACTTTTCCTCTTCACGAGGCTCTAATCTGGCCTGGGATAAAGCTGCGAACGCACCTTTTGCTTGTTGCTCGAAGGGAAATTAAATAACACCGGATTGTTTTACAAAACCACCGGATGCAAAGAGGAAACAATAGAGGGAACTTGTTTTTTGCAGTTCTGTAATTCTGTGGACAGCTGACATTTGAAAGGACGGTGAGTTCATTTTGTCCGTTTCAAAAGGGCTTCAAAGGATTTGTATTGGGGGGGGGTCTCTTTCAACACACAAATGCACTTTTCATGTCTAAATTGGTTTCTAAATTGTCCTTAACTCTTTTGAGCAGAGATTTGAAGTTTACCATATATGAAGCAGCATTAAAGAACTGCTATTACATGAATCAGAGGATGATTATCTCCCTCTCTGTTCAAAAATATGTGTGACCTCTAAACTGAGAGCTGATTCTTTGGGCAAAATGTAAAATGTACTGACAAAAAATAACCAGAGAGAGCAGCTCCTCTGTCACTTTTTCGGAGTCTTCTGACCTACAGCTTTGTCTTGTTTTCTGCTTTTATCTAGTGTACCAACCTCACCCGACGCTTCAAGCCCTGCTCCCCAGTTAGCGCTACCTGAACACATACCCCTGACCCGGGTGTCCTCCGCCAGCCGCAGCTACGACCTGCAGGAGCGCCGGCGCACTGGCAACATGACGGGTACGGAGCAGGCCAAGTACCAGCGGATCCCTACGGATGAGAGCGAGGCTCAGACGCTGGCCTCAGCTGACCTGGATGGCATCAAGAGTAAGTACAGATGAGATATGCCTTTTTTGTCCCTACCTACAGTCAGGAAAGTTAATGTCTATCATCTGATATAAACCACTGAAGCTGCATTGTATATCTGTGGAGTGTGAACAGGTGCTTTAAAAAATACTTTAACGAAGACTCACTTGACTTCTTGTATGTGAAAGGAGTCATTTGTAGTGATTGGCCTACAGAAAATCATCCCCTAAATCTGTGGCTGCTTCTTGGCATTTTAGCATCTTTCAGCTATTTGTTTTGTTTATTTAAATTAGCTGTTCTGTGTCACCTTAAGCAAAAAGGCTCTAAATAAAGCATCTTCATGTTATCTGCCCAGCTCCAAACAGCACATATTGTGCAACAGCAGGTACACTGAATGGAGCATTTAGCAGTTGAAAAACAAGACGCTAGCTCTAACTTAGTGGAAACAGAACCAGTGCTAAAGCGGTCAGTGTGATTATTAACATTGTCAACATATCAACAATATAAACTGGTTATTTTGTCGACTTATGCTGAAAGAAAAGGTTGGAAAGCAGTTTAAGGAGAGATGTTAACAAACTGCTGTTCATTTTAATCAAACCAGGTCATTATACATATTTTAAAATGGATAACACTGATAATTTAAAGGGATAGTCCGTTTTTTTTCCTGATTAGCCCTGCCTCTGTGTTGAGAAACAGGCAGAGAACCAGCACAGAGACTAGCCTGTTAACCACTGCAGACAGGGTCAACTTTACCACAAATGTTAGCTAGTTTTAAGAAGTCTAACCCAAACCCTAATGCGGGTTCAAGTGTGAGCTATATTTAGAGAATGTTCAGTGCTTTACTTTGTTGTCAGAAAGCCACTTATTAGGGCACTAGTTTATGTCACGGTTGAGGAGAAATGAGGAGGACCCAAGATGCAGATACAAAATAAAACTGGTTTAATAAACAAAACTTACTCTGAACAAGAATCACTGGAGAGCAGAAACACGAGGAACACACAGGAGGGTAGACACACAACGACAGAAGGTAACTAAACTGGAAACAGGGATCAGAACCACAAAACAGAGAACACAAGACAAGACTAAGATACACAAGAAAGTACAAAAAGAGACATGGATCACAAAGGATGACTAATACAGAATAAACAGGAAAAACCAAGGCATGAACACAAGCAAAAAACTAAACTAAACATCAACTCATGACAGTTTGGCTTGTCTGTTTAAGCGTGCACCCCATGTACAGAGACTATTGCCCTTGAAACATGTTTCCATGCTGAGACCTGTGGCCACACTATTTCCTACGTTCTCTTTCTAGATACCTACTCTGTTACTCTGTCCTATCCTCTAGGGTACATAGGTACCTCCCCACCTCAAAAAAACAGGAGAAAAAACACAAGACACACACATTAAGTTTTTATCAGATGTAGGTGTCTCAGTTTAAACCATCCAGTTAAAAATATTTGAGTAGGGGCGCTGGTGGTCTCGCGGTCTGAGCACCCCACATATAGAGGCTACAGTCCTCGTCACAGAGGTCGCCGGTTCAACTCTCGGTCGGTCGACCATTTACTGCATGTCTTCCCTCACCCTCTACTCCCCACATATCCTATCTTTCTTCAGCTGTCTTGTCAATAAAGTCAAAAAAGCCCCAAAACACAACTTTAAAAAAATATATATATTTGAGTCGATATCCGTCTTTTTTTTGTTTAACCCTCTAAGCATTTTCAACAAAATAAGACACTGAGTGGTTACCTCTATATCATTGAAACTACTCAAGCAAATGTTGTGTATTTTCAGCTTTCCACTAACATTTATATTCTTCAATAATTCCTACTGACTATTAGTTTTGCAGTTGTGCCATAACACTAATAAAACCTTGAGCTTGTTGATGGTCAGATTCCTCAAGAAACATTAGGGCGAGGGCGCAGGGGCCGCCTCTAGTTCCCTCTACATTGCATTCAACACCCCGCTGTCCAGTGACGTTCCTGGCCCCCCCGGCCCAGCATGGGGTTGTGTTCAAGGCCGGGGAGATTTACGTCAGGGATCCGACCCCTCAGCAGAGAGCAGCAGCTTATCAGAGAGTGTGTCGGACAGGCCCGCATTATTAAATTAGCCGATCCCGCTGTCAGCTGAGGCCCCTGGACTCAGGCCCAAGCCAACATGGCGGCTAATTGTGAAACCGGGACCTTGGTTAAGAACCTTTAATCATTAGTGGGCTGAAACAGGGAGAAGAGTTGAGTGGACTTGAAGGTCTAAAAAAAAAAAAGAGGTAGTGGAAGGACGTATGGGCAGATATTATCCAGATCTGTAGTCATTAAAGGGCTTAGAGGCACAAAGTCAAGACCCCAAACATGTGCATCATCACGTATTCTCTGTGTCTTCTTTTATCTTCGTCCCTCCCTCATAAATCATCCTGGGAAAGTGTCTCCGTCTCTGGCTGCTGCTCAACAACAGGAATTATTAGATCACTGTCCCTCCCCTTTTGTCTGACCTGAGTGAATTAACACCTCTGCTCACTGATGCATTCTGAAAGTTTCAACCACGGCGGGGTCAGGCGCCGGTCAAGAAGTGGCAACTTTTTCCGATATGTCAAAACTTGCGCAAGTGGCACGCTGCAGTTTTACAGGCACGTAGTCGGGCAGCCCCCCTACGCCCACCACAAATCCTCATCGTCCTTTAAATACAGTGTGCCAATCAGGCCTTGTTTTTACTCCAGGGACTGACTCGCACTTCACTCAGACATTATGGAGAGACTTGATAACAGACCCTCTGAGATAAAGATGGAGAGATTGATCAAGGAGATGTAGAGCTAACAGGAGAGATTGAGGAGTTTGGACCAAATTGTGTGGTTTTTAAATTGAAGCTGCTGTCTGACTTTTAAATAATGAGCTTAAACATTGATGAAGAACTATAAAAGCATCACTGTTTGTTTCATTGGACTCTCAGGCTCTGTTGAAGGTAAGAACGTTGGTATTCTTGAGAGGAATATCAATTATTTTATTGATTTTCCACTATTTTATGTTTTAAGAAGGATATTTTGGATGCACATTGTAGTTTTGAGAGATTAGTCTAAATTTTTTCGATTTAGTCAACTTTTTTTTTTCTGCTGGTCAGTTTTGAACTCATCTTTAACATCAATTCCAACACACAGTGTTGTCTTTCTCCATCTTTTCAATACCTGTTCTTCTGCCAGCCTGAGTAACTCTACTCCCGGATGAGGGACCAACGAAACAAAAGCAACCTGGCTAGGCTCTGTGTGACTTGGTGGTCTGAGATTTGAACTTGTGCTGTAAGGTCATCATGTGCATTCAAAGGGCTGCAGACCGAATAGATTGTATTCTCAGTTTGATCACTTTGAAATCATGCTAATTGAACTGTTTCCTCTCTAACTAATCTCATCCATCTCCTCTCCTCCACCAGGTCACCGTTTTGAAGATGTCCCCGGCGTGCGCAGACACCTGGTCAGAAAGAGCACCAAGGGACAAGTGGTGCACACTGGAAAGGACCACAAAGAGCCGACCACTCGCAGCCGTAAGCAGGACCGAACTCCACATGAGGTGAGATATAAAAAAAGAGCATCAGGTCATGCTAGGTCAAGTTTTCTGCTGTTTGATCACAGTTCTTTGCTTTTAAGAGTCCTCTGTAACCTTCAGCTTGACTTACTTTGGTAAACATTTATAATTCACAAGAGACATTAAAGACTGGGATAGAGTGTTTTTGCTATTTCAAAGACAGTCTGAAAAAATGTTTCAACTACACAATGTCAGAAAAGTTTTAAAGCTCCTGTACTTATCTTGTCCCCTACATGATTAAGTAATGTCTTCTGACAAAAATATCTCATCCAGCTGACTTTTCATGGTCAAACGTATCATTTATTATGAATATTTAATATTGAAAATGTGATAAAAGGGCTGTTTCTTCAGCTGCTTAGCTGACACCGTCCCACGAGCGACGTTTTCAGGCATTAAAAGTACCACACAAAAAAAGTTGAGTCTTGTCTGTGATGGTCTTCTTTGCTTTCATGCATCATAAAGAGGCACCAATATTAATTTCAGTCCATTTGATAACAAGGAAAAAACTCATCACAGGAGCTTTAAGTTATGCAGTTTACAAGACTAAAAAATATTCATCAAATAGATATTGATTAGAACGTTATTTATTTATTTATTGTCTGATTCTCAAACAATGAGTGCTCCTTTCCAGCAACCACCAAGACAGAAAACAAGTAGAGGGCACAGAGTTTCTTTAAATATATGAATCAGGGCTTTAAATCATCCAATTAAAAAAAAAAAATCTCAGTCCTTAAGAATTGTCAACAATTGTTTAACTGGAAATGTTCTACTGTACAGTTCTAGAAGGTTACTTAAAATGCAGGTTTCATACTTCTAGCAGTCCGACCCCTCCCCCCAATCCTCCATGTAGAAGCTGTTAATTGGCAGATTGTTGTCAATTGAGTTATTAAAAGATGGACTAGAACTTCTTGAAAAGTTATACCGTCCACAAGTCTTCACCTATGAATCTTTCCACTAGTGCTGAAGAGTTATTTATTGGAGAGAGATACAACAAGACACTGTATACAATAATGCTTAAGTCAAATGTTGCCATGATGTAAATGAAAAAAGTGACTGAAAACTAGATCCAGTTGCAGTCTTGGGATTATGAAACTTAACTGTGCAAGTTTAAGGTCTAATACGCAGGATTTGGGCACATTGAGTACGAAGGAAATTGAGATTTTGAGAATAGATTTTTATCATTCCTAATTTCTGATACATTTACGACTTCATTCTCATAATGCTGCAGCTTTTTTCTTGTGAATGTGTAAATTTATGAGTTTACTCTCATACATTTAGGAGCTTATTCTTGTCCTGTATTACTTTATTCTGGAAATCTTCTTCTTTTCTGTAACACAGCCCTAGTACTCTTTCGTAATAATCCCACTTCCTATTTCAGAGTTTCTCTTTTTTTCTCAATGAAGTTGTTTATAAAATTGTTGCGAATCCTGGGAAATGTTTTCCCTTCGTTCCACCTCTGAAATGTAGCGCTGCCTTGTCTCTTTTGTGGACAGGAGCTGAAGGGAAGGAGACAATTAAAAATGAATGAATGAGTTCTTTCCTTTCACATGGAGAGGAAAAAAAGAGGGGAGAGGAGCATAGGTAACCAGACACTGGGAGCTCCTGAGAGAGGGAGAGCTATGTTTTATTAACACACACACACACACACACACACACACACACACACACACACACACACACACACACACACACACACACACACACACACACACACACACACACACACACACATTCTCATACACTCAGCCCCCCTCCCACCCACCCACCTAGCAGCTCGAGTAAACAACAGGTCCCTGTCAGGTGTGTGTGATGAGGAAGAGTTACCTGTGTGTGTAAAAGCAAGGGTCCGGTCCTGTGTGTGGCTGTATCAGAGTTTGAGTCCTCTCCTGCACCGTCTCGCTCCTCCAGTCATTGCCGGTGATTGTGTACCGTTCTGCCTCGCGGCTCGAAGGCGTCCTGCTGGACTTGGGTCAGATGGCTCGGTACCAGAAGGTGAGGCTGGGTGACCGGCCAGCATCAGGTTTGACTCGTGTGAGCGTGACTTCACAGGCATGCGGCAGGGATCGTTTGGCACAGGAGGACTAAAAAGTTGTGTTTTCCAGCCTGTTTTTTCGGTCTTCCTTTCACAGGGGATTCTGACTGACCAGCATGGTGTTCATTAATAACTTTTTAACAGATATTTGATGATGGGACAGCTGAGAGAGGCAGATTGTAGTCTCTCCTGTCATACATCCTTTGTTTGGTTTTTGTATCTTTCTAGAGTCATAACAGAAAAGATGGATTTGTGTGTTGAGTGAATTAAATGATCATCAAGCCTGTTATTTGATGTTGACGTGCAAAACACTCCCCTACAGCCTCCTCTACTTAACCAAGGTGTATGACACACAAAAATGTGCATTGGCGGTAAACAGACGTGCTGAATGTGCATGTTGTTTAGTGTGGATAGCATGGAAGGTCTCTGTATCTCACTTACCCATGCGTGTGTCCTTGTGTAACCTTACTCCCAGGTTTTTGTGGAGCTGAATGAGCTGACTATGGACAAGAACCAGGAGATGCAGTGGAAGGAGACAGCTCGATGGATCAAGTTTGAGGAGGATGTGGAGGAAGAGACTGACCGCTGGGGGAAACCTCATGTGGCCTCGCTGTCCTTCCGCAGTTTGCTGGAGCTCCGAAAAACCATCTCTCACGGTAAACTAGAGCTGATTGTTACAAGACTTTCACAGAGTGAGCATGTGTGCTAAGTTTTGTTCCCCATTCCTGTGTCCACAGGTGCTGTGCTGCTGGACCTGGACCAGAAGACCCTGCCTGGCATCGCCCACCAGGTGGTGGAGCAGATGATCATTTCTGACCAGATCAAAGCTGAGGACCGAGCCAACGTCCTGAGGGCCCTGCTGCTGAAACACAGGTGACTTTAAGGGGGAGACAGCAACAAATGAGCACGGGGCTCCAATTAGTCATGTTGTGGCAAAACTTTCACTTGCAGCATAATGAGGAGAAAGAAATCTATTATCTTCATGTTTGTTTTTTGTTTCTGTGAAGTTTTATTTTTTGGGCTTATTACACCTTTCATTTAAAGGGAGGACAGGACAGTGGATAGAGGAGGAAACCAGGAGAGAGCAGGGGAATGATATGCTGGAAAGGGGCTGCAAGATGGAATCAAACCCCAGCCACCCACTATATAGGCATACAACTGAACCATTAGGCCAAGCCTGCGCCCATGTTTGCTTTTTAATATCTTTAATGTGACACATTTTTTAAGTTTGGCCATCATCTTCAGCAGTTGTAACTCTACTCAACTATCAGTAGTAAGCGCAGGCTGAATAGCAGTTTCGAAATGGCTGAGCAGTGAGGTGTTATTGGTCTTAACTAAGCTGAAACCTCTGGTGCTGAAAAATGAAGCCAGTGTAGAAGTGTAAAATACTGCAGTTCCTTAAATGTCCACTTGAGGTTGGCTCCAAAAGCCAAGGAAGTCTCACCAACATGATGTTAAAATGCCCATTTTACACCAGACATCAAATTAAATATAAACATGAACTACCTGTTTTTTTCACAAGTATAAACTGTGAAAGGGAGGTTAATTTTTCCATAACTCATCCATTTTGATGATTTAAAGACTTCTACTTATCATCCCTCACTCAAATCAACATATGGTGTTTGTCCTTAGATTATAAAGTGTTTGAGCCAGAGAGTAATTCAAGTCTATGTGCCTTATTTAAATCATTCTTTAGAAATAAGATACTTAGTCATTACTTTTGGTTAGAATAATTTAAATATATTTTGAATTTTCACTTTAATGTCTTTCTATGTTTGTGTAGCTGGTCGGAATATCTGTTCCTTTAATTGTCCTGCTGTCGATAACCGGTGCTGCTGCTTTTGATCCGAGCAGGACGAAGAGCAACAGATTTTCTGAACGTAGCTTTTTGTAGTTTTGTACTTATTTAGGAAAGTAAAAGTATCTTCTTTAGTAAACCAGTTCATAAAGACTAGAGAAGTGCTTTTTGTTTGTTAGCTGACTGTCCATATTTTGAATAAATTCTCAGTTTGTTTCATTTTTTATCATCTTCGCTTTCATTTATGGAATACATGCAAGTTAGTCAGTTTCTGAAAGCACGAGTCAGAAACATCACATCCTGCAGAAGTGGAAAAGAAGATTTGTGCTTAAAGTTGCCACTACATGAAGCACTAAGTGGTCTTTGGCTCAAATACTTCTCAGATCTGCTAGTTTATCATGAGGCGTCCAGACCCATCAGGTCCTCTGGGACAGATTTACCTGTTGTTCTGAGAACGAGCCAAACAGGCAGAGGCAGCTTTCGACTGTACAACACTCAGGAGTACCTGAGGCCTCCTCAGTTTCAAACACGATCTGCCTCCTCATAAGTTCAATCACTTATTTTAAACTTTAATTGAATTATTTTAGTTTAATTTCAGTTGATTAACTTATTACTGTTCTTTCATTTTGATGTATTTTGTATTTAATGTTTTGTTTTCGCTTCATGTTTCTTTAATGTTCTAACTGTTCTATCTCTGCAAAGCACTCTGCTCTATGGATGAATGGCGCTTTCAAACAAACTGGCTTCGCTCTGCTTTGCTTTTAGTTCTTGTTCATTAAGGCACAAAAGAGCATGCCAGCTTCCAAAGCTAATATTAATGCACACTGTAACTTATTGGCAGCTATCTTGCTTTAAGGATGAGCAGTGATTGAACTGCGTCTTTCTCACTGCTCACCGCTGTGCGCTTCCTGCTACTAGATGGCTTCCATCCTGGTCACTGCCTCTCTTCCTCCGCCTCACCCTCTCTCTCCCTGCCTCCCATAGTCACCCGAGCGATGAGAAGGAGCACAGTAGCCCTTTCCCCAGGAACATCTCTGCTGCTAGCCTGGGCAGTCTGATAACACACAACCACAGCGGCAACCACTCCCATCAGACTGAGCCGTCTGTGACCGACCCGCTCATGGGAACCATCCATGCTGTGGGGGAAACAGACACACGCATCGACATGGAGAAGAACGAGGTGCAGGTGAGTTTAAGGCTGGAGTGCTTGAAATATCCCAGACGCTACCATCTTCAATACTCTAATGTCTGTTCTGTATTTCTTTCCATTTGCAGCAGAAGGAGCCACCTGTTGCGTATGGTATGCATCGCTCCAAATCCAAACATGAGCTGAAGCTGCTGGAGAAGATTCCTGAAAACGCTGAGGCCACTGTTGTCCTTGTGGGTGAGTAACCTCCCTCTGAAGTCTAAAAAGAACCCCCACATTGCCTCTAAAAACTAAAGATGAATCCAGTGCAGTGATGTCTGTATGTTAACTGTCATGTCTTGTCGTCTTCCAGGCAGCGTGGACTTCCTGGAGCAGCCCACCATGGCGTTTGTGCGGCTGCAGGAGGCGGTGGAGCTGGAGTCTGTTCTGGAGGTCCCTGTGCCGGTCAGGTTCCTCTTCGTGCTGCTTGGACCCCCCACCACAAGCATGGACTACCACCAGATAGGACGCTCCATCTCCACACTCATGTCTGACAAGGTGAGGGAGGGCATAAAACTTAATCTAATATCACTGTTATGTAAAATATTATCGACTTAAGATCAGACAACGAGGGAAAACACAAATTATTCAAACTCAAGCGTGGCTAAGAACGGCTTTCTGCCAAGCATGATGATTAAAACATGAACCTGAAATCAAACATGCAAACAAGAGATAAGCAACCACTGCTCAGTTTATTGGTTGAATATTTTTATGCTTGATTCCCAATCTAGCAATTCCATGAGGCGGCCTATCTGGCAGACGACAGGCAGGACCTGCTGAACGCCATCAACAGCTTCCTGGATTGCAGCATCGTGCTGCCGCCTTCAGAAATGGGAGGCGACGAGCTGCTGCGCTCAGTCGCTCGCTTTCAGAGGGAGATGCTGCGCAAGAGGGAGGAGCAGGGGGTCAAACTGCTGGCCAAGGAACCTAAAAGCCTTGAAGAGAAAGGTAGGCCTCCCTCAGAAATCAAAGGGAGCTTCAGGTGTTATCAGAGTCATTACTGATCTCCTCTTTCCGTCTCACAGAAGCTCTCCTCACACCTTCAAAAAAGTCAGACGACCCTTTGGAGCGAAGTGGGCGTCCCTTCGGTGGGCTGATCCGAGACGTGCAGCGTCGTTACCCAAAGTACCTGAGTGACTTTAAGGACGCCCTGAACAGTCAGTGCATGGCTGCTGTCATCTTCATCTATTTTGCTGCTCTCTCTCCAGCCATCACGTTCGGAGGCTTACTGGGTGAGTGAACACTGGAAAACAAGAGTAGAGTTACACTTGATAATTGTCTTATACGTCAGATCCCTTTCATGGTTTTGTATTGACGGTCCGGTCAATTACTTATTGAAGACACTTTGAACCTAATTGGTGTTAATCATGGTGTTGTTCTGTTGTCTTTCTGTTGCTAGGTGAGAAGACAGAAGGCCTGATTGGTGTTTCGGAGCTGATTGTGTCCACAGCAGTGCAGGGTGTGATCTTCTGCTTGCTTGGGGCACAGCCGTTACTCATTGTGGGCTTCTCTGGACCGCTGCTGGTCTTTGAAGAAGCTTTTTACAGTGTAAGTTAGAGGTATAAGAAAGAGGAGTCAGCCCACGTCATTCCACAAAGAACAACATCATCTACCTCTATTATCTCTTTCAAGGTTGTAAGTTATAATGACCTCTATATCCCCATGAAAAAAGGCATTAAATTAAGCTTTTTATCTTTAAAGCTCCTGTGAGGAATTTTGTTTGGGATACAACACAGACTGCTATTAATATTCATGCCTCTTTATGACACACAAATCTCTATATTGTAATTCTTAATGTCTGAAACTGGTGTTTGGGGGTAGGTGTCAGCCAAGCAGCTGAAGAAATAACCCCTTGTATAAAATGTTCTATATTAAATATTTACAATGAATGATACGTTTGAGCCTGCAAGATGATATTTGTTTGTTAGAAAACACTACGTTAGAATATAGAGGACAATATAAGTCAAGATAGTATTGTCCACAGGGGGGCGCCAAAATTTAAACAACCGAAAGTTCCTCACAGGAGCTTTAAAATGCTCATATTTCTAACATAATGAGCAAGAATGAAAGGGTAATATCTTAGGCGATGTTCAGGGTCAAAGTAAAAAATTGGGACATATGCGTACATTCTGTGTCTAAGTTTTGAAGAAGTTTGATACTACTCTCATCTACAAAGTACTGCTTCCCACACCTTTTAAAGGTACAGTGCGTAGAAATAGGATAGATATCTAGAGGTCAGATTCTAGATGGAAACTCTCCCTTGCTCCCCCCTGCTGTTTGTGAAGTAATGGTTGCCTTTGAGGACAAGAACCTCTTGTGATGCATGATAAGTACGATCCCCAATATGTCACATTTTACTGATACTTATCAACATTATACTCCATTTCTACCAGGTCTGTTCTGCTAAATACCGTTAATATCCCACACTGCACCTTTAAAGCACACCACAATGTGGTTGTTGGCCAAGCTTGACCCATAACATTTGTTGAACCACACTTGTCGTTTTGAATGTTAGAGAAGGCCATGCTAGATCAGTTCCTGTGTTTCAGGTTGGAATATGAAGAGTCTTGTAGTAGCCACATGTTCAACAGAGATACATCAGAGCTTTACTGCATCATTCTTTTCTCTGCTTTAAAAAGCAAACAGGTTGATTTTCATAGGACCTTATCATGTGTTCTAAAAAGGAGTGTGAGACAGTACCTTTTAGGACTTTTTATCAGATTATTCTGAGTTTCTCAGTGATGAAAAGATTTTTTTTCCCCCTGTGTTTTCACAGTTCTGCAAAGCAAACGGAATCGAGTACTTGACAGGCCGCGTCTGGATCGGATTCTGGCTCATCATCATCGTGATGGTCACTGTGGCCTTCGAGGGAAGCTTCCTTGTTCGCTTCGTCTCCCGCTTCACCCAGGAGATCTTCTCCTTCCTCATCTCCCTCATCTTCATCTGCGAGACCTTCATCAAGCTCGGCAGGGTACAGCTCAGACTTGAAATAACAACCTCTCATTAAGAAAAAGTTTTTGTTGGCACACTGTGCTCCACGTCGCCGACACTAAGCGGAACAGACTGATCTTTGGAAGACTTTCAAACCTCGGGGTCGAAATGAGTATGTTTTTCTAGCAAGGGCACCTTAACATCTTCTGGGACTGATTGGTCCTGAAAGTTTATCGGATTAAGAGTTTAAGATTGTTCCAGGTTTGTAATTTGGAGGGTTTGCTTTTTTAGTTTATGGCAAGAACTTGAAAGGCTTAATCTCATTTTCCAGGAAGTGTGGCTGCGGTTCCTTCGTAGAGCGATAAAAAAAAAAACATCCCTCGAAGAAACATAATCACAGTGGGCGTTCATGTGTGTTAATATGTGTGTGTGTATTCTCTTGTGAGATATTGAGCACTAATTTGAGCCCTCTGTGTCGTTTGGCAGATTTTCAAAGAGCACCCGCTGAAAAGTTGCTCCCTGGACAACAGCACAGGAGGAGACGCCTCAGCAGAAAACATCACACTGATGCTGAGCAACAACATATCTCACCCGAATATGCACATCACAGGGAAGCCCAACACCGCGCTGCTCTCTCTGGTCCTCATGGCAGGAACGTTCTTCATCGCTTTCTACCTGCGCAAATTTAAGAACAGTGCTTTCTTCCCTGGAAGGGTGAGACGCTACAGCATTACAACTTAAATATAACCCCCCAAAATATATTTATGTTTTTAGCCTCCGTGCAGTCAGATTCTTAAATCCTAAACCTCTTGAAAGTCAGGGCGCCAGTTTAGTAGGTGGTGGAGGCTTTACAGTGGTCCTTGTTTCAGCACTTGTTAGTTCATCTCGAGGCCACAAACCCTTTGCTGCATGTTATCCCCCCACTCTCTGCCCTCCACATTTCCTGTCTCTCTTCAGCTGAAAACCAAAACACCTAAAAACTAACTTTTAAAGAAAACTCACCTCCTGAAAGTCAAAAGTGCTCCACTGACTGATGAAATATGGGAAAACTCAGGACCAAAACTCAGCAAAATAAGGTCTAGTTCACACAGAAGTCCAACAACACGGTCTGTTTATGCGCTGTTGATATGGCTATCTCTCTGTAAATTCAAAGCCCTTGTTTTAAAGCCTATTGTGTGCCTCATCTGTGCCTGTGTTGTAGCTTCAGAACAAACATCCTGAACAGTAACTCTTAACGCAGGCTGAAATAAAATACAGAAAGCATAAAGCTACCTCTGCTCACCAACACATGATGCTTTTAGTTTCGCAGGATGATCGGAGACTTTGGCGTTCCGATCGCCATCCTCATCATGGTCCTCGTGGATTACAGTGTAGACGACACATACACACAGGTGAGCCTCAGTTCTCCTGTCCCTCTTGTTTGCATCCAAGATTCACACTATCTCTCACTGACGATTATTAACTTCCTCCTTTTGTGCTGTCCAGAAACTGAGCGTTCCTCGGGGATTCTCTGTGACGAGCCCGGACAAACGTGGCTGGTTCATCAGTCCACTGGGTACACACAGTCCGTTCCCCATCTGGATGATGTTTGGCTGCTGTTTGCCCGCTCTGCTGGTTTTCATCCTCATCTTCATGGAGACTCAAATCACAACGTGAGTTACACTGCAAGCCACAAGAACACTATCAAAAACGATCTTTATGGTCCTGTAATCGTCCAGTAAGAGACGCACTTGGACTGACTTTGGATCAAATGTAACTTATTTTTCATGCACAACCTAAGCCTGGCCACTGTGTGGAGGTTTTGCATTAACACTTCTGTATGACCTAAAAAAGCAAACAAAACCATCAGAGAAGATTTACTATTTCTACATATTAGTTCCTTTTGTCTTAACTTGGTGTCTCTGGCCCTCTTTCTCCATCCTCTCGCAGCCTGATTGTGAGTAAGAAGGAGCGGATGCTGGTGAAGGGTTCTGGTTTCCATCTGGACCTGCTGCTGATCGTGGTGCTGGGCGGCAGCTCGGCTCTCTTCGGCCTGCCGTGGATGGCGGCTGCGACCGTTCGCTCTGTGACCCATGTCAACGCCCTCACCGTCATGAGCAAGGCTGTCGCTCCTGGAGACAAGCCTCGTATCCAGGAGGTGAAGGAGCAGAGGGTCACCGGGCTACTGGTGGCCATCATGGTTGGTGAGTGTCAGACTTTGTAAACTCAGTGCTGCTTTGTTTTCTGCTAAAAGAGATATGAAGTATATATTAAGCATTAAGCCAACATTTCCTCGTCTCTGCAGGTTTGTCTATTGTCATAGGAGACCTGCTGCGTCAGATTCCCCTGGCCGTGTTGTTTGGTATCTTCCTCTACATGGGTGTGATGTCCCTGAACGGTATCCAGCTCACAGAGCGGATGATGCTGCTGCTCATGCCACCAAAGTATCATCCTGATCACACCTACGTACGAAAGGTAAGAGGAGAAATCATAGGTGTTTAAGAGAGGACAGTAACTTGTTTTTACTAAGTGTGAGTCCTCGAGTGTTTGAAGTTTTAATTAGGTCCAATAACAGCATGACGGTGCTTTTTTTTAGAATTTCCAGGCTTCCTTAATTATCGTCTCTGATGAATGAGATACTAAGTTATGTTAATTTAATTTAACGACAGACTATCATTCATCCTGAAAGAAACCTAAACTATTCATTTTTAACATCTCTCCCAAGTGGCAACCTCCGGTCTTAAAATATGTAGCTTATGTAGAAGTGCTAAAAAAAAAGCGCAGATTACCTCACACAATAGCTCGGATGAAGTTAGGTTGTGCTCAGCATTTCCAATATGGCACCTGCCGACGATCAGCTTAAGGAACAGATGGCTGACGTCACGGATACTACGTCCATTTTTCATCAATGAACGTATCATTTCAGCTCAAAGTATCTAAAGGTGTCTTAACTATGTATTTCCCTCATGAACCCCAAAACCGTCTTTTCATGATACACTGCTTTCAAATACTAAAACCTCAGTGGTGTTTTCAGGATTAAGCTAAACACTCAGTGTATCAGTGACACTTTCCTTCATGGTCTCTGTTTCCTATAGGTCCGGACTCTGCGTATGCACCTGTTCACCTGCATCCAGCTGGTGTGTCTGGCCGTGCTCTGGGCCGTTATGTCCACACAGGCTTCTCTGGCTTTCCCCTTCGTCCTCATCCTCACCATCCCTGTGAAAGTGTTCCTGCTGCGCCGCATCTTCAGCGTCAGAGAGATCGCATGTGTAAGTTTACCACTTGAACCACCATTTTTTAAAACAAATATACTCTGTATAGACAAAAGTATTTGGTCAGACCTGTTAGATATTGAATTCAGGTGTTTCAATCCGGCCCCTTATCTTTAACCTTAACATACCAAGACATTTTGGACAATGCTATGCTTCAAGTTAAAGGAGCAGGGACTAGAAAGACATGGTTTAATGAGTTCATTGTAGAAGAACTTGTCTGGCCAGCATGAAGCCCGGATCTCAACCGATCAAGCACCTTTGGGATGAACTGGAACAGAGATTGTGAGGCAGGCCTTCTCATCCATGCTCATGGACATGCTTAAATGCTCTACAGAATGAATGGGTAGAAACTCCCCCAGAAAGCCTTCCAAGAAGAGTGCACTTTGCCAAATTTAGCAAGTTACAGCGACAAGGACAAACTTCCTTTAACAGACAGAAACCTCGAGCAGAACCAGACTCATGTTAGACAGCCATCTGCCCAGACCAAGTGAGAGATAGAGAAGATCGGGCGCGGACTTGGCCTACTGGTTAAGTTGCGCGCCCATGTAAGAGGAGACCCGGCCTCCTTCCTGCATGTCATTCCTCCACAATCTCCCAGTTTCCTACACTATCCACTGTCCTCTCACTCTACCAATAAAGGTGTAAAAGCCCAAAAATATAACTTACAAAAAAAAGAGATAGAGGAGATTGAGAAAGAGAGAGATGATACTGATGAGACGGATTGTAGTTGTATTAGTAGCTGTTGTTACTGGAGTCCAGCCCGTCCTTAGCAGCTGGAGTTTAGAACCTCCACAGCAGCATTTTATTTAAAGTATAAAGTTTGAAAATTATAAATCATTCTGTGTCTCCTTCCTTCTCCAGCTGGATGCCGATGACGCAGAGCCGAAGTTTGACGAACGCGACTGTCATGATGAGTACTCAGAGATGCACATGCCTGTGTAACCCACAACAAGCCCTTATCTTACCACTGAACTCTTAGTGACACTAGAACTAGAGACACTACCGACCAATGAGTCTTTAGAAGGTGAAACACCCACATATGATTCTCCATCACTGTGCACCGCTGGACTACTTGTAAATCGCAGTCACAAAGTACAGTGTGTTAGGCGTTCGGCAACACTTCAACAGTTCTTGTAGCTTTTTGTCAGATTGTTGTGAGCTCAGAGAACGATGTCCGACTGAGGAGATTAAACAAAGTGTTCACTTATTCTTTTTAAAACATATTTCAGGGGACAAGAGATTCCAAATCAAATGATCTCGAGTTTAAATTAAATGCTCTAACCATAGATAGAATCACAAGATTAATTTTTTAGCCCTGAAAGGTTGCTCTGATTCACA